>NC_046318.1:9665763-9973378 GCF_009819535.1 Lacerta agilis
GAGATTCTCTGCATATTTAAGTGGGCTTTAAACCACTGAAAGCTTCTTCTTTTTCAATTCCAGGTTTCATGCGTGTGTCCTCCTGCTTCCTTTTAACCAGCAAGTTAAAAATAATCCCAGTTTCTTCCTGACGATAATCTCTGACACTGCCTCATGTTGCTTCTCTTTACTAAAAGCCAAAAATGCAGGTAGGTGAAAGAAATATACTAAGACCACAGCCCTTGGGGAACAGTTACTTACTGGTGTGGTTCTTCTGACTGAACGTTTCTTGCTTAGGACCAGACTAGACATGACATTAAGCATCTCACTGAAAGTTGCATCCTTCTCTCTCTCTCTCTCTCTCTCTCTCTCTCTCTTTTTAAACCCCTCTCTAAATAGCCACAGGGGGCAGAATGTAATAGGAGAAGAATGGGAATGTTGTGGATAGTAGGAGAGGATATATTGATTAAATATTATCCTTCCTCACTCACGCTAGTGAGTTGGTGGCAGAACACATTACCTGTACATCACCGGAAGCTAATTGGTAGATTTGTTAGAATCTCTTGTTAAGCAATCCAGTCTGGCTTGTCCAGATTGGGTTGTTGCTGGTAAATTCCCCTTTGATTCCCTCTTGAAAACAATACTGACACAATAGCCTTCTTTTAAGAATAAGAAGAAGTTTACTTACTTTCAGTTCACAGTTGGATCCCTGAAAGGCAGGCTTTAGTTTGTAGTTACAGAAGAAAGTGTGAGTTCATCCCACGTGGGGAATGAGCCCATGTGCTGCTGGCTGAGATCCAGCAGACAGCAAAGGAGCATCAAGAAGAGTCGAGAGAGAGAAGGGAAGGTGGCTGCATGACAGCCCCTTTTGTAGGGTCTGCCAGGGTCACGCCAATCTACCTGGTCACACGCAGGGGGAGGATGCTCCAGACCAGGTGAGACGGGAAGTCCACCTGGCTGGAGCAACATTCCCCTGCATGTCCACTCTAGGCAAACAGGAAATGTTATACTTGACTGCAACAGTGATGTTACATCCCACAAGAAGTGTGATGTTAAAGACGGACCAGTTGAATGCTTTCATCCTGTTTTCACAAGCTGCTGTTTTGGTTGGGCTGTGGGAAGCAGCCTCATTTCCTGCCCCACTTCCTTTGCCCAACCTGTGTCCTCCAGATGCTGTTGGACTGCAAGTCCCATCAGCCCCAGCCATCATGACCAGTGGCCAGGGTCAATGCAGGCGATAATCCCCACAGTGTCTAACTGGGGCAGATACGACGGATGCTATAAGGATGTGCTTTTTCCTCTCACACACACATTTTAATTGCCTGGCACCTCAGTCCTTTTAACTGAAGATGGTAGCAGTTGAATCTAGGAAATTGTATCTGCAATTAAGTCTTCCTCAAATTCAAGTTACTTTTTCAGGGCGGTAGAGCGGGGCAAGGAGATGTTGAAGAGGAAGGGATCTGTGTGAGAGACAGATTAGTTTTTCTTAAGGTGTGAGGCTGAGGAAGGTGGGATCTACCCCTGGTGAGAGCTGGGAAGGCTCAGGAACAAGATTGGCACTGAGTAGATGGCAATGATCAGGTAGACATTGACATTGTCCACCAGAGGAGGGTTTTGAAGATTAAAATAGAAGGCTGACAGAATAATATTTGTGTGTGTGGTGTGTGTGTGTGTGTGTGTGTTTGGTTTGGTTTTCTTTTTCCTTCATTCTTTTTTCTTTTCTTCTTACTCTTTTTATTTATTTTTAGATATTCAATCTGCTTGGTTTTTGTTGTATTATATGTTGAAAACTTTTAATAAAATTGATTATTTAAAAAAAAGAATATAAAATCTCTTCACTAAACAAGCTCAGGTCTTTCTTTCTTGCTTGCTTTATCCCTAGATATAACTTTTTCTCCTGCTGGTGGTTCAGTGGCGCTCACATATAAAGCTGTGCAATGGCTCTGCTATCGTGCCTTCAGTGTGAAATTAGGAAATCACAGAGTTATTTACAAGTGTCTTCTTGTACCACTACGACAATGTAAGTACCTCTCTGCTTCATGCCAAGACATGCAATTGCTGTTCATGTCACTTAATTTTCCTTTCCAACTGAAAACTGTTAAGTTTATTCTTGAAGTGACTCTTTAATTTAGTTTCTGTTATCATTATTCTTGACAATGCGGGGGTGGGAGTAGGGAATAACTATGGATGCTTTTGAGAAATTTGGATATTGCTGGGTCGGAAAATGCCAGTACAGGTGACTCTCAACTTACGCGGGCGTTATGTTCCGGGGATAGTGCATAAATTGTGTATAGTCAAAACACATTGGGTTCAACGGCGAGTGGGACTGCCAAAGTCTCTCCCCACCTGCACCCCCTGAACAACTGCCCCCTTGGGGAAAAAAATCTAAAATGTCAAACACGTGAAGCTGAATGCACTAAGTTGCGACTTTTCTGAAGAAGCCTAATGTCTTCTAAGTCATTTGAAATATTTATGGATACACTTTTAGTGCATTCAAGATATGTGGATTTTATGATGTCAAGCTGATACTGCTCTGATTGGGACATCTTATCTGTATAGTCACTGGCATAGTTCTTGCAATAAAAGCTAATCTGTTATACGTATCTGAGATTCTCGAGGGCATTGAACTATTTTTAAAGAGCCTTGTTGCAGAGCCATATAATTCCTTTTTATATATATTGGAGATGGGCAGAAGAAGTTTATGGTCAAACTACAAAACCTTCTCCCCCCAGGTGGCAGTGATGGTCTCCAAATTGGCTGCCTTTAAAAGAGGATTAGACAAATTCATGGGGGAGGAGATGGGTACTAGCCGTTATGACTATTGCTCTCCCTCCACCGTGGGAAGCAGAATTGCTTCCTAATACTGGAAACCACAGGAGGGGGGGGTGCTTCAAGTACCGAGGAAGCCTGCTCCCCATCACGTGCAGTTTCAAAACGTCCTTGCAGGGATGGGGTGTGCCAATGTGCCATGCGGGCCAGAGGCATTGCATTGGCAAAAAATGGCCGCCCTCCTTTTAAAAGACAGGCTGCAGAACACCCAATAACCCTGTTCGGAATGATTTCTCTATCGGAGCAGCAATTGGTTGATTTTTAGCATTCATCTTTTCAGGTGAAATACGGTTGCTCCGGCAAATTCCAGAAGCTTCTGTACAGCTCCTGAAGAAAGTGACAGAACCATCACTGTATGAAGATTTCAAAGCCATTCTGGATTGATAGATGCAGTCCTATTGTAGGTAAACTGATTTATTTTTCCTTTTTAAAGGAAAAAGAAATAAATAGCTAAATCAACCTCCTGTATCTCAAAGCAGGAAAAATGTAGTAAGTTGGTGCCTGAAAGTACGCTTAGTGCCATGAATACAGGAGCTCAAAGCGATCTTTTAAAAATATTTTATCAGCAAAGTAATTAATGGGATATTGTCCATTTTTATTTCTATACCTGGAATTGTCAGGGGGAAATATATTTTTCTGTAATGCAACAATGGTGAGATGCCTATGCTGGTATCTTGCCTAAAAAGTGATCTATGGCTGCAAGTTTCTGTGTTCCATTCACAAAGCCTTGTAAATTGTTTTTAAAAATGTGACTTCTGTTTTAAAAATTCGGTAGCACATTATTTTATCATTGTGGCTGTCAGAACCATGTGGTTTTCCTTAAACCTTGCTGAGCAATCCTCAAATTATTTGCATTCTTGAGACTGTTACTGTATTGCACATGGCCTTTCAGCAAGAACAGTTGTTGTATCTTTCTTGGCAATGGCCCATTCATTTGGTAAACCTGAATAATCTGTATGAAGGATGAATGGCTGAGATATAAATAAAGTACTGATTCTCTCCAAACTAGTTTTTGTTTCTACAAATAAATGGCATGTAGAGGAAATCATAAAAAAGACCCAGATCTCCAATTTAGAAAATACAACTTGTGACTTAATGGATTGTGTCTTCTAAATTCCAGTTATGATATATATACATGTATATAGCTCAATCAGTCATAAGGGTAGTGCTTGAAAAGATCCTTACTGTGGAATTACTATGTTCTGTCTATTTATGTTTTGGAGGGTGTCCACATAATGTCATCATTTTGTAACCAGCCCCTAGCAGTTTCCCCCTTTCTAAATCTAATGTACCGAATGGCCTTAGGCAAAGCAGTTTCTTTCAGTCTCAGCCCCCACACCTGCAATATAGGGATAAAAATGTGGACCTGCCTTTCATGGCTGGCATAGTAAGATTTACAAGATAATAATTATGTGTTATGCATAATGAACATTCCTGAGTGCTATATATAAAGATGAATTTATTTAGAAAATGGTTTTACATAGAAATCCTTACATTCTTACTGATTGAATACCTTCAACTTGAGGGCACATTTAATGGTCAGGACAGGATGGGGAAAACAAGGGTGACCAGATCGCTGAAACGAAAGTTAAGATCAGGTGCTACCAGTGCTGGTATCTGGATGTATTCTTTGTAGCCGTTTCTTTCTCAACACGATTCTCCAAAGTTGGTAAATGGCTCCAAAAGGGATCATCAAGCATGGTGCACATTCCAGCATCTCAGAGACGACGACAGCCCAGATAGGATACTTTTTTGACTCTTTTGCAGGAAAGTTTTCCTTTGTGAGAAACAAATGTATTGCATGAAAGCCACGCTAAACAGCACAGTCTTCTATGTGCTTACTCAGAAGTAAATCCCATCAGGTTAAATGGGGATTGCTCCCAGGTAAATGAGGACAGGAATTACAGCTGTTTAATACTTCAAAGTGGGAGCTAAGCAAAGGTTGGCAATGTTCCAAAAGGGAAAGGGAAGACTCCAGAGTTGCATGCAGTGTAGGGCTAAGACTATGGCTTCATCAGCACAAGGATGTCTCCTCACATGATGGGATGTTCTTCTCCTCTTCTCCCCTTGTGCACCCCAAGCAAATTTTGGGATGCCATGGGAGGAGGAAAGGTGAAGAAAGTCCCATTGTGCTAGTGGCAATCCTCTGTGTCTTGTGTCTGGGACTTGTCAGTGTCTGCATGGTTGACTAGCTAGGAACCACATGGACACGACCTTGAGTTCCATAAGTAAATACTGTACTTTTTGCAGCTGATGTCCTGTTGTGATAGGTTGTTGTTGGCATCCATCTGTCTTGGGAGACAGTGGAAGAGTTTGCAGGTAAAGCCCAAACCATTAGAGAGGAATTCTGTGCTTAAGCAGAGCAACTTTATCAATTCAGGAATTTATAGCTGTAAGATTGGAATAAGAGCTCAAACCCCCCCCCCAATGCATGCACATTAGGAAAAGACTGGTAATTACTTATATAAAGGTAACTTACATAATTTGGGTTCCACACTTTGTAGCTTGAAGGTGGCTCAAGAAGTACATAGGACAAAAAAATTAGGAGCATTACCCCTGGGGAGAAATATTGCCACGTTGCCTTCCAATAGCCTTTTAGTGGTCTTCCTGTCATCTCTTCCACATCTGCACTGAATCTGTTAATGAAATGGATACATTTAGTGAGTGATCTGTGGGCAATTCACTTGCATGTAACCTTATCATAAATGAAGCCAGTTAAACTTCCATTTCTGCTTCTCCTCTGACCGCATGCATGCTCATCATTTGATGAATGCAGAAACAAGTAGAGCAGCTACATAAGCATCACTCAAAAGAGGGAAACACAAACAAAAGAGGATTCAGGCTGGCGTAAAACGTTTATGTGCTAATTTAGAAATGATTTCTGTCACTGAAATAGAAATGTATTACATGTCTCCATAGTGGGGGAAACTGACAGCTAGCCTGTTCCATCTCCTTTCCAGGTGTTAACTGGTGTGGATTTGAACCACTGACCTTCTGATTGGCAAGCCCAAGAGGTTCTGTAGTTTAGACCACAGCGCCACTTACCTGGGACCTTAGTCCCACTGAATACAATGGAATTTATTTTTGCGCCGGCGAACATGGGATTATATACTTCAAATACAATAACCAGGTATATCTTGCTGCACTAGGCCAGTAAGAGATCTGGCAGACACCCTCACTTTTGACTTTAGTGCTTCTCTTAAAGATCGTTTTATGCCATCAGGCCTTCGTTGCTGTTTAATGTTTTGATTAGCTAGCCACTTCCCATAATTATTGGTACTGCTTGTAACTGTATGCTAAGGGACGCACGGGTGGTAGTTTCCACATAAATGGGGGAGCAGGCTGGGGGTGGGGGGGCAAGGCACTATAAAATCCTGATTTGCATTACAAGATGTAGGTGGATTAGCCTAGCTTCTCCATAGTGTGTTCATTTCTTAATAGAAATGCTTACTTATGATTACGGCCTCACGTGTTCATCTGCCTTGAGTTGCTTGTGTGAGTTAAATGCTGCAAAAAGTACTTTCAGTAGTAAAGAACTCACAAATTCAGCAAAAAACACAGGCTTTGCTCAGAAAGCTATTAGCAGCTGGGAATCAAGTCTCCAAGAGCTGAGCTGTTAATGAGGAAGTCCTCAGTTCAAATCTTATTTCTGCAGTGAATTCTCTAGGTGGGTCTACTGCATAGGGTTGTCTGAGACATTTTAGAGGAAGGACATTGAAATGTTATTTGAATGCTAACTTTGTTAATAAGGATTAATGCTGATGTTGTTACAATACAGCAACCAGCACCTAAGGGCTTATCCATATACATATGCAAAGAAACATTACCTTTTCATTCCATAAATAAATACAACACCGATCACTTCAAAGAAAGCAATGACGAGCAAAGGCATGGTCCCTGCAAAGGCATCAAACATCTCAAGCCAGTAGCTTCCTGATCTCAGAGTAAAAACCAGGCCCAGCAGAAAGGCAGAAAGGCATATTAAACCTAGAGACAAGAACATAATTTGTCACTCAACACAAAGGAAATAAAAGAAAACCTAACCAGTGGTGTTTAGATGTGTGTTTATAGATGTTCCGTTCTTGCCAAACACCCATGTTTTGCCGCTCACCGATCCTCCTTAACGGTTAATGGGTGCAATCTGGCATCATTAAAACTAGTTTCTGCTCAACAGACTATTGTTATTGTTGCTATTACTATTTGTTAATGTATATACCACACTTCGGAGATCTCAAGGCGGTTTCACAAGATAAAAATACAGGATAAAAGCACAAAATACCGGTAAATAGAACAAAATCGATACAATAACCCCCACTCCCACAAACGCGTTTAAAAGGCCATAGAATTAGCCCGAGGCCTGGTTGAAGAGGAACGTTTTTTTGCCCGGCACCTAAAGATGTATAATGAAGGCACCAGCCGAACCTCTCTGGGGAGGTTAATGAATCTGGAAAGAATGTATCTCGAAACAACAGTAGCAGCTAAGAGAATGAGCAATGAGCTAGGATGTTCCCCCATTGAAACACTGTATCGCCCACGAACTTTATCTCAGCTCCCATCTGCAATACGATACGATAATCTTTATTGTCATTGTCCCATACAGAACAACGAAATTGGAAAATCTACACCTGGTTAGCCCCCTAAAAACTCTGATGCCCCACAACTAAATACAGGTACTCCCTTAGAGACTGCCTTACACTGCGTTTAAAACCAAAATAGCTTTTGGATAGAAACTTTCTCAGGCGGCTTGTCCTGGTCTTTATAACCCTGTACCTTCTTCCAGAAGGCAGAAGCTGAAAGAGATCATTTCCGGGGTGCACACTATCCTGCACTGTCTCTGCAGCTTTCTTATGGCACCTGGAGGCATAGATTTGATCCAAAGTGGGAAGAGTGCACCCAATTATTCTCTCCACAGTCTTTACAACCGTGGACAGCATTGTTAACAGAGATAATGTTAACCTGTTGTTGTTTACGATTGCTGAAATAATGTATGACAAGCAGTTTGAACTGAGTAAAGCACCATATAAATCTTGAACATGGTTATCAACAAGGAAAGGATTTGAGGAAGATGCCTTACCACATACAGCCTCCTTGCATATGTATCTAGACACAAAGCGAGATTCTGTGAGAGGCGTCAAGATACTTTGAATAAATCCAAACATGGAAGATATACCAAGACTGAACAGCATGAGAAAAAACAGAATCGCCCAAGCGTTCGATCCAGGCATCTTAAGGACAATTTCAGTGAACAGAATAAAGGCCAAGCCGGGTCCAGAAACACTCTGCAAAATTCACAAATAATGGTAAAATCTGTCAGATTCATTTCTAAATGTCATTCTAATGCAGAAGCAAAATGTTATATTACTCAACATTTAGCCATCATCAGGAATAAGATACAGTCATTACCGATGTCAAGTTCTTATTGGGGTGGGTGGGGAAAACAAAAAACCCTCTTGACCATGACCTTTGTCACCTGAGCTGTAAATTTTTAGGACTCACCATGTTTTAGTGGTATTAAGTGGCTGTAATCTGCTTTTAGTGTTGCATTTTAAATTGTTGTCACTTGCCCTGGGAGCTAAGGGTGAAGGAAAGGTGATGAAATAGTAGTAAAACAGCCACCTAAGCTCACAGGTTGCTTTCTGTGGTTCTTTGAGTGCTCACACAATACGCGCAGACACAGGTATGGTTTCTGTGTGTCTCTGCAGAACCATAAGGGGAAACTTCTCAAGCTGGACTAGGATTTGGGTGGGGACCTGTGGTGTAGTGGTTAAGAGTGGTAGACTCGTAATCTGGGGAACCGGGTTCGTGTCTCCACTCCTCCACATGCAGCTGCTGGGTGACCTTGGGCTAGTCACACTTCTCTGAAGTCTCTCAGCCCCACTCACCTCACAGAGTGTTTGTTGTAGGGGAGGAAGGGAAAGGAGAATGTTAGCCGCTTTGAGACTCCTTCGGGTAGTGAAAAGCGGGATATCAAATCCAAACTCTTCTTCTTCTTCTTCTTCTTCTTCTTCTATGTGCAAGCATAGTGGGGGGGGGGTAGGTAGATTGTGTTTCTTTGGAGATAATTAGGCAAACAACCTGTGGTCTCTGTGCACTCATACATATGGGTAGAGTAACGAGCTAGTGTACCAGAGGCAGAGTTGCTTGTATGAAGCCAAAGAGATAAACACAGCACTTCTGAAAGAATTTCCTGCCTGGGTCATCACATCAATGCTAGCTGAAGAGCCAGGGCTGTGACCACCTTGCAGCATGGCAGAGGTCCAGCAGAGAAACACTACAGAAAAATGCAGTGGAAGCTGCAGAAGCCTTCATGGAATGTTACCAGACCCATTCCAGGGAAGGAAGCCCCATTCATTCATAGCAATGCAAGTACGATACCTTATCAAGGAAATGCCTGCGATCACAAGTTGCCAGTTTGAGAGATGCAAGTTTATTGATGTCTGTTCCGTTCAAGTAACTGAGCCAAAATGTGCTGCTGTCTACAGTGATGTTGTCCTTCCTGAATACCTTGGTGATGTATTTAACATTTCTGTCAGTAAAGTCAGGAATGATATGAATTATTTGCATTGCCACAGTCCCTAAGAAAAACAACAGCAATTTGCTTTGAATAGGGGCAGGCCAGGGGCAGAAAGGGTTTATGCGCAACCACTGACCCGGAGCGCAACCCCCACACAAAAAGGAAGTTGCCTGTATGTCTGAATATGCACATGGAACATGCAGGGTTCTATACTTTGTGTTCTATGCTACAATCCCTTTTTAAAGTATTTTTATTGAAGATTTTCTTGATTTACAAAGGTATGTGCAATGTCTCTCTCGTATTTTTTCCATGTAACATTTTTACAAATAAGTTTCGTTTGTTGAGACATTAGGAAGAAAAGGGGGAAAGAGGCGGGCGGGATGGGGAGATGGGTGGGGTGGGGTGACAATGCTTCTATTTTATTTAATATGTGTAGGGTTTGGTGTCAGCGGTTTGTGCAGGTTCTCTGTTGTTCACTTGTGCTCCTTTGGTGGTGAGAGAGGTTGGGGTTGGCGTAGGGTGTGATTGTTCATTTGTGGTTGGCCGTAGTCAGAAACATCATAACCAGACACTGGAGCGACCTGTCAGGAGTAAGCATGGGCCAATGGTACCAAGTAGTATGGGAAACAGCCCTACTAGAAAAACTAACCAGGAAGCTGAAACTGGCACGGGGACAAATAGAAGAAGATGCCTTCACCCCGGTATGGTTCCCCTTCATCACACACACAGCCCAACAAGACAATGACAGAAATCTACTGACAGCATACAAATCAGTATGCTAACCTGATCAATACAATCCTATTTTAATTCTGCCCTCTGGGGTCCCCTAAAATGTTTTTTGGGCGGGAATGACACAAAATTTTAGACAATGAAAAACAAAACAAATTGTGAACAGAGGGCTTGGACCAACACCTTAAATTGGTTCCTAACTGTGAAACTTGAATGGCTCACCTTTCCAAGCATTCTTCATAGGCCACTGTTGCTTTGAATCCCAGAATTGAAAAAACTGGGATTGACGCAAACAAAGAAGTCAAAGAGTTTATTGCTGCTATCATGACAGCATCCATTTCACAGTCATTTCTAGGAAAAACAAGTACATAACAACCCAATTAAATGTTACGAAGGACAGCACTGAGTCCCAATGTTATACATTTATTATTTTATTTGAAGTACTGGTACTCTACTCTTCACTGAATATTTTCAATCCCAGAAAAGTAAAACAAAGCAATAGACAGATATAGCCGGGGATGGGGGGGGAGGGTAACAATATATGAAAATTACAGCTGGTCAGCCTAAGATCAGCTCCAGTAAATTACAGCAAATTTAAACCATCTGCATCACAAGGCAAGTACAGTCATACCTGGGGTTACGGCCTTTGGGTAGTGATAAGGCGGGATATCAAATCCAAACACTTCTTCAGGTTGCACGTTTTCGGGTTGCACACCGCGCCGAACCCAGAAGTACCGGAATGGGTTACTTCCAGGTTTTGGCAGTCATGCATGCGTAAAAGCACTAAATCATGCTTTGTGCGTGCGCAGAAGCACCAAATCATGACCCACGCATGCATAGATGCGGCACTGTGGGTTGCGAATGCTGCAGGTTGCAAACGTGCCTCCTGCATGGATCACGTTCGCAAACCGAGTGTCCACTGTAAAGCTTAAACCACAATAAGGATTTCCAATTTAACCAAATACCTGAATAAAAACAGATAAAACAGTCTAAACAACCAAATGGTCTTTGCAACAGTTCCTGCCCCATCTCTCACCCAAGCCAGCCCACTAACTCCCCTTGTTCTGCTGCCTTTCACACAAAGAATGACCCACTCTGTGCCAACAGACTCACTCTGTAGCTTCTGAGCAACTTAACATCTTTTGTGCACACTCTCCAACCCCCATCCAGGGTATAATAATAGTAATAAATGGATGGAGATTGCCATTTACAGGACATACTCTCAAACTGCCATTTCCTGGAGGCTTCAAATCATAGCTGTCAACCTTCCCTTTTTTGCGGGAAATTTCCCTATCTGTAGTATAGTATAGTATAGTATAGTATAGTATAGTATAGTATAGTATAGTATATAGTATAGTACTGATAGGGGAATTTCCCACAAAAAAGGGAAGGTTGACAGCTATGCTTTAAATCTATCTTTCCCTTTTAGGCTGACAAGCTGGAATGCAAGAAGAAATGAACAATCATTTTGCAATGAAATTGGAGAAGTGGGGAGGCAAAATACCGGTTAAGTCTTAGGGTCCCTTCCAATGCTGGTTTCTGCAGAAGACTTTAAACTGATTAGAAAAGCTTAGCCTGGCAGATTCTCTTTGGCTGCAGGATGGGCCTTAAAAAAATGGCCAAGCACAGTTTATACCCCATCTTTTTCCCTGACGGGACTCAAAGCAGCTTACAGTTTAAAAACACGAACCACTAGAGAGAGAAAATTCATTGAAATACTATTTAACACAGATAGATTGAAAACTATAAACATGTAAAAAAAAAACTGTTTAAACCCTACCAATAATTACAATACAAATTGTCCTCAATTTTTGTGTGTGGAAAAGAGAAAATAAGCAGGCAGCCCTAGAACAGAGTCTGGAAAAGAGAAGGCCTGACTAACCCTCTGTGAAAATCCAATGAAATTCCACTGGGGGTTCTAGAAATCTACAGGGGAAGGAGGATCCGTCCGGAGTGTTGATGCTTATATTTGTGTAAATAAAGCCTTTTGCCACAGAAATGTCAGTAAGACTCTTGAGATCTTTCAACAGAAACCAGCGCTGGTGCACGCATTGGAATCCCTGAAATTTCCCATCATTCTGGGAAAGGAGAGGGCCCGGATATTAAACATTTATCACAATTAGAGCTTACTTTTCTGCAAAGGATTCCAAGGTAGCATACAAGCAAATTATGCTTTCTCACAGGAACTTTATGGAGTAAAACTATACAGTGGTACCTCGGTTTACAAACACTTCAGCTTACAGACTCCGCTAACCCAGAAATAGTACCTCGGGTTAAGAACTTTACCTCAGGATGAGAACATAAATCGCACGACAGCAGCATGGCGGCAGCGGGAGGCCCCATTAGCTAAAGTGGTAACTCAGGTTAAGAATGGTTTCAGCTTAAGAACGGACCTCCAGAACAAATTAAGTTCATAACCAGAGGTACCACTGTATTGAGAACATGCAGCCAACTCTGTCACTTGCCTTCTGATCAAAAATAAAAACTCACAAGGCAGGGCTCTGCAGCAGACTTCAGTGGGACTCATTAATCATAAAGTACTGCATCTTGAACTTAGCTGAACTTTTCCCACTTCCACATTCACTCCCATCCTTCCTGCAGATGATGTGGAGATCTTCACATGCAGACATGTGTATGCAACCTACAGCTGTTTGTGTGCAACAGCCTGTGTACTGGGGCATTTGCCCAACACTAGCATAGCAGAGCGTTTTGGGGACTCTCACATAGGGAAACATCAAGCGAACAGAGTCAGCCGCTTTTCCTGGGCTCCAGTGTGGGCTGAATGAGGATTGAGTCTTGTATCCAGAGATCATTGAGGTGCTATCTCATAAAAGTCGATTTTACTGTATCAAAAAGCTCCTCTCCACATTGTGAGCGAAAGCTACAAAACCTACCTTGATGGGTTGTAGCTTGAATATGCTATGTGTCCCCCAAATCCTAAAGAAAGAGAGGAAAAAATCTGGGTGGCTGCATCAAGCCAGGCACGTGGATTGTAGAGTTTCTTGAGCTGTGAGAGAGACAGAGAGTGCTCAGGGCTAAATACATTATTACTCACATAATTCCTGTGTGTATTTAACTGATAAAGGCCTTCCTGGCAAGTAGTGGGAAACTAGTGTGTTTTCTGAATTCAACAAATGTGTAGGAGAGAGCGCTTAACTCTTTCCATGTTTGGTGAAACTCCCTTACAAATGCTCACCAGGGTGCTTTTACCTTCACTCAGGCATCTTCTAGTCTTGGACCCTGCCAGATGGAGAAACAAAAAGCAGCCAAGGGGAGCATTTGTAGAGAAGAATTGGTGGGCATAGGGAGGATTAAGTACCTGCCCACTGGCTTCCTCTGCAAATGCATCTCTTCCTCTCTGCATTCGCCCCAGCATTACAAGTCAAATACAGAACTGGAACACCCCATGCTTACATAATGAAGTGGAGTTCTGCCGGGTCTGGCTAAAAATAAGATTTGACCCAGGGTTGCCTATATTCGTGAATTCTAGAAAAGGACACTTTTTACACAAGTTTCTGTTCTTCGTAGATTCCAGAGGGAGCTAACAAAGTACAATTGCCAGAATATGTGAGGATCCCAACTAGTATTAAGTGGTGAACAAAGAAGCAGCATGGAGGAAAGTTTAAAGTTGAAAGCCACCTCTAAAAGACCAAGTCAGACTTTCCATATATCATCTAGAAGAGCAAGGATCAATTAAATAAATACTTGCATTAGGAGTCATGAAGTAGAGTAATCCGTGAACGGCTCCTGGGAGAGTCAGTCCATAAATAAGGAATAGTGTTAGAATTAGGTAAGGAAATGTGGCTGTAAAATATATTGCCTAAGAGGAAGAGCAGAGAAGAGAATAAAAAAGTGAATGACAGGAAGAGGTTAAGGCAATACCATGAAACAGATACCGTGCACACAAAATTACTGAACAGTTGGCAGCTGAATCCAACTCCATGATAAACTGTTTTTGTTTGGGGTGGTTTGAGGAAATGTAGAAGTTCTGTCTGCCATGTTTGAGCTACAGCAGCTCATGTATGTGTAAATCGCCACATAATGGTGCCATCTAGTGTGGTGCAGCAGTGGTTAACATGGCAGACTAGAAATGAGGAAATCTGTGGAGGTGTGCTCCACAGAAGTGCAGGGAGGTGGGGGAAATGCAGGCAGTGGGGCCCCCTCCCAACATTTTGTCCAAGTTGGTGCCTATGGCCATGAAGCTCACTGGTGACCTTGAGACAGTTCCCCAGTCCAACCGACTGAAAGATTGTGAGCAGGAAAAAACGGTGTGCAAGAGGAAAGAGACAGTAGCTTGAACTCTTTGGATGAGAAGTAGGATACTAATTGGCTGATTGATTGATTGATTGATTGATTGATTGATTGAAGAGGCAAGCATGCATGTGTTAACCAGCCTTTAGTCTATTGCAGAAAAAAGAAGAAGATAGAAAACAGCTTGTGACAACTTAAAGAACTACAGTCTGTTTTATTAGATGCATCTGGGGCTGCAATACATCCAGAATTTCCAGGGATTCATCTGGGCTGCTTTTTCAGAAGTCTGGTGCATGGCAGCCCAATCAGAAAAAAAGCTCAACTTTTTGTGTCAGGATCTCAACTTTTTGAAATATGGTTTATCTACAGTGGAGAAGAAGCAGTTTTACACGGTGGACCTCAAAAGCTAAATACACCATATGACAGGCAATATAGTATTCAACTGACTATCCATTATGATGTTTTATGACGCAGTCCGAGTCAGGCCATCTAAACTGCTGTTCCTCCCCAAGGTGCTTTAGCCCTGTAGTCTAGTGGGAACCCTTGTGTTCCTCATAGTTGTACTTTATAGCTAATTAATCCATAATTTTGCTTCTCATTTGCTTTATGTATTGGGAACCATTCAGTGGAAATATCACAAACATAAGCCGAGATATTATTGCTGAGTGTGCCATGCCTCTTCTGCGAGGATGCTGCTATTTCAGCTACAAAATAGCAGGCCCTGTCCCCCAAAATTAAAAAACAGAATATTAGATAATACTCTATCTTCTGTCTGGACTGTACCATTTCTGACTGTAGGCAGGTAATAAGATGATCAAACATTTACCAAAAAAACTCCTGCATATGGATTCTAACCTAGCCTCCTCGCAGACGCATTAGTTTTCAATGGGCAGGTGCCTTTTAAAAAATATGATACAACATTCGTTCATGTGAGCTGCCTTCTGTCTCACATGGTGCAGTCCAAAGATGGCTTTACCACCTCAGGAAGGACCAGGTCAGTGAAATACAGGTGTCCGGTAATCCTGCTCACCTTTCCAGTCGATTCAATTCCTCGTACTGTACAAATGAACACAATTATCCAGCAGGCTGCCAAACATAAAACCAGCCACCACTGAAGCAGGCCACTGTTTCCAATATCTGTGCTTATGTTTAAAGTGTACCTATACCAGAAATAATTGGTGGCTGTGCTTTTCTGACATTCTTCAATAAGTTCTGAAATAACAAGCACAGAAGGCATTATCAAAACAGATGGAATCATAGAAGATTCTGCACCAATTGACCGTGCAGATAGTATACTGCATTTTAAAAACTCCATTCCATGTTTTGTTTTGTTTTGTAGGAACCTATGATAAACCCCTCTCCTCTGCAGTTCTAGACTGAGGTATTGTTTAGTTTGGGGAATAGCCTCTTCTTGATAGACAAACAGGGCATCCCGAAAGAATGACATCAAGAGGAGATGCATCACCTCAGCTCTTCCAGACCAAGCCTAGAAAAAAAAACTCTCTAGCCCTACATAGATTTGGGTTAGGGATGCATCCAGGCACAGCCCCAGGTGAATGGATATGTGCCACATCCTCTCAAAGTTATTCCATGAAAGGGAAGGGGCAGGAATGGGGCCTTTCTTCAGGCATCAGTTCTCTCTGCACAGGAAGCTCTTGCTTTGGCATAACTAGTAAACTTTAAGCCAGAAGTGGGAAACCTTTGGACCCCCAGCTGTCATTGAACTACAATCCCATCAGCCCTAGCAAGCATGGCCTATGGCCAGGGATCATGGGAGTCGTAGTGCAGTAACAGCTGGAGGTAATGAAGATCCCCCACACCTGCTTTAAGCTATTGGCCCATCAACACAGCAGTTTAAACCATTATTAAACTAAGCTATGCCTTAAACGTGAACTCACTGCTGCTTCATTCAGATGGACAGGGTATAAATAAAATTATTATTATTATTCTACCTCTGCTGCATTACTTTGCAAAGTGTTTAGTTCATATCCTATTCCCTAGGGCCAAAGGAGGCAGGGCAGGGACAAACCTGGGTCTGACAATTGCCGACTGTGGCAGAGTTGGACAAACAATGCAGTGGTTGAAGGATACATAGGAAAGCAGATACTAATAACAGAAAGCAGCAAGAGACTTGGGAACTCACCTGGCTTGCTGGTATCTGTTGGGCAGGAACTCCAAGGTAAAGGGTTTCGGAAAGAGTTTATAAAATACCATATCACCAAGGCCAAAAGCATATTGTAATAGAGAATCACTAGGAAGGACACTATCAGAGAAGTGTAACCTGTGGAATATGCAAGCACATGCAGAATTGGCATGAACAAAGACAACTGCAAGAGTCTGATCTGCACAATTGAAAGATCAAATCCAATGACTATCTGAACTCTGGCAGTCTGGAAAAGAACATTGCTCTGTGAATTAAACAAACTGAGTGGGGTGCGGGTGGGGGAGGCAATTTCCATTTTGCCTCAGGTGGTGAAATCGGAAAGGCTGCCCCTGAGTGGCCCTAGTTTATCTTCCAGACAACTGCCTGAGTTTACTACGACTGGGTTTGCTATTACAGCCTCATGGGGACCATGCATTTCCAGGAATAAGCAATAATTAGAAGATTATATAATCACAAGTAAAGTCAGTTACAGAAACCTACCCAGTCCTCCCAGGTAAGGAGAGATGTGCCACCAGAGTTGAATGCTGCCTTTTTTCAAGCGTTGCCCTATAGCTAATTCAAGAAAAAATACAGGGATGGCTCCCAACACAAACGCGATCAGATATGGAATCAGGAATACCCCTAGAAACACAATAGCCAAGCAGTTAGCTCATAGCAGTGGCATAGCATGGGTTGCTGGCGCCACCTGCCTACCCATACAGGGGAAAGCCCAGCAAGCCGCCATAGCCCTTGGAGGGCGAATCCCCCCCCCCATGCCCACAGAGAGGAGTGCCAGGCCAGGCTGTGCTGGGGATTCCCCTTGTCCATCTCCCTCCATCCCTGCCTGCATTCCATGGGTCTGGACTGCTTTGCTGTCTTTGCTGGGGTGGGGAAGCCAATGCCTGGGGGGGGGCTGGTTGTGTCCCCCCAGAATTCTGTGCCCGGGGCTATGGCTGCTTTTCCATTTCCATTTTATTTTAAGGATGCTTTTAGTAATGCTTTTTAAATATAAGACCACAATCCATAGTGTGTGTGTAAAATTTGAAGAGTTGCAAATTAGCTGCCTGATAAAACTAGGATGCATAGAATCTGATTAGGGTTGCAAATTTCTTAGAACGTAGCTGATAAGTGACCAAAAACAGCTCCAAGATGACAGATATACACATTTAGCAAAACCTGTGGTAGGAAAGCTTGGAACGTCATATAGCTTGTGGTTAAGACCCAGACACGGAAACCCGCTTATACCTGGGGCTAGAACAACTGACTAGCAAATTGTGGTTTGCCCTTGTAGCTTTATCAGATATGAAAGTAGCTTATGCTTGCATTGGGAACAAATAGTGGTTAACCAGAATGTTACTAGGACAACTGCTTATAGGTCAATAGGTAAAATAGGTAAAATGTAAGGAAGCTTTGACCGTATTTGTACAATGATGAACAGGGGAAGTGGGCTGGTAATAAGGCGGATGTGGTAGGCTGTAAATGTTGCCCGCTCCTTCCTAGTGGGCGGGCGGAGGAGGGACTTTTGGCTGGACGAGGGACTTTATAAATTGCTTTTTTCCAGAACCAGGTGTGCCTGTATTGGTCACCCACCCTTGCAATGGTGTTTTCCTTTCAATAAATTTTGCTACTTCATCAATTTCGCCCAGAATTTCTTTTTAAGTCTTAGGAACCAGTGTTTTAACTCTTACATGGAGTAAGCTAATTATGTTCTTCCTGCTTAGGTCTGTGCAAAAAGGCAATAATGTACAACTAATTGCTAGAGGGTTTTTGTTTTCATTACTGTGGCATGCATTGAAAGTGATGAAAAAAATTGTTTCATTGATCTGAGGGCTCCTAGCTGCTGTTTTTACAGTTACATTTTCATTTTTTTTTATTCATTTTTTTTAATTCTGGAATATGGGGGGGAGGGAGAAGACGCTCCGCAAACAATCCGTTCTGGACAATGCTTTTATGATTCTGTCATATGATACTTCAAAAGCTGGGAAAGTATAAAGCATTTATGCCTCCCCTCCCAATCATTTACCTTGCCCAACGTTAGTGGTCCTAAAGGTCATATACATAGCCGTCAACTTTTCCCTTTTTTTAAGGGAAATTCCCTTATTCCGAATAGGATTCCTCGCAAGAAAAGGGAAAAGTTGACAGCTATGGTCATATAGCAGTAGAACAAAATAGCCTTGTCTCATCCAAATGTGATGAATTTTGCATGTTTCCTTTGGGAATGAGGCTGAGACTGTGGTTTCTTTAGGATATATGGTTTATTTACACTTATATGCAACCTAAGCCTACGATGGAGGTGTTCACAGCATCAAGACCCCAAAAAGCTTCAGCTTTGTATTCAAACAGAAATCAAACATTGCTCCGACTCTCTCCCCAGTTTGCTGCTTTACTTCCAGGCCACACAGAGCCACTTAATCTCCCTTAATGGCTCACCACCCAGGCTATTGCCTCACTGGCAGGCTAGCCTGGCTATTCCAAGAATTAGAAGCATTGATTAAATTTTTAACAGTTGCTGGATCCAGAGATTAAACTGGAACACAGTTTAACACCCCAAACACATAACATTATTTTAGAACACAAGTAGCTTGTCGCCATTTAAGTCTGAACAATCACACAACTAATCTCCAATGAAAAGGTGGGTTTTCTCTTACCTCCTCCATAGGTTTGGCACAAGTATGGAAAACGCCACACATTTCCAAGACCCACAACAAATCCAGCACAGCTTAAAAGGTACTGGAATTTACTATCCCACTTGGGCCTTATGTACTCTTCAACATCGCCTTCAGATTCATCAGTTGACATCCTTACAACCTCTCCCCCCCCTTTCAACACAATTTTTTCCAATATTAGCAGCAGCCAGGCAACTGAACCTCCTCACTCAGCAAGGAAGTAGCAAGGGGGGTGGGGGGAAGCAGAGGAATTCTGAACAATGGGTGGAACGTCCATCTGCGACATCACACCAAAGAATCCAGATAAAACAACCTAGCAACCTACAGCCACACAAATTACAGAGTTGAGATGAGGCACTGAATTTAACAGAAAAATTATTATCTCTTGGAAGCAGTAAATAAATAATTTAAGGTCAGGTTCATGTGTTTCATAAAAGGTTGCTCAGGCAGTAATATTCACCTTAGTTACAAAGTGGCAAAAGCTCCTAGGAACTCAAGAATGGATGCTGATGGCCATGCAGTTGAGCTGGAGCAATCAACTCAAACCTCTTCACATGCTGAGCTTCTCAAGTAAACTGGAGAACAAAGACTTGATTGTGTAGTTCCTTCCAAGGTGAGGGGAAGTAGATAGTTAAGCCTGTCAGGATAGCATACTCTATGGTATTAACCCTTTCATGCATTAATTATATTAGACTTGAGCATGTTGGTTGACCAACATGATTTCCCATTAGGACAGTCATGTCCAAAGTCTGGCCCGCAGGCCAATTGCGGGCCGTGTTCCAGTTTAATACAGCCCCACAGATACTTTGGCAAAATCTATCTGTTGTGGCCCCCAGTGAATCCCCGAGCACCGCTCAGGACCCCTGGGATCTCTGGATCTTTCAACGCCGTGGGACTGCACGTCCTCAGTCTGCGTTCTTGCGATCTCTGTGAGGGAGCCTTCCCAGCCCCGCTGAAAGAGGCGGTCATTAAACCGCTTCTTAAAAAAACATCTTTAGACCCGGCCAATATGGCCAACTATCGCCCAGTCTCAAATCTACCATTCTTGGGCAAGGTGATTGAGCGGGTGGTTGCTGAACAACTCCAGGCACGCCTGGAAGAAGCAGACCATTTGGATCCCTTCCAATCGGGATTCAGGCCTCACCATGGGACTGAAACCGCCTTGGTCGCGCTGGTCGATGATCTCTGGCGGGCTAGGGACAAAGGTGAGAGCTGTTTCCTAGTTCTGCTGGATCTCTCAGCGGCCTTTGACACCATCGACCATAACATCCTTCTAGACCGGCTAGAGGGGTTGGGAGCTGGAGGCACTGTTATACAGTGGTTCCGCTCCTTCCTCCTGGGCCGTGTTCAGAAAGTGGTGGTGGGGGATGAGTGTTCAGACCCCTGGGCTCTCACTTGTGGGGTGCCTCAGGGTTCTGTCCTCTCCCCCATGCTTTTTAATATCTATATGAAGCCGCTGGGAGAGATCATCAGGGGGTTTGGGCTGGGTGTTCATCAGTATGCAGATGATACCCAGCTCTACCTCTCTTTCAAATCAGAACCAGTGAAGGCCGTGAAGGTCCTGTGTGAGTGCCTGGAGGCGGTTGGAGGATGGATGGCGGCTAACAGATTGAGGTTGAATCCTGACAAGACAGAAGTACTGTTTTGGGGGGACAGGGGGAGGGCAGGTGTGGAGGATTCCCTGGTCCTGAATGGGGTAACTGTGCCCCTGAAGGACCAGGTGCGCAGCCTGGGAGTCATTTTGGACTCACAGCTGTCCATGGAAGCGCAGGTTAATTCTGTATCCAGGGCAGCTGTCTACCAGCTCCACCTGGTACGCAGGCTGAGACCCTACCTGCCCGCGGACTGTCTCACCAAGGTGGTGCATGCTCTGGTTATCTCCCGCTTGGACTACTGCAATGCGCTCTATGTGGGGCTACCTTTGAAGGTGACCCGGAAACTGCAATTAATCCAAAATGCGGCAGCTAGACTGGTGACTGGGAGTGGCCGCCGGGACCACATAACACCGGTCCTGAGAGATCTGCATTAGCTCCCAGTACGTTTCCGAGCACAATTCAAAGTGTTGGTGCTGACCTTTAAAGCCCTAAACGGCCTCGGTCCTGTATACCTGAAGGAGCGTCTCCACCCCCATCATTCAGCCCGGACACTGAGATCCAGCGCCGAGGGCCTTCTGTCGGTTCCCTCACTGCGAGAAGCAAAACTACAGGGAACCAGGCAGAGGGCCTTCTCGGTAGTGGCGCCCGCCCTGTGGAACGCCCTCCCATCACAGGTCAGGGAAATAAACAACTACCTGACATTCAGAAAAAACCTGAAGGCAGCCCTTTTTAGGGAAGTTTTTAATGTTTGATATTTTTGTATTTGATTTCTGTTGGAAGCCGCCCAGAGTGGCTGGGGAAATCCAGCCAGATGGGCGGGGTACAAATAATAAATATTATTATTATTATTATTATTATTATTATTATTATTATTATTATCTCTTGGATGTTGTGGGATTTGGTGCGTTCCTTCTCCGTGTGCTGTGTTTTCACCACACATAGCCACAAGGGCAGCCAATTCATCTTTTCTGCAACCGAAGAGAACCTGCACTTGCCCTCTTTATTCAGGACAGGGGACAATAGACAATAGTGCAGAAGAGCGCATATGGCTAAAAGTAAACAAACATCAAAGTTTATTACATGAGGCTACAAGACACTGCCTCCAGACACTACCCCTCACTTGTGACCCGCCAGCATTTAGCACTGTACATTACAGTGTAACTTCGTTTGGAAGAGATATCTGGCGAATTCTTGTTGGGCAGTGTATTAGTGCTCTGGTGAACACACTTACCGGTAGTATAATTAGGACTTGGGCAAACACACTTAGACCAAAACCTCTGGCACTGCGCTCACAATTTCCAAAAAAGCGACTGTAAATAAGAGGAGGAAAGTTGACAGTGAGGACCGCCACTTCCAGGACATTGAACATTACCAGAATCTCCTTAACCACAACTCCCCTATAGCTGCTGAGATCCTCTCACAAATTCCACCAAAAAACAAATTAGAGATGAACTTGCAGTATCTCCAGATCTGGGAGTTTTGTACAGCTATTAACCAAATGAAAAACAACAAAGCCAGCAGACCTGATGGGATACCTGCCAAAGTCTTCAAAGTGGGCAGAATTGAACTTACACAACAACTTCACAAGTTCATCGAAAAAATCTGGGAGAGGGAGGATATCCCAGTATACTTTAGGGGTGCCAAAATTATCAATCTCTTTTTAAAAGGTGACAGAACGGATTGTGGAAACTATCAAAGGCATCTCTCTATTAGCTGTGGCTTGGGAAATCCTTGCAAGGATCTTAGCAAACCTCCTCTTAATAATATCCGAGGTCACCCTTCCTGAATCTCAAAATGGTTTTAGACCTTCTAGGGGGACCATGAACATGATTTTCACCGCTTGACAACTTCAGGAAAAATGCAGAGAGCAAAATCAACCCCTGTATATGGCATTTATTGACCTGACTAAGGCCTTCGACAGTGTAAACTGTAATGCCCTATGGACTGTCCTTCTGAAAATTGGCTGCCCAGATAAATTTGTGAACATTTGGCTCCTCCAAACAAGGGCTCTCAAAGTGAACCATTCACAGTGGGATCAGGTGTTAAACAGGGATGTGTTATTGTCCCAACTCTATTCATTATTTTCATTGCCATGATCCTACACTTCGTTGAAAGGAAACTACCCTCCGGAGTAAGGGTTGTGACACTCATCTCGCTTTACTGACCGAGGGAGCCAACGTACAGCTTCCAGGTCATGTGGCCAGCATGACTAAGCCGCTTCTGGCAAACCAGAGCAGCACATGGAAACGCCGTTTACCTTCCCCCCCAGAGTGGTACCTATTTATCAACTTGCACTTTGACATGCTTTCAAACTGCTAGGTGGGCAGGAGCAGAGATTGAGCAACGGGAGCTCACCCTGTCGTGGGGATTCGAACCGCCAACCTTCTGGTCAGCAAGCCCTAGGCTCTGCGGTTTAACCCACAGCACCACCCGCGTCCCACCCTCCAGAGTAGAAATGATATATCAAACAGATGGAAAGCTCTTTAATCTGAGCAGGCTGAAAGCAAAGAGTAAGGTTACCATAACTTCTGTCATAGAGCTTCAGTATGCTGATGACAACTTAGTGTGTGCACACTCAAAGGATGACCTCCAAACCATCCTAAATATCTTCACAGAAGCTTATGAAAAGCTTGGCCTATCACTCAACATCCAAATAACCAAAGTGGATTGGGCAATCAAAGGCATGCTGAGCTCGCTGGAGCTTTAAAACGCGGCGCAGCGCGGTCTGGTGCCGGCTTACAGTGGTACCTCGCCAGACGAATTCGTCTTGCGAAAAACAGCCATAGACGAATTCATCTCGTGAGTCAACTAAAAACTCGCAAAACCCTTTCGTTTTGCGAGTTTTTCGTTGTGCGAGGCATTCGTCTTGCGGGGTACCACTGTATTCTTCCTTTTAAAAAGAAAAAGAAATAAATAGCTAAATCGGGTCCTCCCTTAAAGAGGGCACGTATTGCTGTGAGACCTGGTAACCAAATCCCTGTGTTGTGGGTGGGAGTGATTGACAGCCACAACACCCAATCAGTAGGTCCCTCGATGCAGGGTTCAATCTGACCAATGGGACGCAAGCTAAATGGATCACGGGACCTACAAATACCCATGCATGTGAACCTGAGCTTCCTCTTTTCAGCGCGTGCATCGGAACAGCAACATGTCCGCTACGAGCCGAGAGAGAGCTCGATCCACCTTCGACGATCATCTTTGTGATATTCATTCTGTTACCCTTTAATTCCTTAGTTCCTTTTAATTTCCCCCCTTTTGAGTTTATTTTCCTTAATTTCCCCTTACTCTCTTCCCTTCCTTTAGTGGGGCTTTGCTCCTTCGGGGGTCATTGCCCCCGGAGTGCTCCAGTAAAGGAGTCTCCTTTCCCTTTGCGTTTGTCAGCGGCTTGTAATTTACGGGGTTGGGGATTCCCCAATTTCAGAGCCTGCCTGGCAGCGCCTTTCAGTGTTGCAGGGGCTTTGCTGTGGAGCTCACTGCTTTCCCTGGGGCTTATTGTAGGTGGCTTACCGCTGTGATTGTAGCCTCTGTGAGTTAAGTCCATTTGGGGCATTTAATCTGCATTTCATTGCTCTCAGAACCAGATAGCAGCGAGAGATTACCTCTCCTTGGCTCGGTCAATTTTGTCTCCCTTAATTCCGTTTCAAGCCCTTTGCTGGGGGGGGGGGATTCCTACAGCCTAAAAAGGGATTATTTTGGGTGGGGGCGCCATTTTGTTTTGGCAGGAACGCCAGTTTGTCCTTTTGGCAGGGCTGCCATTTTGTTTTGGCGGGAGCGCCATTTTGGAATAGTTTTCAGCCCCAGCGTGTTTAATATAGTCAGGATGCCTATTAAATGGAATCCTAGTCCTGCTCTCCCTTCCAAAAGGGTAATGAGAGGCCCGTCTCAGTCACTGTGCTCAGGGCAGGCTCCACCAGTACCACAGCAAACGTTGGATCATTTGGGTGCCATCGTGGCTAATATTGGCTCAGATCCTGTGGCCCTGACACATTTTAATACAGAGCTTGAGACCCCGGCTCAACAATTTCGAAGCCAGCCTGCTCCTCAGTCTGGCCCCTCTTCTTCAGCTGTATATGAGGTGCATGGCCCATCTGATATGAGCGAAGGGAGCGAGCCTTATGATCCGTCTGGGGCCTTGCTCTCTCAATTGCAGTTCCCCAGGGTCAGAGCTCCAGCTAGCCCTAGGGATCGTATCGGCACTGCAGGTCCTTTGGATCCATCGGCCTTAAGGCCAGGCCGGGCGCGTTCTTTGTCTGCTCCTCCTAGTGCGGGAGGCTCGGGGCTTCCAGCTGCCCAACCTATGGAAGGGGGAATTTCCCCCCAGCCGGGCCCCTCACCTATGTTTATTTCTGTGCCAATACAACCGGCTCAGTTGAGACAGGCAATCAGCGTCCACGCCTTGGAGGAGGATCTCCCGGTGCCCAGAGTCCCTTCATCTGGAGGCAAGCGGCAGCAGAATCGTCACTCCAAACGCAGGGCCAAGAGATGGTTACTCCTCTTCCTCTACTGGTACGTCCTCTCAGTCCTCTGATGATGATGCAGGTGTGGTTCTGGGTTTGTAGTGGGGCCATGGCGAAGGGGCTTCAGGCCTTCCTAGGTGGGCCTGGCAACACAGGGCCAATACACATAGGGCTAGATATGGCCTTCCCCTTGAATGCATCAATGGTAAACCGCTCGAGGATGTCAAGGTCTCAACTAATGCACAAAAAAAAATAGAAAAATAAAAATTCCTTCCACTAGCACCTTAGAGACCAACTAAGTTTGTTCTTGGTACTGTATGAGCTTTTGTGTGCATGCACACTTCTTCAGATACACTGAAACAGAAGTCACCAGACGCCTTATATATAGGACTGGTGACTTCTGTTTCAGTGTATCTGAAGAAGTGTGCATGCACACGAAAGCTCATACCAAGAACAAACTTAGTTGGTCTCTAAGGTGCTACTGGAAGGATTTTTTTTTATTTTGTTTTGACTATGGCAGACCAACACGGCTACCTACCTGTAACTTTGACCAAGCGGTTAGGCTGAGTAGGAGTTTTGGGAAAGGTGCACTTTTGGCTAAGTGCGATGTGGAAGCTGCCTTCTGCTTACTTCCTGTGCATCCACACGATTTTAAATTGCTGGGGTTTCAGTTGGGTGGAGCTTATTGTGTGGATAAGGCTATGCCTATGGGCGGCTCGATTTCCTGCGCAGCTTTTGAAGCCTTCAGCACATTTTTGGACTGGGCTTTGCGTACCAAAACAGGTCTTAGGGGCGTGACCCCCCCATTACCTCGATGACCTTTTATTAAGTTCTGCAGCTGATTCAGAGGAATGCTTGCTACTTTTGCAAGCTTTCAATGACCTAACTAAGGAGTTAGGCGTCCCTTTAGCAGCCGATAAAACCGAAGGACCAGTCATGACTTCATCTTACCTTGGCATCCAGTTGGATACCGTGGCGCTAACCTCCGCCTTGCCTGAAGTAAAATTAATGGCTTTGCGTGATATCATTATGGAGTTTTCTTTTTTGCCTCAGGAAAAAGTGACTCTCAGGTAGATTCAGTCCCTCTTGGAACATTTGAATTTCACCTGCAGGGTGGTGGCGCCTGGTCGCCCCTTCTGTGCACGCCTAGCTAAACTTTCTGCAGGCCTGTGATTACCCCATCATCAAGTTAGGTTGCCTAAAGAGGTTAGGGCAGACCTAGAGATATGGCTTGAATTCTTCAGGGATCTCAATGGTGTATCCTTGTGGCAGGATACATTGAATCTGCAATTTAATTTCCAGGTTCATTCTGACACGGCCAGTTCCTTGGGCTTTGGGCTTTGGGCTTTATTTTTGTGGCTGCTGGTGCGCTCAAAGGTGGCCTGATCATTGGCAGGGTACATCCATTACCTGCGATTTAACCTTTCATGAGTTTTCCCCCATTGTAGTGGCACTGCACATCTGTACCATGGAGTTCAAGGACCGGCAGGTCTGTTTCTGGTCTGATAACCAGGCAGTGACGAGAGTTTCGGCAAAGCAGTCATCACGCTTCAGCAGTCTCGGCCTCGTTGTACACTTTTGTGCTGCAATGCCTCAAATTCAATATTGTTTTTTTCTGCCCATTTTATCCCTGGCACAAATAACGACATTGCGGATGCCTTATCCCATTTTCAAATGGAGCGTTTCAGATCCACAAGCCCAGCAACTTCAGAATATTTTCCAATTCAATATTGGAACCTTGGATGCAGCTAAATTTCGTAGGTAGTAGCTCTTATATATCCTAGAGATCCTTGCAGTGCACAAGGCTCCTTAGGGCTGGGCCAGGCTGCAGACTCCTGCATTGCCAAGTAGGAGGCCGGTCATATTTTGACATTTTGTGCGCTATGCGCAGCAAATTAAGGCTAATTTCTAGTTTGATTGTGAGGAGAGACTCTTTTTGATTGCTTTTCATTTGCATTTTCTGTGTATACTGTGTGTGGGTGAAGTGGTGCTGGAGTCAGCACAGGGCAAGGCTCCAGGAGTTTGCTTTTACAGGACGTCCAACTTTCTGATCCTGAGCTGGTGCTAATCATCTGGAGTGGCTTGCAGGCCAGAGAGTGTGCACCTCATTCCTTCCGTGTTGGGGCAGCTAATGCATCTGCACACTGGGGCTTCTTTCTCGACAGGATAATGGATCTGGCCCACTGGAAACCCGGAGCATATCGGTGTTATGTTCGGGAGTGGTGTCAAGGTGCAGTTACTAATACCATTTTGTTCATTCCTAGGTCCGCCTACCCTACATGTCTGGGCACAGCATTGTCCAC
Organism: Lacerta agilis; assembly: GCF_009819535.1. NCBI lineage: Eukaryota > Metazoa > Chordata > Lepidosauria > Squamata > Lacertidae > Lacerta > Lacerta agilis. The sequence goes on from NC_046318.1 coordinate 9,693,230, forward strand.
TGGGCCGGCAACAGGGTGGCGGAATCTGGATTTGGATGCATGCTCAGGCTCCCCGACCGTGTGAGAGTGTCCTGGGTATCCAGACAAGGAATGCGTTGGGAGGAGCTTCTTCCAACAGTGCGGGCGAAGGTGGCTGCAGAAGGTACGCCTGCGGTGATGGTGATGCAGCTGGGCGAGAACGATTTTCCGGAAGCTCCCAGCCTGAGCCTGCGGACCCACATGCAGGAGGACTTGGAAGAATTGAAAGCAGCTCTTCCTGGATTCAAGATATTCTGGTCGCAGCTCTTGCAGCAACACAAATGGAGAGGAAGCAGATGCCCAGCTGCCACCAAGAGGGCCAGGCGGCGCATTCAGAGCGCGGTGGCCAAGAAGGTTCTGGCTTTGGGCAGGTCGGTCATCTGTCACCCGGGTATTACCTTCCGAGATGCGTCCCTTTACAGGCTTGATGGGGTTCATCTGTCTGTGATTAGGAATGATTTGTGGCTGACCTCTGTGTCAGCGGGGTTAAGGGATTGGGTTAAAGGGGTGATTGGTTGGCGGCAAGTGCGGGCTCTATCACCATCCCTATGTGAAGGGTATCAGCAATGGGATAGACTCTATTTTTATTTCTATTTCTATTTCTTACTGTGTAAAAAATTCAGCTAACCTGGAATTGTCAAGGGGAAGTATATTTGTCCGTAATGCAACAATGGTGAGATGCCTATTCTGGAATCTTGCCTAAAAAGTGATCTATGGCTGCAAGTTTCTGCGTTCCGTTCACTAAGCCTTGTTTGTGTAAATCACTTAGAAAAATGTGGCCTCTGTTTTAAAAACTCAGTGGCAAATTATTTTATAATTGTGGCTATCAAAACCATGTGGTTTTCCTTAACCCTTGCTGAGTAATCCTCTAATTATTTGCATGTTTGAGACTATTACTGTATTGCACATGGCCTTTCAGCAAGAACAGTTGTTGTATCTTTCTTGGTAATGGCCCATTCATTTGGTAAACCTGAATAATCTGTATGAAGGATGAATGGCATGGCTGAGATCAGGTGGTTAGATATAAATAAAGTACCGATTCTCTCCAAACTAGTTTATATTTCTACAAATAAATGGGATGTTCTATTGGCTGTATGGGAAATCATCATAAAAAAGACTCAGATCTCCAATTTAGAAAATAAAATTTGTCACTTAATGGATCATGTCTTCTAAATTCCAGTTATATATATATATATATATATAGTGTGTGTGTGTGTGTGTCATAAGGGTAGTGCCTGAAAAGATCTGTGGAAATTACCATGTTCTGTCCACTTATAATGACATCATTTTGTAATCAGTCCCTAGCAGTTTCCCCCCTTTCTAAATCTCATGTACTGAATGGCCTTAGGCAAAGCAGTTTCTTTCAGTCTCAGCCCCCACACCTGCAATATAGGGATAAGAATGTGGACCTGCCTTATATGGTTGGTATAGTAAGACTTACAAGATAATTTATGTGTTATGCATTATGAACATTGATATATTTAAAGATGCATTTATTTAGAAAATGGTTTTACATAGAAATCCTTACATGCTTACTGATTGAATACCTTAAATTTGAGGGTACATGTGGGGGTTTTTAATGGTCAGGATAGGATGGGGAAAACAAGGGTGACCAGATCGATGAAACAAAAATTAAGATCAGGTGCTACCAGTGCTACTGGTGATACCGGTGCTACTGGTGATACCAGGGATACCGGTGCTACTGGCGATACCAGGGATACCGGTGCTACTGGTGATACCAGGGATACCGGTGCTACTGGCGATACCAGGGATACCGGTGCTACTGGCGATACCAGGGATACCGGTGCTACTGGCGATACCGGTGCTACTGGTGATACCTGTGCTACTGGTGATACCAGGGATACCGGTGTTACTGGTGATACCAGGGATACCGGTGCTACTGGCGATACCAGGGATACCGGTGCTACTGGCGATACCAGGGATACCGGTGCTACTGGTGATACCTGTGCTACTGGCGATACCAGGGATACCGGTGCTACTGACGATACCAGGGATACCGGTGCTACTGACGATACCGGTGCTACTGGTGATACCTGTGCTACTGGTGATACCAGGGATACCGGTGTTACTGGTGATACCAGGGATACCAGTGCTACTGCTGATACCAGTGCTACTGGTGATACCAGGGATATCGGTGCCACTGGTGCTACTGGTGATACCAGAGATACCGGAGATACCAGAGATACCAGTACTACCGGTGCTACTGGTGATACCGGTGATACCAGTGCTACTGGTGATACCAGTACTACCGGTGCTACCGGTGATACCAGTGCTACTGGTGATATCAGGGATACCAGTGCTGGTGTCTGGATGTATTATTTGTAGCCGTTTCTTTTTCAATACGATTCTCCCGAGTTGGTAAATGGCTCCGAAAGGGATCATCAAACATGGTACAGCTTCCAGCATGACAGAGATGACAACAGCCAAGGGAGGGTACTTTTTTGACTCTTTTGCAGGAAAATTTACCTTTGGGAGAAAAGAATGTATTGCATGAAAGCCACACTAAAAAGCACAATCTTCTATGTGTTTACTCAGAAGTAAATCCCAAATGGGTATTGCTGCCAGGTAAGTGGGGACAGGAATTACAGCTTGTTAATACTTCAAAGTGGGAGCTAAGCAAATTTTGGCAATGTTCCAAAAGGGAAAGGGAAGATTCCTGGGTTGCATGCAGTGTAGGGCTAAGACTATGGCTTCATCAGCACAAGGATGTCTCCTCATATGATGGGATGTTCTCCTCCTCTTCTCCCCTTGTGCACCCCCTAAATACCTTCTAGGGATTTCCCAAACCCTCTGGAGCAGGCATCTCCAAACTCGCCCTCCAGATGTTTTGGGACCACAACTCCCATCATTCCTAGCTAACAGGACCAGTGGTCGGGGATGATAGGAACTGTAGTCCCAAAACATCTGGAGGGCCAAGTATGGGAATGCCTGCTCTGGAGCAAATTTTGGGATGCCATGGGAGGAGGAAAGGTGCAGAAAGTCCCATTGTGCTAGTGGCATGTTGTGTCTAACAAAAAACGCTCACTCCTGTCACCAAAAATGGTAAAATCTCTATGTTTTTATGTAGGCTGGGACTTGATAGCGAATAGTTATCATCAAGGTTGATCATCTGAAAACTCATGAAGCTGAACAGATCTGGGACTGGTCAGTGTCTGCATGGTTGACTAGCTAGGAACCACATGGAATCCATCTGTCTTAGGAGAAAGTGGAAGAGTTTGCCTTTGTGGGCAAAGTCAAACCATTAGAGAGTTACAGCACCTACTCTGGCTGTAGAGACCGATACAGAAAAAGCATGTTTGCTACTATAGGTGCACTATGGCATTCCTTTCTGCGTCCCACACCTAGAGGTCCTTCCTCCTTTGTCCACTACTATGGATACACACCCTGACTGTCTTTCTCCAGGCAATACCATCTTGTGATAGGTACATATGCAAGCTTGTTGGCTCACTACACGTACAGCAGACACACACCTCCTGTGCCCCACAAAGAAGAAAACAGCCCAGCAGGCATGTAGGGTTCTGTGAAGCCTGTTTTAGCTTTGTGTCCTAGATGGCAAGAGCCAGGATCACTATCAAGCCCTTGGTGGGCTGTAGTATATGACTGATGGCATCTTTAGGCATGGTGTATAGAGGATGTCTGTTTATTCAACCTGCTTTTAGGTTGCTCTTCAGGAATGCTCTTAGAGCAGCTTACAGCAGAGTAATAAAATCAAAATAGGAAACCATTAATTAAATGTCCGGCTGAAACAAAACACGCAACAAAAGGCCAACATAAAGCACCCTCAGTTGATTATAAAAGGTAAAGGGACTCTGGGGTTGTGGCACACATCTTGCTTTATTGGCTGATGGAGCCGGCATACAGCTTCCGGGTCAAGAGGCCAGAATAACTAAGCCGCTTCTGGCGAATCAGAACAGCACATGGAAATGCCATTTACTTTCCCGCCAGAGCGGTACCTATTTATCTACTTGCACTTTGTTTGGCTATGTTGGCAGGAGCAGGGACGGAGCAATGGGAGCGCACCCTGTCGTAGGGATTCAGACCGCCGACCTTCTGATGGGCAAGCCCGAGGCTCTGTGGTTTAACCCACAGCGCCACCCACATCCCTTTCAGTTTATTATACTTGGCTAATAATAATCTATAATTTTATTATTTATACCCCACCCATCTTCCTGGGTTTCCCCAGCCATACTGGCTTACAGTGTATCTAAAAAAAATAAAGCATTAAAAATCTGGTGAAGTTCATTAGCTGCAGGACACCCTAAGCCCTAGTGAATCATCGGTGATGGCCCAGGAATTCTGTGCTTAAGCAGAGCATCTTTATCATTTCAGGAGTTCATAGCTGCAAAATAGGCGTGAGAGCTCAATACCTCCCATGAATGCAAATTAGGGAAGGACTAGTAATTACTTGTATAAAGGTAACTTACATAATTTGGGTCCCAAGTATTGTAGCTTGATGGTGGCTCAGCAAGTACGTAGGACAAAAAAATTAAGAGCATTATCCCTGGGGAGAAAAATTGCCACGTTGCCTTCCAAAAGCCTTTTAGTGGTCTTCCTATCATATCTTTCACATCTGCACTGAATCTGTTAATGAAATTGATACATTTAGTGAGTGATCTGTGGACAATTCACTTGCATGTAACCTTATTGAAAATGAAGCCAGTTAAACTTCTGTTTCTCCTCTGACCGCATGCACGCTCATCATTTGATGAGTGCAAGAAACATAAGCATCACTCAAAAGAGGGAAACACAAACAAAAGAGGATTCAGGCTGGCGTGAAACGTTTATGTGCTAATTTAGAAATTATTTCTGTCGCTGAAATGGAAAAGCATTACATGTCTCCATCATGGGAAGACTGACAGCTACCCTGTTCCGCCTCCTTTTCAGGTGTTAACTGTTGGTGGGAAACTTTGAAGCCTCTGCTCTCCCTGCTTCATCTTTTAAACAAAATAAAATAAAAACAACAAATAGGAAACCTTTATCCTATTGCAATTTGTGGGATGTACATCGCCAAGTTATGCATAAGGCCGCAAACCTTAGCTGGGATCTTATTGCCACTGAATGCAATGGAATTTATTTCTGAGCTTGCGGATGTGGGATTATACTCCAAATACAATAATCAGGTATCTCTTGCTGCACCTAGGCCAGTAAGAGATCTGGCAGACACCCTCACTTTTGACTTTCCTGCTTCTCTTCAAGATCTTTTTTATGCCATCAGGCCTTCATTGCTGTTTAATGTTTTGATTAGCCAGCCACTTCCATAATTATTTGTACTGCTTGTAATTCTATTTTATGTTAATGTTGTGCATCACCCCAGTGTTTTATTTGGCGGTACAGAAATGCTTTTCTAAATAAATAGACTAAATAAAGGTTTGTTGCTTAGAATGTTATTTTCACAGGATAAAGGAGGGAAATGGAAGTGTCACACCTCACCAGCTTATCAATGGGCTTGGTTCTCATGATCGCACTGATGAGGGGCGCTGATAAACCTGCGTCCTGGGCCGTACCACTTCAAATAACAATGCTGTTGGTGACTGTACTCTTCAGACCGAATACCCCTCATATTAAACATAACGGCTCCCCCTATGGATGAGTATTCAGTTTTGAAACACTACTCACTAAAGCAGTCTGAAGCAGTCCAGATTAGACACCAGTTTACCTTGTAACCCCTCTTCAAGCATTAGAGTTACAGGGTAGTTTCCACATAAATTGGGGAGCAGGCTGGGAGTGGAGGGGACAAGGCACTCCATCACTATAAAATCCTGATTTGCATTATAAGATGTAGGTGGAATAGCCTAGCTTCTCCATAGTGTGTTCGTTTCTTAATAGAAATGCTTACTTACGAATACAGTCTCACGTGTTCATCTGCCTTGAGTTGCTTGTGCACCTAAGGGCTTATCCAGATACAAATGCGAAGAAACATAGCCTTACCTTTTTATTCCATAAATAAATGCAACACCGATCACTTCAAAGAAAGCAATGATGAGCAAAGGCAAGGTCCCCGCATAGGAATCAAACATCTCAAGCCAGTAGCTTCCTGATCTCAGAGCAAAAAGCAGGCCCACCAGAAAGGCAGAAAGGCATATTAAACCTACAGACAAGAACATTCATTAGTCAATTAACACAAATGAAATAAAAGAAAACCTAACCATTGGTGTTTACATGTGCATTTATAATCAGCCACAGCAAGTCTGCTCAGTTCTTGCCAAACACCCAAGTTTTGCCACTCACCTATCCTTTATGGTTAATGGGTGCAATGTGGCACCATTATGACTATACAGTTTCTGCTCACCAGATTATTGTTATTGTTGTTATTACTGTTCATTAATTTATATAGCACCCTTCAGAGAATATCAGGGCAGTTCACAAGATGAAAAAATACATGATAAAAGCACAAAGTAAATAAAACAATAACGAAGCAATAACCCCCGTTCCCACAAACACGTTTAACAGGCCATAGAATTAGCCCAAGGCCTGGTTGAAGAGAAAGCTTTTTTGCCTGGCACCTACAGATGTATAATGAAGGCACCAGCCGAACCTCCCTGCGGAGGTTAATGAATCTGGAAAGAACATATCTTGAAACAACAGTAGCAACTATAAAAATGAGCAATGAGACAGGATATTCCCCCATTGAAATGCTGTCTCGCCCACAAACCCTATCTGTGCCCCCATCTGCAATACAGAGAAAGCGTTAAGCCGTTGTTGTTTATGACTGCTGAAATAATGTACGTGAAGCACTTTGAACCGAGTAAAACACCGTATTAATCTTGAGCATTATTATCAGCAAAGAAAAGGATTTGAGGAAGATGCCTTACCACATACAGCCTCCTTGCATATGTATCTAGACACAAAGCGAGATTCTGTGAGAGGCGTCAAGATACTTTGAACGAGTCCAAACATGGAAGATATACCAAGACTGAACAGCATGAGAAAATACAGAACCGCCCAAAGGTTCGATCCAGGCATCTTAACCATGATTTCAGTAAACACAATAAAGGCCAAGCCGGCTCCAGAAACACTCTGCAAAATTCACAAATAATGGTAAAATCTGTCAGATTGATTTCTAAATGTCATTTATTCTAATGCAGAGGCAAAATGTTATATTACTCAACGTTTAGCCATCATCTGGAATAAGATACAGTCATTACCGATGATAAGTTCTTATTGGGGTCCATGGGGAAAACAAAAAACCCTCTTGACCTTGACCTTCGACACCTGAGAAGTTCATTTTTAGGACTCACCATATTTTTGTGGTATTAAACAGTTTTTAGTGTTGCATTTTAAATTGTTGTCACTTGCCCTGGGAGCTAAGGGTGAAGGAAAGGTGATAAAATAGTAGTAAAACAGCCACCTAAGCTCACAGGTTGCTTTCTGTGGTTCTTTGAGTGCTCATACGTCCAGACACAGGTATGGTTTCTATGTGTCTCTGCAGAACCATAAGGGGAAACTTCTCAAGCTGGACTAGGATTTGGGTGGGTACCCCGAGCTCCTTCTTCTATGTGCAAGCATAGTGGGGGGTGGTAGGTAGATTGTGTTTCTTTGGAGATAATTAGGCAAACAACCTGTGGTCTCTGTGCACTCATACATATGGGTAGAGTAACAAGCTAGTGCACCAGAGACAGGGTTGCTTGTATGAAGCCAAAGAGATAAACACTGTAGAAATTGGAGTTCTTGGTTATACCCAGAAGTAAAAAATTAAAGAATCCAAGAACTCTGGCCAGGCAGGAGATCAGTTTTTAAATGGTTTCATGAAAGGGTATAATGTATATAAGTACTTATAAGTATTTAAGATTTTTTTCCAACGTAGGATTTCTTAACATTCCAGCTGAGGAAGAATTAGCGAAACAGGGCCTTGTCCTGGAATTTATTTCGACTGGAATTTGCTTCAATACTATAATAATAAAACTGTTTGAAGACTTTTAAACTGATCTCCTGCCTGGCCATAGTTCTTGGATTCTTTAATTTTTGACTAAAGGGATAAACACAGCACTTCTGAAAGAATTTCCTGCCTTCACATCAATGGTAGCCGAAGAGACAGGGCTGCGACCCTGGGCCATCACATCAATGGTAGCCGAAGAGACAGGGCTGCGACCACCTTGCAGCATGGCTGAGGTCCAGCAGAGAAACTCTACAGAAGAATGCAGTGGCAGCTGCAGGTCCCTTCATGGAATGTGACCAGAGAAGGAAGCCACATTCATTCATAGCAAAGCTGTTGACACAATGTCAGTGTTGTCTGTCGTCATCGCCTCCTCTCAGGTGAGGTTGCATTGCTCACCTGGCTTCCCAAAATACCACGTGCCTCTGTGAAGGAGAGGAGGCAGGGAGGTTGGCATGGTGCAAGTGCTGCAACAGGAGCAGCGGGTTGGCTCTGCCACAGCAGCCACCCTCGCCAAGCTCCCCACTGTCTTGTTCTCCCCCATAAGCAATGGCAATGTGCACTGTTAGGAAGCTGGGAGAGCAACCTAGCCCCACTTGTGCCACCCTACTGGCAAAAACCGCAAAAGCTCTGGATGAGCCCTATCGCTTCAGGTCCTATTCAGCAAAAGCCCATAATAAAAGCAGGTAATGGAGACACCATTATGCCCAAGCCATAAGGTGCTGAAGTCTGAGACTATTTTGTACCATTTCCTGTAAATAGGTGCCTTGGCAGAAAAACAGCATATGAATGCTATCAAGAACTAATGTCGTGTCTGTGGCAACAGCCCCAGCAAGGGGCTTTTTTTTTTTTTTTTTTTTTGGTGACTACAAAATTAGTGCATACTGTACTTTCACGACTGGATCATTTTGTAATGCGAGTACGCTACCTGATCAAGGAAAAACTGGAGATCACAATTTGTCAGGTTGAGATGTTCAAGTTTATCGATATCTGTTCCGTTCAAGTAACTGAGCCAAAATGCGCTGCTGTTTACAGTGATGTTGCCCTTCTTGAATACCTTGGTGATGTATTTAACATTTCTGTCAGTAAAGTCAGGAATGATATGAATTATTTGCATTGCCACAGTCCCTAAGAAAAACAACAGCAATTTGCTTCGAATAGGGGCAAGCCAGGGGCAAAACAGGTACAACCACTGACCCGGAACGCAACCCCGACACCAAAAGGGAGTTGCCTGTATATCTGAATATGCACATGGAACATGCAGGGTTGTATACTTTGTGTTCTATGCTACAGTCTTATTTTAATTCTGCCCTCTGGGGTCCCCTAAAGTGCTTTAAGGGGGGGCAGAAATGACACAAAATTCTAGACAATGAAAAATAAAACAAATTTTGAACAGAGGGCTTGGACCAACACCTTAAATTGGTTCATAATTGTGAAACTTGAATGGCTCACCTTTCCAAGCATTCTTCATAGGCCACTGTTGCTTTGAATCCCAGAACTGCAAAAACTGGGACTGACGCAAATAAAGAAGTCAAAGAGTTTATTGCTGCTATCATGACAGCATCCAGTTCACAGTCATTACTAGGAAAAACAAGTACACAACAACCCGATTAAATGTTACAAAGGACAGCACCGAGTCTATAACTTCTAATGTTACACATTTATTATTTTATTTGAAGTACTTGTAATCTACTCTTCACTGAATATTTTCAATCTCAGAACAGTAAAAAAAAAATAGTAGACAGATGGCATGATGCTGTTTCACTTGCCTTCTGATCAAAAATTAAAACTCTCAAGGCAGTGCTCTGCAGCAGACTTCAGTGGGGCTCATTAATCATAAAGTACTGCATCTCAAACTTAGCTGAACTTTTCCCACTTCCACATTCACTCCCATCCTTCCTGCAGATGATGTGGAGATCTTCACATACAGACATGCATATACAACCTACCACTGTTGGTGTGCAACAGCCTGTGTACTGGGGCATTTGCCCAACATTGGCATTGCAGAAAGAACAATAGAGAGTATCTTTGGGACTCTCACACAGGGAAACATCAAGCGAACAGAGCCAGCCGCTTTCCCTGGGTTCCACTGTGGGCTAAATGACAATTGAGTCTTGTCTCCAGAGATCATTGAGGTGCTATCTCATAGAAGTCAATTTGGCTGCATCAAACAGTTCCTCTCCACATTGTGAGCGAAAGCTAACAAAACTGCAAGATTACACCTACTTTGATGGGTTGTAGCTTGAATATGCTATGAGTCCGCCTATTCCTAAAGAAAGAGAGGCAAAAATCTGGGTGGCTGCATCAAGCCAGGCACGTGGATTGTTGATCTTTTTGAGCTGTGAGAAAGGCAGAGAGATATCAGGGCTAAAAACATTTTTAGTCTCTTAATTCCTGTGTGTATTTCACTAATAAAGGCCGTCCTGGCAAGCAGTGGAAAACTAGTGTGTTTTCTGAATTCAACAAATTCAGAACAGAACAATGCATTATACTGGCAAACCAGAGTTTCACAAACTGCCTTCTGGGGGCTTGTTGGAGGGGGAGAATCAGTGTGTAGGAGAGAGTGCTTAACTCTATCCATGTTTGGTGAAACTCCCTTACAAATGCTCACCAGGGTGCTTTTACCTTCACTCAGGCGTCTTCCAGTCTTGGACCCTGCCAGATGGAGAAACAAAAAGCAACCAAGGGGAGCATTTGTAGGGAATAATTGGTGGGCATAGGGAGGATTAAGTACCTGCCCACTGGCTTCCTCTGCAAATGCAACTCCTCCTCTCTGCATTCGCCCCAGCATTACAAGTCAAATACAGAACTAGAACACCCCATGCTTGCATAATGAGGTGTCTGCCAAAAAATAAGATTTGACCCAGGGTTGCCTATATTCATGAATTCTAGAAAAGGGCACTTTTTACACAAGTTTCTGTTCTTCGTAGATTCCAGAGGGAGTTAACAAAGTACAATTGCCAGAATATGTGTGGATCCCAACTAGTATTAAGTGGTAAACAAAGAAGCAACATGGAGGAAGTTTAATGTTCAAAGCCACCTCTAAAAGACCAAGTCAGACTTTCCATACATCATCCATACATACCAAGGATCAATTGAATAAATACTTGCATTAGGAGTCATGAAGTAGACTAATCCATGAATGGCTCCTGGGAGAGTCAGTCCATAAATAAGGAATAATGTTAGAATTAGGTAAGGAAATGTGGCTGTAAAATACATTGCCTAAGAGGAAGAGCAAAGAAGAGAAGAAAAAAGTGAGTGTCAGGAACAGGTGAAGGCAACACCATGAAATATATGAGTACTTGAGATAGATAGTATTCTGTCTTATGTGTGGACTGTACCATTTCTGACTGTAGGCAGGTAATAAGATGATCAAACACATGCAAAAAAATACCTTCTGCATATGGATTCTAACCTAGCCTCCTCCCAGATGGATTAGTTTTCAATGGGCAGGTGCCTTTTAAAAAATATGATACAACTTTTGTTCATGTCAGCTGCCTTCTGTTTCACGTGCTGCAGTCCAAAGATAGCTTTACCACCTCAATGAGGACCAGGTCAGTAAAATGCAAATGTCCTGTAATAATCCCTGCTCACCTTTCCAGTTGATTCAATTCCTCGTACTGTACAAATGAACACAATTATCCAGCAGACTGCGAAACATAAAACCAGCCACCACTGAAGCGAGCCACTGTCTAAAATATCCGTGCTTATGTTTAAAGTGTACCTATACCAGAAATAATTGGTAGGTGTGCTTTTGTGACATTCTTCAATAAGTTCTGAAATAACAAGCACAGAAGGCATTATCAAAACAGATGGAATCATAGAAGGGTTGGAAAGGATCCTGGCGATCATCTAATCATCTAATCCGACCCCCTGCAAGGCAGGAATATGCAATTGTCCCATACTGAGATCGAACCTGCAACCTTGGTGTTTTCCGCACCATGCTCTAGCAGACTTTCCTAATATGGTGCCATCCAGATGTTTTGGACTAGAACTTCCATCAGCCCCAGGCAGCACAGCCAATGATCAGGAATTCTGAGAGTCATAGCCCAAAACATCTGGGAGTCAACAGGTTGGGGAAGACTATTGTAGATTCATTAACTTCCACACACCACTGGAATAATATTGAATAACCTGTATGTCATGTTATTTATTTGATTGCAAGGAAAAGTTCCTTCTGTTGTAGAGGGCTTCTTTCCCATTCTGCACCAATAGAGCATGCAGATGGTATACTGCATTTTAAAAACTCCATTCCATGTTTTGTTTTGTTTTGTTTTGGCCAGGGATTGTAGGAATCGTAGTGCAGTAACAGCTGGAGGTAATGAAGATCCCCCACACCTGCTTTAAGCTATTGGCCCCATCAACACAGCACTTTAAACCATTATTAAACTAAGCTATGCCTTAAATGGGAACTCACTGCTGCTTCATTGCGATGGGCAGGGTATAAATAAAAATATTATAATTATTCTACCTCTGCTGCATTAGTATGCCGAGCGTATAGTTCAGTTCATATCCTATTCCCTTTTTGTACAACTTACAGGTACTGCTATTCTGTGGTAGGGACCACAGCTTTCTCTTTTGGAGCTGCAAGATTTGGGGTGTATGTTCACAGGATGCAACTGCAGACACATGTTCATGAAGACACAGCCTAACTAGATGAGTCTTGCCCTGAAGAGGAGGGCTGTGGATGGGAAGCAGTTGGTTTAAAGTGCAGTGCATCTGGGTAGGTAGCCTCATCTGTGCTTTTTGTATACAAGAATAGAAGGTATGAATTGCATCCAAGGCTGTGTTCTGGCTCTAGTGCGTTCCCGCTGTTGGTTTTTGAATCCATAGACATACGACGTTATGATTTAGAGCTAGCTTGGAGACATTCTTGATAAAGGTTGCTGTTTTGTGTGTTTTCCATCAAACCAGCTTAAACCCAAAAAGAATACTTAAGCCACATTTGATGTGCAGTTCATCCCCATCCTGTCTCTTGTGTGCACAAATACAACCTGACACACAGCTGATAATGTGTGCATAGCCTACACATAAAAATGTGCACATGTAGGGCTTTGTGTCTAGACCTTGCTTATCCAAATCTGTGGCTAGGGCCAAAAGAATGGCAGGGACAGACCTGCGTCTGACACTTGCTGACTGTGGCAGAGTTGGACAAACAATTTAATGCGGTGGTTGAAGGATACATAGAAAAGCAGATACTAATATCAGAACGCAGCAAGAGACTTGGGAACTCACCTGGTTTGCTGGTATCTGTTGGGCAGGAACCCCAAGGTAACGGGTTTCGGAAAGAGTTTATAAAATACCACAGAATCCAGGCCATAAGCATATTGTAATAGAGAATCACTAGGAAGCACACTATCAGAGAAGTGTAACCTGTGGAATTATGCAAGCACACTCAGATTTGGCATGAACAAAGAAAATTGCTGTTTAACATACAGTACATATTGCAAGAGTCAGATTCGCACAATTGAAAGATCAAATCCAATTACTACGTGAGCTCTGGCAGTCTGGAAAATAACATTGCTCTGTGAATTAAATGTTGGTGCTAACAAACTGGGGAGGGGGATGCAATTCCCATTTTGCCTTAGGTGGTGAAATCACACAGGTTGCCCCTGAGTGGCTCTGTTTATCTTCCACACAGATAGGCATGCAACTGCCTGAGTCTACCACCACTGGGATGCGGATAGCACTGTGGTCTAAACCACTAAGCCTCTTGGGCTTACTGATCAGAAGGTCAGCGGTTCAAATCCCTAAGACGGGCTGAGCTCCCGTTGCTCTGTCCCTGCTCCTGCCAACCTAGCAGTTCAAAAGCAAGTGGATAAATATGTACCGCTATGGCATGAAGGTACCGGTAAACAGTGTTTCTGTGCACTCTGGCTTCTGTCATGGTGTCCCATTGTGCCAGAAGCTGTTTAGTCATGCTGGCCACATGACCCGGAAAACTCTTTGCAGACAAACGCTGGCTCTCTCAGCCTGAAAGCGAGATGAGTGCCGCAACCCCATAGTCACCTTTGACTGGACTTAACTGTCCAGGGGTCCTTTACCTTTTTACCCTACCACTAATGGGTTTGCTATTACAACCTCATGGAGACTATGAGTTTCCAGGAAGGAGCAATGATTAGAAAACTGTATAATCACAAGTAAAGGCAGTTGCAGAAACCTACCCAGTCCTCCCAGGTAAGGCGAGATGTTCCACCAGACTTCAATGCTGCCTTTTTTCATGCGTTGCCCTACAGCTAATTCAAGAAAAAATATAGGGGTGCCTTCCAACAGAAATGCGGTTATGTATGGAATCAGGAATGCCCCTAGAAATACAATTTCGAAACACAGTTAGCTCATAACAGTGGCATAGTGTGGGCTGCCAGCACCTGGGGTGGGCAAGCCCCTGACTCTGCAGGAGCAGACCTCCAGCCAAGTATGGCCTTGCTGTGCCAGCTGCCTGCCCATGCAGGGGAATGTCCGGCCATGCCAGGCCACACTTGGGACGCCCCTTGTCCCCTCCCTGTGCTCCATGGTCCTGGACTGCTTTGCTGCCTTCGCCAGGGTGGGGAAGCCAATGCCTGTGGGGGGGGGGTTGTGATAAACTGGGTGTAAGAAAACCTGGGGGCACTACCTTAACTGCTATGGCTCCCAGTTGTGGCTATTGAGAATTTTTTCCATGAAGGGACATGGGTTCTACAGCGAATGATTATTAACTTCCTCCATTGGGGAAGCTGTGATGTTGATATCAGATTCAAATTGGCACTGCCCCCGCCCCCATGTAAACAGTATGAGGGGCAGGGAGGTGTTGCGGAGTGAGCTAATCATGTCCTCCTGCTTAGGTCTATGCAAATAGGCAATAATATACAACTAATTGTTAGAGGGGTGGTTTGTGTTTATTTACTGTGGCATGCATTGAAAGTGCATCTAATTGGTGGGGATTAAACTGAATAAATTAGTCCGGCTGTGGAAGATGTAGAAGGTGAGAGTCATGAAAAGCACGCTGATTCATTGATTGAGAGTTCCTTGCTGCTGTTTTTGCACATACATTTTAGCTTGGTTTTTTTATTTTAAAAAAATCCCTTGAATTGAATTGAATTTATTTTTACGCTCACAGACCAGCTCACAAATTCCCTTGGTCTATGTTCTTAGTTCTAAATTATCTGCTTTCCTTAAGGAGGAGAGATTGCAAAAAGTTACAAGGTGGAATGATGCTGCAAAGGAAGTTGCTCTTGGACAAAGTAGCTTGTTTTTAATCTCTACTTTTCAACAAGGAATAATACACATTTTAAAATCATTTATCAGTGTTAAGAGTCAAAGCATAGAAACATTTAAAGAACTCTTATTGTCACAGTTGCCAAGAAGCAAGACTATTTGTTTTTCATGTTTCTTGCCAATAGAAAAAATAACATTTAAAAAAAAATCCATGTCCATTTAGTCAGAGAAAGTAAATAATTCAGACACTAAATCCATGCAGTGAAACCAAATCAATCAGTAACAATGGATAACAATCCCAACAAGACTTAAAGCTTGGGTTGTAAGTCATTCAGTAAAACTATTAAGCTCTGCATGCAAAATTAGAACAGAAAAATTAGGCACATATTTTCCCCAATGTCTCTGTGTTGTTGTTTTGCTCTGTGCACTTAGCCATCTGTCAATCAGGAGGAAGAGCAGGATGTAAATGGCATTATTTATTTATTTTATTTAGCAATGCCGTTCTCCAACCATAAAAAAGGAAAAAGGACCCCTCCCTTTTACAGCACCTGCGAAAGTCTCCTTCTAGCTGTCATCTGCCACAGATGAGGCCATCAAGTGGAGAGTAGCGACATTTAAGTACCTTTACAGACGCCTCTGCAGAACCATTTTAGGCCACCTTTGTTCATACGTCTGGCTTTTTTGCCATCTCACATAGAGCCCCATAATCTCCCTTAACGGCTCGCCACCCAGTCTAACACCTCACTGGGAGGCTAGCCTGGCTATTCCAAGAATTAGAAGCATTGGTTTAATTTTAGAAGTTGCTGGATCCAGAGATTAGAGGGGTCTGGCACACAGCTTAACACCCCAAACATATATTATTTTAGAACACAAGGAGCTTGTTGTAGTTTGAACAATCACACAACTAATCTCCAATGAAAAGGTGGATTTTCTCTTACCTCCTCCATAGGTTTGGCACAAGTATGGAAAACGCCACACATTTCCAAGACCTACAACAAATCCAGCACAGCTTATAAGGTACTGGAATTTATTATCCCACTTGGGCCTGATGTACTCAATGGCACCTTCAGATTCATCAGTTGACATCTTTATTTTATACTCTTCAACGGCGCCTTCAGGTTCATCAGTTGACATCTTTATTTTATACTCTTCAACGGCGCCTTCAGGTTCATCAGTTGCCGTCTTTACTTTATGCTCTTCAACGGCGCCTTCAGGTTCATCAGTTGCCGTCTTTACTTTATGCTCTTCAACGGCGCCTTCAGGTTCATCAGTTGCCGTCTTTACTTTATGCTCTTCAACGGCGCCTTCAGGTTCATCAGTTGCCGTCTTTATTTTATGCTCTTCAACGGCGCCTTCAGGTTCATCAGTTGCCGTCTTTACTTTATGCTCTTCAACGGCGCCTTCAGGTTCATCAGTTGCCGTCTTTACTTTATGCTCTTCAACGGCGCCTTCAGGTTCATCAGTTGCCTTCTTTACTTTATGCTCTTCAACGGCGCCTTCAGGTTCATCAGTTGCCGTCTTTACTTTATGCTCTTCAACGGCGCCTTCAGGTTCATCAGTTGCCGTCTTTACTTTATGCTCTTCAACGGCGCCTTCAGGTTCATCAGTTGCCGTCTTTACTTTATGCTCTTCAACGGCACCTTCAGGTCCATCAGTTGCCGTCTTTACTTTATGCTCTTCAACGGCGCCTTCAGGTCCATCAGTTGCAGTTTTTACTTTATGCTCTTCAACGGCGCCTTCAGGTCCATCAGTTGCCGTCTTTACTTTATGCTCTTCAACGGCGCCTTCAGGTCCATCAGTTGCCGTCTTTACTTTATGCTCTTCAACGGCGCCTTCAGGTCCATCAGTTGCCGTCTTTACTTTATGCTCTTCAACGGCGCCTTCAGGTCCATCAGTTGCCGTCTTTACTTTATGCTCTTCAACGGCGCCTTCAGGTCCATCAGTTGCCGTCTTTACTTTATGCTCTTCAACGGCGCCTTCAGGTTCATCAGCTGCCGTCTTTACTTTATGCTCTTCAACGGCGCCTTCAGGTCCATCAGTTGCCGTCTTTACTTTATGCTCTTCAACGGCGCCTTCAGGTCCATCAGCTGCCGTCTTTACTTTATGCTCTTCAACGGCGCCTTCAGGTTCATCAGTTGCCGTCTTTACTTTATGCTCTTCAACGGCGCCTTCAGGTTCCTTAGTTGCCATCTTTACAACCTCTTTTTTTCCTTTCACCACATATTTCTCCAATATTAGCAGCAGCCAGGCAACTCAACCTCCTCACTGACCAAGTTAGTAGCAAGGAGGGGGGAGGGAGCATGGAGGAATTCTGAACAATGGGTGGAACTTCCATTTACGACATCACACCAAAGAATCCTGAGAAAACAACCTAGCAACCTGTTGTTGTTCATTCGTTCAGTCGTGTCCGACTCTTCGTGACCCCATGGACCAGAGCACGCCAGGCACGCCTATCCTTCACTGCCTCTCGCAGTTTGGCCAAACTCATGTTAGTAGCTTCGAGAACACTATCCAACCATCTCATCCTCTGTCGTCCCCTTCTCCTTGTGCCCTCCATTTTTCCCAACATCAGGGTCTTTTCTAGGGAGTCTTCTCTTCTCATGAGGTGGCCAAAGTACTGGAGCTTCTCATGAGGTGGCCAAAGTACTGGAGCCTCAACCTAGCAACCTACAGCCACACAAATTACAGAGTTGAGATGAGGCACTGAAGTTAACGGAAAAATTATTACCTCTTGGAAGCAGTGAAGATATAATATAAGCCTTTCCATCTAAACTCAAAATTGTATTACCTTTCCCAAAGTTTCCCTCTTCCCCTAGCATAGGAAAAGGACCACACGTTTGATAAATTAAAAAATTGTTTACGTTCACACTTTTCAAAGGTCAGGTTCATGTGTTTCATAAAAGGTTGCTCAGACGGTAATATTCACCTTAGTTACAAAGCTCTGAAAGGTCCTAAATTATTGGTATAGGAACTCAAGAATGGATGCTGAGAGCCATGCAGTTGAGCTGGAGCGACCAACTCAAACCTCTACACCTGCTGAGCTTCTCAAGTAAACTGCAGAACAAAGGCTTGATTACTAGTTCCTTCCAAGGTGAGGGGAAGTAGATAGTTAAGCCTGTCAGGACAGCATACTCTATGGTATTAACCCTTTCATGCATTAATTAGACTTAAACATGTTGGTTATATGAGGTTGATTGTCCCACATAACCCTTCTCAGGAAAATATAACAATTGCATGCACAATAAATGAACCAACGGGAGTCCCATCAAAGGTTCTTAAAACTGTCTCTTGGTCGGGGAATGGTCAGAATATCAGCTGTCATTTCTTTGGTTTGACAATACAGTATGCCAATTCAAGTCCATCTTGTACCACATCTTACACATAGTAGTATTTCACCCCACTATGAGCTTGCAGCATCTCCAAATCTGGGAGAGTTGTGTAGAGCTATTAACCAAATGAAAAACAACAAAGCCAGTGGACCTGATGGGATACCTGCCATCTTCAAAGTCTTCAAAGTGGGCGGAATTGAACTTACACAACAATTTCATAAGCTCATTGAAAAAATCTGGGAGAAAGAGGAGATCCCAGTATACTTTAGGGATGCCAAAATTATCAATCTCTTTTAAAAAGGTGACGGAATGGATTGCAGAAACTATCAAAGGCATCTCTCTATTAGCTTCGGCTGGCAAAATCCTTGCAAGGATCTCAGCAAACCACCTCTTAACAATATCTGAGGCAACCCTTCCTGAATCCCAAAATGGTTTTAGACCTTCTAGGGGGACTATGAACATGATTTTCACCACTTGACAGCTTCAAGAAAAAATGCGGAGAGCAAAACCAACCCCAATATATATGGAGTTTATTGACCTGACTAAGGCCTTCGACAGTGTAAACAGTAATGCCCTGTGGACTGTCCTTCTGAAAATTGGCTGCTCAGGTAAATTTGTGAACATTCGGCTCCTCCATGATATGACAGCAACAACTGCAGGTAACAACGGCTCTCAAAGTGGCTGCCGTGGGTTTGGTTTGCCCCCTCAGAATGCAAATAAGTCTTCTGCCACAAGCAAAGTGCAGTCATACTAAAGAGTCACATTAACGTGTTTTTCTCAGAACCTTTCAACAGAACAGTGCAAAGTAATTAATGGGATATGCTGCATTTTTATTTCTATTTTTTACTGTGTAAAAAATTCACCTAACCTGGAATTGTAAGGGGGAAATATATTTGTCTGTAATGCAACAATGGTGAGATGCCTATTCTGGAATCTTGCCTAAAAAGTCATCTATGGCTGCAAGTTTCTGTCTTCCGTTCACTAAGCCTTGTTTGCGTAAATCACTTAGAAAAATGTGATTGCTTTTTTTTTTAACTAGATGGCTGTCTGAACCATGTAGTTTTCCTTAACCCTTGCTGAGTAATCCTCAAAATATTCGCATGTTTGAGACTATTACTGTATTGCACATGGCCTTTCAGCAAAAACAGCTGTAGTATCTTTCTTGGCAATGGCCCATTCATTTGGTAAACCTGAATAATCCATATGAAGGATGAATGACATGGCCGAGATCAGGTGGTTAGATATAAATAAAGTACTGATTCTCTCCAAACTAGTTTGTTTCTACAAATAAATGGAAGACCCGGATCTCCAATTTAGAAAATACAACTTGTGACTTAATGGATTGTGTCAGGTCCGCATTGAGGACTGCTGGTTCCCTGCCCCTCCCCACCGGAGGAGGAGTCGCTCTGCCTACTGGGAGAGGTATCGCTGCTGAGGAGGTGTTGGGGCTCTCTGTACATCAACGACACCTCCCGCAGGGCCGAGGGCAGTTCCCTGACATCCACCACCCCCTCAAAGCTCCCCCTTCCCTTGATCTGGATAGAGAATGAGGAGACAGCAGGTCACGTTCTACAGCCCCTTCTTCTCCACCCTCCTCCCAACCACCGGTAGCCTCCGGCGAGGAGAAAAACCCCAAGAAGTCTGTGTCATCCTTGTCAGTGGGAGAGAAAACAGCTTCCCAGGCGGGAAGTCCCAGGAAACATCCTCCTCCTCCGACGAGTCTTGCGGGCCCCCCTCCTTCTTCCGCTGTGGATGCGAAACCCCAGAAATTCCCCTTGTCATCTGTGGGACCGAACATCTCCCCAAAAAACACCGTGGGGGTTTGGGTTTGCAAGGGAAAAGGGCATGGAACTCCGCTGTGAGATAGTCTTAGTGATCTGGTTGGATGGCACTCACATATTGTCAGCTGGTGACACTCCTTCCCACGCCACTAAGTATTCCACCCTATCCCCTTTCCACCTGGAGTCAAGGATTTCTGTGACCTCATTGCAAAGTTCCCTGTCCTCAATGTTTGGGTGGGCGGGGTCCTTTGTCCCCCTTGAAAGCGATGCCCCTCCCAGTATAACGATAGCAGTGACCTGTGGAACACTAGATGTATTCTCATTGTGTCCGGCAACTGGAGCTTGAAAGCCACTTGATTGACCTGCTCCAGGTCTTCAAAGGGACCTAACCTTCGGTGTTCCAGCTTCTTGCTCCTTCCCCAAATGGGCAACCCCTGAGAAGAAAGCCAACCTTGTCCCCCACCCTGATGACCTCCCCGACAAGGCGACGCTCATCTGCCGCCTTCTTATACGCTCCCTTGGCTGTTTCCAGGTTCTCTTTGAGCTGCCTATGTATCTCCTGCATTCCCTCCACAAATTGCTCTGCCGCAGGAACACTGAGCTCCTCCTCTCTCCCTGGAAACGCCCTGGGATGGCAACCATAGTTGGCCATGAGGGGAGTCATCCCTGTGGACACGTGTACTGCATTATTATATGCAAACTCTGCCAGGGCTAGGTGATTGACCCAATCATTTTGCTTTTGATTAACATAACAGCACAAATATTGCTGTAGAATGGAGTTGGCCCTCTCCACCTGCCCGTTGGTCTGCGGGTGTCTGGCCGTGGAAAAGCTCACCTCCACCCGCAACAAGCTCATGAGCTTGCACCAAAAACGTGAGGTAAATCCACAGTCACTCACCGCTCTCGAAGGCACTCCATGCAGGTGGAAGATGTGGTCCACAAAGAGTTTGGCCGTTTCTTCTGCGGAAACGGCTCTGGGACAGGCAACAAAGCAGCACATCTTGGTCAGCATATCTACTACTACCAACACTGCCGTTTTCCCTTTGGACATGGGTAAGTCAGTGATGAAATCAATTCACACCATTTCCCAGGGCCCTCCCGGGACTGGCAATGGTTCCAGCAGACCTGCTGGGGCCCTGTGTTCTCCCTTGGCCCACTGACACGTGTCACATCCCCTCACATAATCCCTTATGTCCTCCCACATTTTGGGCCACCAAAAGTCCCTGGCCACCAGCAGCATGGTCTTATGCTGTCCAAAATGTCCTGCTGTGGGGTTGTCGTGCAGTTGTCTGAGTACTCGGGCCCTGAGCTCTTCCCCAGGAATATACAGTGCCCCCTTGTGGAACAAGAGCCCTCCCCTTTCCTTGAAACCTTCCTCCAACCCCCGTCCCTCCTTGAGTTCCCTGAATGTCTGTTGAACAAGGCTGTCCTGCCAAGTATGTCTGAGCAACTCTGAGGCTTCCGCCATAGTCCCTCCACAAGTCCATTTCTTGGGTTGAAACATATGCCTGGCCACTGGAGGCCCATCATCTTCTAGGTACTCCAGTTTCCTGGACAGCGCATCTGCTCTCACGTTTTGTTCCCCCGGAACGTAGTAGATCCTAAAGTTGAAGTTGGCGAAAAACTCCGCCCACCTGATTTGCCTCTGGTTGAGGACTCTCGCTGTGTGCCAGTACTTGAGGTTTTTATGATCCGTGCACACTTGAATCTGCTGCCTTGCTCCAATTAAAAAATACCTCCACTGTTTGAAGGCCGCATAGATGGCAATAAGTTCCTTGTCCCAGATGGTGTAGTTCTGTTCAGACTTGTTAAGCTTTCTGGAGTAAAAGGCGCAGGGTCTCCAGTCCTTGCGACCATCCTGTTGGAGGAGCACTGACCCCCAGGGCTCTGTTGCAGGCGTCCGTCTCCACCCGCAGGGGCTTTGCAGGGTCCACATGCAGCAGCTGTTTCTCAGACGCAAAGACCTTCTTCAGCCATTCAAAGGCCTGCTGAGCTGTTGGCGTCCACGCAAACCTTTTCTTACCACTCAGACAGTCTGTGATCAGTGTGGTCAGGTCTGCCAAATTCTGTATAAACTCCCGGTAAATGTTGCTGAATCCCAGGAACCGTTGAACATCTTTCTTGGTTTTGGGGCTTTTCCAGTCTAGCATTGCATTGACCTTATCTCTGTCCATGGCCAGACCTCTGTCAGACAACCAGTACCCCAGACACTCCACTTGCTTCACATGGAATTGGCACTTTTCTAGCTTGGCGTACAGCTGGTGCTCCTTCAGCCTTGCCAGCACTTCCCTGACATGCTGTACGTGTTGCTGCTCATTCTCTGAGAACACCAGAATGTCACCCAAGAAACAGACACCGTTCTTGTACAGCGAGGGACCTAGTATGTGGTGCATGAAGGCCAGGAAACATGGGGATCTGGCTTGCAAACCAAATGGCATAACGAGGTATTCAAAGGCTCCCGGGGTGGGGGGTGAACATGGTCATCTTCCACTCATCCCCCTTGCGTACCCAGATGAGGTTGTAAGGCCCCCAGAGGTCCAATTTGGTGAAAATCACCTTCCTCACCCTCGCCAGCAAATCATTGATGCGAGGCATGGGAAACGTGATGGGTTCCATCAAGGAGTTGATGATCCTAAAGTCAACCACCAGCATGCGCTGTTTGGACTGCTTTTTGTCCACGAAGAAGACCGAGCTCCCCCAAACTGCCTTGGATTCGTGAATGAACACCCTCTGCAGATTTTTGTCAATGAGTTCCTTCAGCTCCTGGATCTCCTGATCTGACATGGAATATAGCTTGCCTGCAGGTAGCCTGGCCCCAAGCACCAGATTGATTTGACAGTAATAAGGGCGGTGGGGTGGCAGCTTGTCAGCCTCATGCTCACTGAATACTTCCAAGAAATTCTGGTACTGCAGGGGTATTTCCCCGGTCATCTCTAGTCTGGCCATTGTGGCCTTGACTCGGTGGCCCCTAATGTCGTTCTCCCCCAGACAGCTTTCCATACAGTGCGCTGATCCAAAGGTAAGCGACCTTTGGTGCCAAGACACTACCGGGTCATGAAGGTCGAGCCAACTCATGCCCAGAATGATGGGTGGTCCCGCCAAGGTAGTGACATTGAATGCAATGGTCTCCGAGTGCCTGGACACCCACATCTTCATGGGGGGGGGGTCTGGTGCATGACTTCTCCGCCCAGCAGTTCCCTTCCATCAATGGTGGTGACTTGCAAGGGGAAATCCAGTGGGAGTAGATGGATTTGGTGTTCCAATGCAAATTCTCTGCTAAAAAAGTTTGCACTCGCACCCGAGTCCACTAAGGCATCCACCTCCATGGGGTGCCCATTGGGAAGCTCCAGGACCACATTGACCACAATTCCCGCCTTGGGAGGGTATGGCAGGGGCGTTGTTTCTCCCAGAGGGGCTCCTATTGCTTTTCCGGCTGACCGCTGCCCCCTTTTTCCTGCAGCCAGGCTGGGCCATTTCCCTGCTCCGGTGCCTCTACCCCCACCTCCTTCATAGCAGTACCCGTCATTCCCTGCCAGGCCCTGCGCTGTGGGCATGATTTAGCAAAATGGCCTGGGAGCTCACACAGAAAGCATTTCTTGGTGGTTTTCCAGCCCTTCCCCTCTGTTTTCTTTGGGACCGTGGCATTTGAAAACTCCCGCATGCAGGCTGTTCCAATTTCCATCGGCTCCTCAGGCAGAAGTCTGGACACATCGCCAAGACCGGGCATGCTGCCAAAAGGTCTTTCTGGAAAACGGCTGCTATGGGGACGCTCTCCCTTGCCTTCCCACCTTTCCCAAAAAACGTGCCTCCTGATGAACCCCAATCGATAGAGCTGCTTTGGTGAGCTCATCCATGCTCTTTGGTCTCGGACGTCTCGAGAGCTCATCTTTAACACTTGAGTTTAACCCCTGCATGAACAGGTCTTGCATGGGTTCCGAGAGCAAATCCAAACCGAGCTTGTGGACCAGCATCGTGAATCGGGAACAATAAGATTGCACCGTCGAAGTTCCCTGCTTGAGAGTTAGGAGTTCCTGCCGCGTAACATCGGACTGCACCTTGCTAGTAAACATTGCGTCAATGGCGGGGTTGAAGGCTACCAGGTTCTTCAGTGCAGGGTTCCCTCCTGCTATCAGGGGTCACACCCATTCCCTGACGCCTCCCTCTAAATGAGATACTACAAAGGCCACCCCCTCCTTGTCATTGGCAAACTCCTTTTTCTGTAATTCCAGGACATAATTTATCTCAGTCTTAAAACCCAGGTACTCTTGGGGGTTCCCACTGAACTTGCTCACCAGAGCCTGCACCTTCCTCCCGATGGGGATGGTCTTTTCCCCTTTGCACAATTGATGCTCCTCAAGCCTGCCCACCAGTTCTTTTATGTGGACGTCCAACTCCGCATTCCTCTTCTGGAGTTCTGCTAGCTCCTGCCAAACGTTGGCCGTCTCCCCGGTACATACAGCGGCCCCTGCAGCTCCCCCTGTGACTTTCGCCTTCGCGCCTTCCTCCTCGTCACTCATCACCGGGCTTTAGCAGAAACTGCTCGTGAGCAACATCAATGACTCCCGGATTGCTGTCAGGATCGTGTTGCGGTTGCTCAAGAGTAACAACAAAGTCAGTCTTGTCTTTTTACAAGTTTATTGTACAAACTATTTACAATGCTGAGCTGCTGAAAACATGACTGCCTCAGTTGCTAGCAGAATCAGGGAGTGCCCGTTTCTGGCTACGACCCCAACATAAGAACTTGGGCATCCCTAAGCGCCTCCTCCCGTGTCTCCTTTTGACCCACCTGCGCAACTGAGGCGACGGAAGCGGCGTGTTCCCCTCTGAGCGAATGTTGTGGGACGCGCTGGGGCTCCCAGCAGCATCCCCAAGCTGCTGCCTCTCAGGGACTGCTGGTTCCCTGCCCCTCCCCACCAGAGGAGGAGTCGCTCTGCCCACTGGGAGAGGTATCGCTGCTGAGGAGGTGTCGGGGCTCTCTGTACATCAATGACACCTCCCACGGGGCTGAGGGCAGTTCCCTGACAGATTGTGTCTTCTAAATTCCAGTTATGATATATATAGAGAGAGCTCAATCAGTCATAAGGGTACTGCCTGAAAAGATCCTTACCATGGAATTACTATGTTCTGTCCATTTATGTTTTGGAGGGTATGCACATAATGTCATCATTTTGTAACCAGTCCCTAGCAGTTTTCCCCTTTCTAAATCTCATGTACCAAACGGCCTTAGGCAAAGCACTTTCTTTCAGTCTCAGCCCCCACACCTGCAATATAGGGATAAGAATGTGGACCTGCCTTTCATGGCTGGTGTAGTAAGATTTACAAGATAATAATTATGTGTTATGCATTATGAACATTCCTGAGTGCTATATATTAAGATGCATTTATTTAGAAAATGGTTTTACATAGAAATCCTTACATTCTTTCTGAGTGAATACCTTCAATTTGAGGATACATGTGTGGGGTTTTAATTGGTCAGGATAGGATGGGGAAAACAAGGGTGACCAGATCGCTGAAACAAAAGTTAAGATGAGGTTATACCAGTGCTGGTGTCTGGATGTATTATTTGTAGCTGTTTCTTTTCCTTCACAATTCTCCAAAGTTGGTAAATGGCTCCAAAAGGGATCATCAAGCATGGTGCAAATTCCAGAATCTCAGCGATGACGATACCCCAGATAGGATACCTTTTTGACTCTTTTGCAGGAAAATTTTCCTTTGTGAGAAACAAATGTATTGCATGAAAGCCACACTAAACAGCACAATTTTCTATGTGTTTACTCTGAAGTAAATCCCAACAGGTTAAATAGGGACTGCTCCCAGGTAAATGAGGACAGGAATTACAGCTGGCTAATACTTCAAAGTGGGAGCTAAGCAAAGGTTAGCAATGTTCCAAAAGGGAAAGGGAAGATTCCTGAGTTGCATGCAGTGGAGGGCTAAGACTATGGCTTCATCAGCACAAGGATGTCTCCTCACATGATGGGATGTTCTTCTCCTCTTCTCCCCTTGTGCACCCCCTAAATACCTTCTAGGGATTTCCCAAACCCTCTGGAGCAGGCATCTCCAAACTCGGCCCTCCAGATGTTTTGGGACCACAACTCCCATCATTCCTAGCTAACAGGACCAGTGGTCAGGGATGATAGGAACTGGAGTCCCAAAACATCTGGAGGGCCGAGTTTGGGGGTGCCTGCTCTGGAGCAAATTTTGGGATACCATGGGAGGGGGAGAGGGGAAGAAAGTCCCATTGTGCTAGTCGCGTGTTGTGTCTAACAAAAAACACTGTTTTTATGAATACTCACTCCTGTCACACAAAATGGTAAAATCTCTTATGTTTTTATGTAAGCTGGGACTTGATAGCGAGCAGATCATCTAAAAACTCATGAAGCTGAACAGATCTGGGACTGGTCAGTGTCTACATGGTTGACTAGCTAGGAACCACATGAAATCCATCTGTCTTGGGAGAAAGTGGAAGTGTGTGCCTTTGTGGGCAAAGTCAAACCGTTAGAGAGTTACAGTGCCTACTCTCGCTGTAGAGACTGATACAGAAAAAGCATGTTTGCTGCTACAGGTGCACTATGGCATTCCTTTCTGCGTCCCACACCTAGAGGTCATTCCTCCTCTGTCCGCTACTGTGGATACACACCCTGACTGTCTTTCTCCAGGCAATACCATCTTGTGATAGGTACATACGCAAGCTTGTTGGCTCACTACACATACAGCAGACACACACCAACAGCAGGGATGTAGGGTTCTGTAAAGCCTGTTTTAGCTTTGTGTCCTAGATGGCAAGAGCCAGGATCACTGTCAAGCCCTTGGTGGGCTGTAGGATATGACTGATGGCATCTTTGGGGCTGGTGTGTAGAGGATGTCTGTTTATTCAACCTGCTTTTAGGTTGCTCTTCGGGAATTCTCTTAGAGCAGCTTACAGCAGAGTAATAAAATCAAAATGTAAAACCATTAATTAAATGTCCGGCTGAAACAAAAGAGGCAGGACATTAAAAGGCCAACATAAAGCATCCTCAGTTGATTATACTTGTCTAATAATAAGAGGAACCAGAGACCAAATTACAAACATGCACTGGATTATGGAGAAAACTAGAGAGTTCCAGAAAAAACATCTACTTCTGCTTCATTGACTATGCAAAAGCATTTGTCTGTGTCAATCACAGCAAACTATGGCAAGTTCTTAAAGAAATGGGAGTGCCTGATCACCTCATCTGTCTCCTGAGAAATCTCTGTATGGGATAAGAAGTTACAGTTAGAACTGGATATGGAATAATTGATTCGTTCAAAATTGGGAAAGGAGTACGACAAGGCTGTATAGTGTCTCCCTGCTTATTTAACTTATATGAAGAATTCATCATACCAAAGGCTGGACTGGATGAATCACAAACTGGAATTAAGATTGCCAGAAGAATTATCAACAATTTCAGATATGCTGATGACACAACCTTGATGGCATAAAGTGAGGAGGAATTAAAGAACCTTTTAATGAGGGTGAAAGAGGAGAGAACATGGTCTGAAACTCAACATAAAAAAACTAAGATCATGGCCACTGGTCCCATCACCTCCTGGCAAATAGAAGGGGAAGAAAGGGAGGCAGTGAGAGATTTTACTTTCTTGGGTTCCATGATCACTGCAGATGGTGACAGCAATCACAAAATTAAAAAATGCCTGCTTCTTGGGAGAAAAGCAATGACAAACCTAGACAGCATCTTAAAAAACAGAGAAATCACCTTGCCAACAAAGTCCCATATAGTTAAACTATGGTTTTCTCAGTAGTGATGTATGGAAGTGAGAGATGGACCATAAAGAAGGCTGATCGCCGAATAATTGATGATTTTGAATTATGGTGCTGGAGGAGACTCTTGAGAGTCCCATGGACTTCATGAAGATCAAACCTATCCATTCTTAAGGAAATCAGCCCTGAGTGCTCACTGAAAGGACAGATCCTGAAGCTGAGGCTCCAATACTTTGGCCACCTCAAGAGAAGAGAAGACTCCCTGGAAAAAAACCTGATGTTGGGAAAGATGGAGGGCACAAGGAGAAGGGGACAACAGAGGACGAGATGGTTGGACAGTGTTCTCAAAGCTACCAACATGAGTCTGACCAAACTGCAGGAGGCAGTGGAAGACAGGAGTGCTCTGGTCCATGGGGTCATGAAGAGTTGGAAATGACTAAACGACTAAACAGCAACAACATCAATAATAATCTATAATTTTATTATTTATACCCCGCACATCTTCCCGGCTTTCTCCAGCCACTATGGGTGGCTTACAGCGTATCTAAAAAAAATCAAGCATTAAAAACATAGTGACCCCCTAAGCCCAAGTGAACCATTGGTAATGGCCCAGGAATTATGTGCTTAAGCAGAGCATCTTTATCAATTCAGTAGTTCATAGTGGCAAGATTGGAGTGAGAGCTCAACCCCCCCCCCCCAATGAATGCAAATTAGGGAAAGACTAGTAATTACTTGTATAAAAGTAACTTACATAATTTGGGTTCCAAGTATTGTAGATTGGTGGTGGCTTAATAAACATGTAGAACAAAAAAATTAGGAGCATTATCCCTGGGGCGAAAAATTGCCACATTGCCTTCCAATATACTTTTAGTGGTCTTCCTATCATCTCTTCCACATCTACACTGAATCTGTTGATGAAATGGATACATTTAGTGAGTGATCTGTGGGCAATTCACTTGCATGTAACCTTATCATAAATGAAGCCAGTTAAACTTCCATTTCCGTTTCTCCTCTGACCGCATGCATGCTCATCACTTGATGAATGCAGGAACAAGTAGAGCAGCTACATAAGCATTACACAAAAGAGGGAAGCACAAACAAAAGAGGATTCAGGCTGGCGTAAAACGTTTATGTGCTAATTTAGAAATAATTTCTGTCACTGAAATAGAAAAGCATTACATGTCTCCATCGTGGGAAGACTGACAGCTACCCTGTTCCGTCTCCTTTCCAGGTGTTAATAGTTGATGGGAAACTTTGAAGCCTCTGCTCTCCCTGCTTCATCTTTTAAATAAAATAAAATAAAAACAACAGATAGGAAACCTTTATCCTATTGCAATTTGTGGGATGTATATCGCCAAGTTATGCATAAGGCTGCAAACCTTAGCTGGGATCTTATTGCCACTGAATGCAATGGAATTTATTTCTGAGCTTGCGGATGTGGGATTATACTCCAAATAAAATAACCAGTTATTTCTTGCTGCACCTAGGCCAGTAAAAGATCTGGCAGACACCCTCACTTTTGACTTTTCTGCCTCTCTTCAAGATCTTTTTTATGCCATCAGGCCTTCATTCCTGTTTAATGTTTTGATTAGCCATCCACTTCCATAATTATTTGTACTGCTTGTAATTGTATGTTATGTTAACGTTATGCACCACCCCAGTGTTTTATTTGGCGTTATAGAAATGCTTTTCTAAATAAATAGACTAAATAAAGGTTTGTTGCTTAGAATGTTGTTTTCATAGGAGAAAGGAGGGAAATGGAAGTGTCACACCTCACCAGCTTATCAATGGGCTTCGTTCTCATGATCCCACTGATGAGGGGTGCCGGTTTCTGACTGCCATTTAAAGCTTGCAGAAATTGGAACAAGTTATTACTGGTGCTGATAAACCTGGGTCCTCGGCCGCACTACTTCAAATAGCAATGGCTGTTGGTGACTGTACTTCTTCAGACTGAATGCCTCTCATATTAAACATAACTGCTCCCCCCACGGATGAGTATTCAGTTTTGAAACACTACTCACCAAAGCAGTCTGAAGCAGTCCAGATTAGACACCAGTTTACCTTGAAAACCCCCTTCAAGCATTAGAGTTAGTTTCCACATAAATGGGGGAGCAGGCCAGGGGTGGGGGGGACAACAGGGGCGTAGCAAGGGGGCGGGGGGTGGGCCGCCCCGCGTTCCACAATGGAGGGGGTGACAAATTATCAAGGAAAAAATTTTTATTGAAAAAAAAACCGAATTTTTTTTTGCAATTTTTTTTTTGAAAATGCCTGCTCTGAAGGTCTTATCTTACTATACTAGGGGTTATATAGCTATATATGAAATTTCATGCATATCGGTTAATATCTTGACCCTCCTCCACCAAAATAGCTGTTCACTTGGCTGTTTTCCTATGTCATGAAGGCTGAAATTTCAGTTCAGAGAACACTTGAATCTGTTCCCAACCCTAACCCTGTGGAAAGCCATCTACCTGTAATTAGACTTTGAGATGTTTTTAGGAGGTAATTTAATTATTGTTTGATTTTATACCAATGTTATGTATCTGATGTTAGCCACCCTGAGCCCGACTTTGGCCGGGGAGGGTGGGATATTATTATTACTTGTTATTATTCCTTTGTAAGAAAATAGGAAATAACGTAAAACCATTTTTGCGGGGGGGGGGATCAATGGGGTGTTGACGAGAAATTTTCCGCACTGGGTACCACCTGACCTTCCCATGCCTTGGGGGGGGGGGACAATTTTTTTTTTGCCCCCGGGTACCAATTTACCTAGCTACGCCCCTGCGGGGACAAGGCACTCCATCACTATAAAATCCTGATTTGCATTATAAGATGTAGGTGGAATAGCCTAGCTTCTCCATAGTGTGTTCGTTTCTTAATAGAAATACTTACTTATGAATACAGCCTCACGTGTTTATCTGCCTTGAGTTGCTTGTGCACCTAAGGGCTTATCCAGATACATATGCGAAGAAACATAGCCTTACCTTTTCATTCCATACATATATACAACACCGACCACTTCAAAGAAAGCAATGATGAGCAAAGGCAGGGCCCCCGCATAGGAATCAAACATCTCAAGCCAGTAGCTTCCTGATCTCAGAGCAAAAAGCAGGCCCACCAGAAAGGCAGAAAGGCATATTAAACCTACAGAGAAGAAATAACACAAATAACACAAATAAAAGAAAAGAAAACCTAACCACTGGTGTTTACATGTGCATTTATATCAGTCCCAACACGTCTGCTCGGTTCTTGCCAAACACCCAAGTTTTGCCACTCACCTATCCTTATTTTTATTTTATTTTTCTCATATTACATTACACTACACATGTACCAAAACCACCACCCTAACCCCCATATCTTTATATATCGTCAATCAATCATGTTTGTTCTTTTCTCTCTCCTCCCACTTCCCTCCGCCCTAACTCGATTTCCTTCCCATTATATAAATTACAATAATCTTTGCATTCTATAATCTTTTCTTCCATCTAATACTTCACATTTTAATCTAGGCTTATTATCATATCTTTTTTTGAGCAATACTTTACCATATAATCATCAAAACATTTCCACTCCTTTTTTAATTTTTTATTTCACTGATTTCTAATAATAGCAGTTGATTTTGCCAAAACTAAATATTCATTTAATTTACAAATCCATTCCTCCTAAAAAAAATAAAAAATAAAAAATTCCTTCCAGTAGCACCTTAGAGACCAACTAAGTTTGTTCTTGGTATGAGCTTTTGTGTGCATGCACACTTCTTCAGATACACTGAAACAGAAGTCACCAGACCCTTATATATAGTGAGGGAGTGAGGAAGGGTATTATTCAGAAGGGTGGTGGGAATGGGTGATTGGCTGATAGGTGTGGAAAACCTGTTGATGACTGTTAACGACTGCAATTGGTCTTACAGGAAAAACCAAGGGGTGAGATGGCTAAAGATGTCAAATTTGTCTTTATATGCCTATTTGGGAGGAATTCAGCTTGATCCTGATTTATGATATCCTTTAATACTGATTTCAATCGATTTGCTAGAATACCCACAAACAACTTATAATCGTCATTAATCAGTGATATAGGTCTGTAGTTATTAATTGATTCTCTGTTCCTTGTTTATGAATTAACGTGATATTTGCTTCTCGCCAGGAATTTGGGGTTCGTCCTTCTTAGTGTTTTTAAGGGTACTGTATTATAATAGAATCTTCTAACTTTTTATAATTTATTCCAGGTAGCCCATCTGGGCCTGGTGCTTTTCCAAATTTAAGATTAGTAATTACTTGATGTATTTCCATTATAGTATCGTGATTGCTGCATTTAATTGTTTCATTTTTTCTTCACTAATTTTTGGGATTTGTTTGCCCTGAAAGTATTCCATTATTTCTGATCCTTTTCTATATAGTTTAGCAAAATAATTTACAAAACCTTTATTTTTTCTCCCGTATCTAATATTATCCCTTCTTGCAATACCTTATTAATTTGTCTCTCTTTCTGTTTTTTCTTTATCTGCCAGGCAAGAAGTTTACCTGGTCTGTTACCTAATTCAAATGATTTTTGTTTCATCCACTTTATCTTGTTTTCCACCTCACTACTTAACAATGTTGATAATTGACTTTGCAATAGTTTAATTTTTTGATTTCATGATACATCTTTGGGGGATTTAACCAATAATTTTTTGTAGTGCCACTCACCTATCCTTAACGGTTAATGGGTGCAATGTGGCATCATTAAGACTATACAGTTTCTGCTCACCAGATTATTATTTTTGTTATTACTGTTTATTAATTTATATATCGCCCTTCGGAGATCTCAGGGCAGTTCACAGGATAAAAATAAAGGATAAAAGCACAAAATAAATACAACAAAAACGAAACAATAACCCCCGTTCCCACAAACAAATTTAAAAGGCCATAGAATTAGCCCAAGGCCTGGTTGAAGAGGAACTTTTTTCGCCTGGCATCTAAAGATGTAGAATGAAGACACCAGCCAAACCTCCCTGCGGAGGTTAATGAATCTGGAAAGAACGTATCTTGAATCAACAGTAGCAGCTATAAGAATGAGCAGTGTCAGGATATTCCCCCATTGAAATGCTGTCTCGCCCATGAATCCTACCTTAGCCCCCATCTGCAATACAGAGAAAGCGTTAAGCTACTGTAGTTTACGATTGCTGAAATAATGTATGAGAAGTACCGGTACTTTGAACCATATTAATCTTGAGCATGGTTAACAGCAAAGAAAAAGGATTTGAGGAAGATGCCTTACCACATATAGCCTCCTTGCATATGTATTTAGACATAATGCGAGATTCTGTGAGAGGCGTCAAGATACTTTGAACGAGTCCAAACATGGAAGATATACCAAGACTGAACAGCATGAGAAAAAACAGAACCGCCCAAAGGTTCGATCCAGGCATCTTAACCATGATTTCAGTAAACACAATAAAGGCCAAGCCGGTTCCAGAAACACTCTGCAAAATTCACAAATAATGGTTAAAATCTGTCAGATTGATTTCTAAATGTCATTTATTCTAATGCAGGGGCAAAATGTTGTATTACTCAACATTTAGCCATCATCTGGAATAAGATACAGTCATTACTGATGACAAGTTCTTATGGGGGGGGGGACAAAAAACCCTCTTGACCTTGACTTTTGACACCTGAGATGTGCATTTTTAGGACTCGCCATGTTTTAGTGATATTAAGTTGCTGTAATCTGCTTTTAGTGTTGCATTTTAAATTGTTGTCACTTGCCCTGGGAGCTAAGGGTGAAGGAAAGGTGATAAAATAGTAGTAAAACAGCCACCTAAGCTCACAGGTTGCTTTCTGTGCTTCTTTGAGTGCTCATACGTGCAGACACAGGTATGGTTTCTGTGTGTGTCTGCAGAACCATAAGGGGAAACTTCTCAAGCTGGACTAGAGTTCTGGTGGGTACCCTGAGCCCCATCTTCTGTGTGCAAGTATTTGTGACTAACAAACCGGCCGTGGAACACCCCAGTAACAGCAGTTGGGGGGGGAGGCAGATTGTGTTTCTTCAGAGATAATCAGGCAAACAACTTGTGGTCTCTGTGCACTCATACATATGGGTAGAGTAACAAGCTAGTTTACCAGAGACAGAGCAGCTTGTATGAAGCCAAAGAGCTAAACACAGCAATTCTGAAAGAATTTCCTGCCTGGGTCATCACATCAATGCTAGCTGAAGAGCCAGGGCTGTGACCACCTTGCAGCATGGCAGAGGTCCAGCAGAGAAACTCTACAGAAAAATGCAGTGGAAGCTGCAGAAGCCTTCATGGAATGTGACCAGACCCATTCCAGGGAAGGAAGCCCCATTCATTCATTCATTCATTCATAGCAATGCAAGTACGATACCTGATCAAGGAAATACTGGAGATCACAATTTTTCAGTTTGGGAAATGCATGTTTATTGATATCTGTTCCGTTCAAGGAACTGAGCCAAAATGCGTTGCTGTCTACAGTCATGTTATCCTTCCTGAATACCTTGGTGATGTATTTAACATTTCTGTCAGTAAAGTCAGGAATGATATGAATTATTTGCATTGTCACAGTCCCTGAGAAAAACAACAGCAATTTGCTTCGAATAGGGGCAGGCCAGGGGCAGAAAGGGTTTATGCGCAACCACTGAATTCTGCCCTCTGGGGTCCCATAAACTTGTCTAAAGGGGTGAGGAGAAATGACAGAAAATTCTAGACAATGAAAAACAAAACAAATTTTGAACAGAGGGCTTGGACGAACACCTTAAATTGGTTTATAATTGTGAAACTTGAACGGCTCACCTATCCAAGCATTCTTCATAGGCCACTGTTGCTTTGAACCCCAGAATTGAAAAAATTGGGACTGAGGCAAACAAAGAAGTCAAAGAGTTTATTATTGCTATCATGACAGCATCCAGTTCACAGTCATTTCTAGGAAAAACAAGTATATAACAACCCGATTAAATGTTACAAAGGACAGCACCGAGTCTGTAACTTCTAATGTTATACATTTATTATTTTATTTGTACTCTATTCTTCACTGAATATTTTCAACCCAAGAACAGTAAAACAAAGCCATCGACAGATGGCACGTTGTCACAAAAGCTGAATAGCTGGAGGCACTACTGGAATATGTTGTTTTTGTCATTGTTATTATTATTAATTTCTTTATTCCCTGACGGGACTCAAAGCAGCTTACAGTTTAAAAACATGAACCACTAGAGAAAAAAAATTCATTGAAATAAAATTAAACATGGATAGAATGAAAACTATAAACATGTAAAAAAAAATGTTTAAAACCTACCAATAATTACAATACAAATTGTCCTCAATTATTGTGTGTGGGAAAGAGAAAATAAGCAGGCAGCCCTAGAACAGAGTCTGGAAAAGACAAGGCCTGACTAACCCTCTGTGAAAATCCAATGAAATTCCACTGGGGGTTCTAGAAATCTACGGGGGGGGGGGGAGGATCCGTCTGAGTATTGATGCTTATATTTGTGTAAATAAAGCCTTTTGCCATAGAAATATCAGTAAGACTCTTGAGATCTTTCAGCAGAAACCAGCCCAGTGCACGCATTGGAACCCCTGAAATTTCTCTGACTGAGAGGACGTGTGGACTATGGACTCCGTTGCTTTCTTTTGTACATAATAAATTCCTGTATAGAGTCATACCTTGTGTTGCGTATGCTCCGTGTTGTGTAATTTCAAGTTACGGACCTCCGCGACCCAGAAGTCCTCCGCGGAGCGCGTGCGCAGAAGCGTTCTGTGCACTTCGTGCATGTGCAGAACTGCAAAAACTCGCAAACTTCTGGATTTTTTTCTTTGAGGGGCATTCGCGTTAAGTACGCCCAGGTTATGTGGCACGACCCGGAACGGATCGCGTACGTAACACGGGGTACCACTGTGTATGTACCCACGAGAGCCACAGCGTTTCTTTGCGGAGAGCCCTTAAGATCCCCTTACACCTGGATATTATACATTTATCACATTTAGAGCTCACATTTCTCCAAAGGATTCCAAGGTAACATACCGTACAAGCAAGTTATGCTCTTTTATTCTCACAGGAACCTTAAGCCATAAACTATATTCAGAGCATGCAGCCACCTCAGTCACTTGCCTTCTCATTAATCATAAAGTATTGCATCTCAAACATAGCTGAACTTTGCCCAACACTGGCATTGTAGAAAGAACAATAGAGAGCATATTTGGGACTCTCACATAGGGAAGCATCAAGAAAACAGAGCCAGCTGCTTTTCCTGGGCTCCAGTGTGGGCTAAATGAGAATTGTGTCTTGTCTCAAGAGATCACTGAGGTGCTATCTCGTAGAAGTCAATTTTACTGTGTCAAACAGCTCCTCTCCACATTGTGAGTGAAAGCTAACAAAACTGCAAGATTACACCTACTTTTTTGGGTTGTAGCTTGAATATGCTATGAGTCCCCCAAGTCCTAAAGAAAGAGAGTAAAAAATCTGGGTGGCTGCATCAAGCCAGGCACGTGGATTGTAGAGTTTCTTGACCTGTGAGAGAGAGACACAGACAGCTCAGGGCTAAACACATTATTAGTCTCATAATTCCTGTGTGTATTTAACTGATAAAGGCAGGGCCGTCTTAAAGGGATTGGCCGCCCTGGCGGCCCCGGTGCACCGCCTCTCCGCCCACCTCCCTCCCGCACTGGCCGCCCCTCGGGAGGGGGGGTGGGCGAGCGGGAGATGAGGGCGTGGTGCTGCAAGCCGGCCGCCCTCCGGAGCCCCAGCTGGAGTGCTGGGAAGGGCGCGCAAAGCCCCGCACCGCTCCAGCGCCACGCCCCTCATCCCCCGAGGGGTGGCCAGCGCTGGAGGGAGGTGGGTGAGCGGGGGATGAGGGGCGTGGCGCTGGAGCGGCGCGGGGCTTTGCGCACCCTTCCCAGCGCTCCAGCTGGGGCTCCGGAGGGCAGCCGGCTTGCAGCTCTTCCGCCGGCACGCGCCCGCCCACCCACCCGGCCATGGGGGCGGGCGCGGGTTGGGGAGGGGGCGCCTGGTATGCCGGCGGGCTCACGGGGGCGCCCCTGGGGGGCCTGGCGCCCTGGTGCACCGCGCCACCCAGCCCCTATGACGACACGGCCCTGGATAAAGGCCTTCATGGCAAGCAGTGGACAATTAATGTGTTTTCTGAATTCAACAAATTAGTGTGTTTTCTGAATTCAACAAATTAGTGTGTTTTCTGAATTCAACAAATTTAGAACAGAACAATGCATTATACTGGCAAACCAGAGTTTCACAAACTGCCTTCTGGGGGCTTGTTGGAGGGGGAGAATCAGTGTGTAGGAGAGAGTGCTTAACTCTTTCCATGTTTGGTGAAACTCCCTTACAAATGCTCACCAGGGTGCTTTTACCTTCACTCAGGCGTCTTCCAGTCTTGGACCCTGCCAGATGGAGAAACAAAAAGCAGCCAAGGGGAGCATTTGTAGGGAATAATTGGTGGGCATAGGGAGGATTAAGTACCTGCCCACTGGCTTCCTCTGCAAATGCATCTCTTCCGCTCTGCATTCGCCCCAGCATTACAAGTCAAATACAGAACTGGAACACCCCATGCTTGCATAATGAGGTGTCTGCCTAAAAATAAGATTTGACCCAGGGTTGCCTATATTCGTGAATTCTAGAAAAGGGCACTTTTTACACAAGTTGCTGTTCTTCATAGATTCCAGATAGAGCTAACAAAGTACAATTGCCAGAATATGTGTGGATCCCAACTAGTATTAAGTGGGAAACAAAGAAGCAGCATGGAGGAAAATTTAAAGTTCAAAGCCACCTCTAAAAGACCAAGTCAGACTTTCCATACGTCATCTAGAAGAGCAAGGATCAATTGAATAAATACTTGCATTAGGAGTCATGAAGTGGACTAATCCGTTAACGGCTCCTGGGAGAGTCAGTCCATAAATAAGGAATAATGTTAGAATTATGTAAGGTAAAGTGGCTGTAAAATATATTGCCTAAGAGGAAGAGCAAAGAAGAGAATAAAAAAGTGAATGTCAGGAAGAGGTTAAGGCAATACCATGAAACAGATATTGTGCACACAAAATTACTGAACAGTTGGCAGCTGAATCCAACTCCATGATAAACTGTTTTTGTTAGGGTGGTTTGAGGAAATGTAGAAGTTCTGTCTTCCATGTTTGAGCTACAGAAGCTCATGCATGTTTGTAAATCGCCACATTATGGTGCCATCTAGTGTGGTGCAGCATTGGTTAACATGGCAGACTAGAATTGAGGAAATCTGTGGAGGTGTGCTCAACAGAAGTGCAGGGAGGTGGGGGAAGTCCAGGCAGTGGGGGCCCCTCCCAACATTTTGTCCAAGTTGGTGCCTATGGCCATGAAGCTCACTGGTGACCTTGAGACAGTTCTCCAGTCCAACCGACTGAAAGATTGTGAGCAGAAAAAAAATGGTGTGCAAGATGAAAGAGACAGTAGCTTGAACTCTCTGGATGAGAAGCAGGATACTAATAAAAGAGGCAAGCATGCATGTGTTAACCAGCCTCTACTCTGTTGCAGGAACAAAAGGTAGAAAACCCCTTGTGAGAACTTAAGGACCAACACTGTAGGCTACAGTCTGTTTTATTAGGTGCAAAAAGTCACCTGAGAATGCTGGGTTTATCCATACATCCAGAATTTCCTGGACATAACTGGGAGTCATTCTCCAAAAATAGTGTCTAAATCAGTTAAAATGTCAGGGCGTATGGTAGCCAAAAAGCTCAACATCTTTGCCCAAAAAAGTCAGGCCATCTAAACTGCTGTTCCTTCCCAGGGTGCTTTAGCCCTGCAGTCTACTTGGAACCCTTGTGTTCCTCATTGTTGTACTTTATAGCTAATTAATCCATAATTTTGATTCTCATTTGCTTTACGTATTGCGGATCAAACACATGCAAAAAATGCCTCCTGCATATGGATTCTAACCTAGCCTCCTCCCAGACATATTATGATACAACATTTGTTCATGTGAGCTGCCTTCTGTCTCACATGGTGCAGTCCAAAGATGGTTTTACCACCTCAATGTGGACCAGGTCAGTGAAATACAGGTGTCCTGTAATAATCCCTGCTCACCTTTCCAGTTGATTCAATTCCTCGTATTGTACAAATGTACACAATTATCCAGCAGGCTGCCAAACATAAAACCAGCCACCACAGAAGCGGACCACTGTTTGCAATATCTGTGCTTATGTTTAAAGTGTACCTATACCAGAAATAATTGGTAGGTGTGCTTTTCTGACATTCTTCAATAAGTTCTGAAATAACAAGCACAGAAGGCATTATCAAAACAGATGGAATCATAATAGAGTTGGAAAGGATCCTGGCGATCATCTAATCCGACCCCCTGCAAGGCAGGAATATGCAGTTGTCCCATACGGAGATCGAACCTGCAACCTTGGTGTTATCCACACCATGCTCTAACAGACTTTCCTAATATGGTGCCATCCGGATGCTTTGGACTAGAACTTCCATCAGCCCCAGCCAGCACAGCCAATGCTCAGGAATTCTGAGAGTCATAGGACAAAACATCTGGGAGTCAACAGGTTAGGGAAGACTTCAACCCAAAAAGAATACTTAAGCCACATTTGATGTGCAGTTCATCCCCATCCCGTCTCTGGTGTGCACAAATGCAACCTGATACACACAGACAGCTGATAATGTGTGCATAGCCTACACAGAAAAATGTGCACATGTAGGGCTTTGTGTCTAGACCTTGCTTATCCAAATCTGTGGCTACGGCCAAAGGAAGAATGGCAGGGACAGACCTGCATCTGACAATTGCTGAGTTTGGCAGAGTTGGAAAATTTGATGCGGTGGTTGAATGATACATACAAAAGCAGATACTAATATCAGAACGCAGCAAGAGACTTGGGAACTCACCTGGTTTGCTGGTATCTGTTGGGCAGGAACTCCAAGGTAACGGGCTTCGGAAAGAGTTTATAATATACCACAGAATCCAGGCCATAAGCATATTGTAATAGACAATCAGTAGGAAGCACACTATCATAGAAGTGTAACCTGTGGAATAGGCAAGCACACTCAGATTTGGCATGAACAAAGAAAATTGCTGTTTAACATACATATTGCAAGAGTCAGATTCGCACAATTGAAAGATCAAATCCAATTACTACGTGAACTCTGGCAGTCTGGAAAATAACATTGCTCTGTGAATTAAATGCAGGTGCTAATACACGGGGGGGGGGGAGGCAATTCCAATTTTGCCTCAGGTGGTGAAATCAGACAGGCTGCCCGAGTGCCTCTGTTTATCTTCCAGACAAACTAAGACCCATGGACCAGATCATGTCCAATTGCCCTCTGGATCTGGCCAACAGACGGTTCTGGAATCGCCACTTGGATCGGCGTGATTGTTGGGGCTGTGCCTTTTTTTTTTTCCAATTTCCTTCCGGGGTGCCTTTCCCCCTCCCCTCCCTCACACAAACCACAGTGGCGGCGCCTCCCTCTTCTTGGCTTCTCCCCGCCCTGCGGAGGATGGGAGCTGGGCTTTGATTGGTGCCAGCAGCCAGCCAATGTGAAGCCTCGCCGCCCACGCGCCAGCCTCTCCGTCCATGGCTGCGCTGTGTGCATCGTAACAGGCGCAGGGCTTTGGCTGGAGCTTGGTGTGCCTGCCTGCCCTGTGCCTGGCGCCCGGGAAAGCTGGCCCAGAAAGGAGGCGCCACCGCCACCACTGGCTCCCAACCACAGGCAGAGATGCGGAGGAGGTAGGAAAGCAGGGGGAGGGGCTGGGAGAGAGGGGGAGAGACAGAAGCCGTCATCCGCTATGTACGAGTGTACACACGGGGGCATTCCGGCCCGCCACAAGGTCTGAGGGGTGGTGAACCAGCCCCCTCCTAAAAACGTTTGCTGACCCCTGTTCCACACAGATAGGCATGCAACTGCCTGAGTTTACTACTACTGGGATGCGGGTAGCGCTGTGGTCTCTGAGCCTCTTGGGCTTACCAATCAGGTCAGCGGTTCAAATCCCAAAGACGGGCTGAGCTCCCGTTGCTCTGTCCCTGCTCCTGCCAACCTAGCAGTTCAAAAGCACACCAGTTCAAGTAGATAAATAGGTACCGCTATGGCATGAAGGTAAACAGTGTTTCTGTGCACTCTGGCTTCTGTCATGGTGTCCCATTGTGCCAGAAGCTGCTTAGTGATGCTGGCCACATGACCCGGAAAGCTGTTTGCAGACAAACGCTGGCTCCCTCAGCCTGAAAGTGAGATGAGTGCCGCAATACCATAGTCACCTTTGACTGGACTTAACCATCCAGGGGTCCTTTACCTTTTACCCTACCTCTACTGGGTTTTCTATTACAGCCTCATGGAGCCCATGCATTTCCAGGAAGGAGCAATGATTAGAAGACTATAATCACAAGTAAAGGCAGTTGCAGAAACCTACCCAGTCCTCCTAGGTAAGGCGAGATGTGCCACCAGACTTCAATGCTGCCTTTTCTCATGTGTTGCCCTACAGCTAATTCAAGAAAAAATATAGGGGTGCCTTCCAACAGAAACGCGGTGATGTATGGAATCAGGAATGCTCCTAGAAACACAATAGCCAAGTACAGTTAGCTCATAACAGTGGCATAGTGTGGGCTGCCAGCACCTGGGGTGGGCAAGCCCCTGACTCTGCAGGAGCAGACCTCCAGCCAAGTATGGCCTTGCTGTGCCAGCTGCCTGCCCATGCAGGAGCATGTCCGGCCATGCTAGGCCGCACTGGGGACGTCCCTTGTCCCCTCCCTGTGCTCCATGGGCCTGGATTGCTTTGCTGCCTTCGCCAGGGTGGGGAAGCCAATGCTTGGGGGGGGGAGTGCCTGGTTGTGCCCCCTCAGAATTCTGCACCCGCTAGAGCACACACTATACCAATGCTCATGCCCTCCTCCATCTCTAATTTTCTACTCGCATTATCTTCATACCAGCAGCATCTGTTAGTTACATATGTTGTACATAAAATACCGTATTTTTCGCTCCATAGGGCACACTGGACCATAGGGCGCACCTTGTTTTTAGGGGAGGAAACAAGAAAAAAAATATTTTTCTGGTTTTCCTCTTCTAAAAGCCCTGGTTTTTTGAGGATCAGCTAAAAGTTTTGCAGCTTTTTTGCAAAGGGAAAAGCCCTGGTTTTTTGAGGATCAGCTAAAACTTTTAGAAGGGGAAAAGCAAAGTGGAAAAGCCCAATTTTTATGGGGTTCAACTCACATTTCTGCAGCTTCTAAAGGAAAGGGAGCCTTTTCTACAGTTTCCAGACAGATAATCTAATCAGCCAGTCACATGTCGCTGGGGAAACAAACAACCTCCCTCTGCAGCACATTCAACAATGGAGGCCTGGGCAAGAGGGCGGGGCTGAATGGGAGCCAGGGACTCTTATCTCTCTCCTGATCTCTTGCTGATCAGCTGCTGAGCGGGGTCCTTTCAACACCCCCTTTTCTCTTTGTAAAATAAAAAGCATGATCCACTTTTGGCCCCTGGGCAATTCAGCTCCAGGAACCACCATTCGCTCCATAAGACGCACAGATATTTCCCCTTAATTTTCAGGAGGGAAAAAGTGTGTCTTATGGAGCGAAAAATACGGTAATTATTAAGTGAAGCAAAAAAACTGTAGCAGTTTACCGAGAGAGGTTCCCCCCCCCATATGGTGATAGGGGATAAGAAAAGCTGGGGGCACTACCTTAACTGCTATGGCTCCCAGTTGTGGCTCTTGAGAATTTTTCCATGAAGGGACATGGGTTCTACAGCGAATGATTATTAACTTCCTCCATTGGGGAAGCTGTGATGTTGATATCAGATTCAAATTGGGACTGCCCCCGCCCCCATGTAAACAGTATGAGGGGCAGGGAGGTTTTTGTGGAGTGAGCTAATCGTGTCCTCCTGCTTAGGTCTCTGCAAATAGGCAATAATATACAACTAATTGTTAGAGGGGGTTTTGTATTTTTTGTTTTCTTTTACTGTGGCATGCATTGAAAGTGCATCTAATTGGTGGGGATTAAACTGCCTAAATTAGACCTGCTGTGGAAGATGTAGAAGGTGAAAGTCATGGAAAAAATGCTGATTCATTGATTGAGAGTTCCTTGCCGCTGTTTTTGCACTTACATTTTATCCCTTGGTCTATGTTCTTAGGTCTAAATTATCTGCTTTCCTTGAGGAGAAGAGATTGCAAAAATTTACAAGGAGGAATGATGCTGCAAAGGAAGTTGCTCTTGGTCAAAGTAGCTTGTTTCTAATCTCTTCCCATTTCAACAAGGAATAATACACATTTTAAAATCATTTATCAGTGTTAAGAGTCAAAGCAGAGAAACATTCAAAGAACTCTAATTGTCACAGCTGCCTAGAAGCAAGGCTATTTGTTTTTCATGTTTCTTGCCAATAGAAAAAATAACATTTTTAAAAAAATCCATGTCCATTTAGTAAATAAATTCAGACACTTAGTAAATAATTCAGACACTAAATCCATGCAGTGAAACCAAATCAATCTGTAACAATGGATAACAATCCCAACAAGACTTAAAGCTTCAGTTGTGAGTAATTCAGTAAAACTATTAAGCTCTGCGTGCAAAATTAGAACAGAAAAATTAGGGACATATTTTCCCCAATGTCTCTGTGTTGTTTTGCTCTGTGCACTTAGCCATCTGTCAATCAGGAGGAAGAGCAGGATGTAAATGGCATTATTATTATTTTTATTTAGCAATGCCGTTCTCCAACCACAAAAAAGGAAAAAGGACCCCTCCCTTTTACAGCACCTGCGAAAGTCTCCTTCTAGCTGTCATCTGCCACAGTGGAGGCCATCAAGTGGAGAGTAGTGACATTTAAGTACCTTTACAGCTGCCTCTGCAGAACCATTTTAGGCCAACTCTGTTCATACTTCTGGATTTTTTGCCATTTCACATAGAGCCCCTTAATCTCCCTTAATGGCTCACCACCCAGGCTAACACCTCACTGGGAGGTTAGCCTGGCTATTCCAAGAATTAGAAGAATTTATTAAATTTTAACAGATGCTGGATCCAGCGATTAGAGGGGTCTGGCACACAGCTTAACACCCCAAACACATATTATTTTAGAACACAAGGAGCTTGTTGTAGTTTAAGTCTGAACTAATCACACAACTAATCTCCAATGAAAAGGTGGGTTTTCTCTTACCTCCTCCATAGGTTTGGCACAGGTATGGAAAACGCCACACATTTCCAAGACCCACAACAAATCCAGCACAGCTTAAAAGGTACTGGAATTTACTATCCCACTTGGGCCTGGTTTGTTCTTCAACGCCGCCTTCAGCTTCAACAGTTGCCATCTTTACAACCTCTTTTTTTTCCTTTCACTACATATTTCTCCAATATTAGCAGCAGCCAGGCAACTGAACCTCCACACTGACCGAGTACCAGTAAGTGAGGGGGGGCAGCACGGAAGAATTCTGAACAATGGGTGGAACTTCCATATGCGACATCACACCAAAGAATCCAGAGAAAACAACCTAGCAACCTACAGCCAAACAAATTACAGAGTTGAGATGAGGCACGGAAGATAACGGAAAAATTATTACTTCTTGGAAGCAGTGAAGATATAATTTAACCGTTTCCGTCTGAAGTCTAAATTGTATTACCTTTCCCAAAGTTTCCCTCTTCCCTTAGCATAGGAAAAAGACATGTT
Source organism: Lacerta agilis (assembly GCF_009819535.1). Lineage (NCBI taxonomy): Eukaryota > Metazoa > Chordata > Lepidosauria > Squamata > Lacertidae > Lacerta > Lacerta agilis. The sequence goes on from NC_046318.1 coordinate 9,737,794, forward strand.
TGGTAAGTTACAAAATTGTTTACTTTCACACTCTTCTAAGGTCAGGTTCGTGTGGTTGCTCAGACGGTAATATTCACCTTAGTTACAAAGCTCTGAAAGGTCCTAAATTATTGGTATAGGAACTCAAGAATGAATGCTGAGGGCCATGCAGTTGAGCTGGAGCGACCAACTCAAACCTCTACACATGCTGAGCTTCTCAAGTAAACTGCAGAACAAAGGTTTGATTACTAGTTCCTTCCAAGGTGAGGGGAAGTAGATAGTTAAGCCTGTCAGGACAGCATACTCTATGGTATTAACCCCTTCTTGCATTAATTAGACTTAAACATGTTGGTTATATGAGGTTGATTGTCCCACATAAACCTTCTCAGGAAAATATAACAATCGCATGCACAATAAATGAACCACCGGGAGTCCCATCAAATGTTCTCAAAATTGTCTCTTGGTCGGGGAATGGTCAGAATGTCAACTGTCATTTCTTTGGTTTGAAAATACGCCAATTCAAGTCCATCTTGTACCACATCATACACATAGTGGTATTTCACCCCACTATGAGCCTTCAGTATCTTCAAATCTGGGAGAGTTATGTAGAACTATTAACCAAATGAAAAACAACAAAGTCACTTCCGGCGGCGACGCCATAGCGGGTGGTCGTGGGCTGCTTCGGCTGCGAGGCGCCCAGTCCATCCCGGGGGTTGGAGCCCCGCTACCGCAAAGCGGGGCTCCGGTGGGGTGCGGGAAGAGCGTCCCGCACCCTGGGCTCCCCGGCTGTGCCCGTTGTGGCTCCGAACCCTTCCCTCGCTCCCCCTGTAAAGGGGGAGTGGGGGTGAAGGGACGACGGAGCCGGGCTATAGGGGACATGCCCCAACCGGGATGCAAATGCGGCGACAAATCCCGAGATGAGCGTCTAAGTTCTACCTGTCATTAATGATTTGAAAGAACCCGGTGGTCGTGAGTATTTGACTGACTTTTTTACCTTTGGAACGATCCGGGGGGAAGAGGAAAGGCAGCCTGTCTCCCTCCCTTCGGGAGAAGGAAAGAAAATAACCAGTTTAAGTGACTGCTGCTACAACAATGGATATAATGTGTCTGGAATTTGAAAACTGAGACTGCTGAGATTTCCCTTTGGGGATTAAGTGGGCAGAAAATATCTCCGTTTAAAGTTTTGGTCTTTACGCTCTGGCTTCAGAAAAATGGCGATGGGAAATTTGGACTGACTGACGTGGGAAATAATTGAAACAAAGGAAGGAAAAGACAGGAACTGAAATTTGACACTCACCCCCTCCCCCAACATGCTGGACTTTGTGTTTGAACTTGTTTTGAACTCTGGACTAACGGACGAAGAAATGCTTACTGTCTTGAGACTGGAACTGCTCAATCGGAAATTGAAAGTCTTGAGTGGGATAATAAATAAAAAAAATCTACTTTCCACAGAGGAGGCTTTTCAAAAGTTTTACACAATGGAAGGAAACCTTTGCAAAGAGTTAGAAGGGATACTTGAAGGATGGTTTGAAATGGCTGGGCGACTCCGGGAAAAAGAACCGTTCTTTGGGGGTGGCAGTCCCGGAACGGCAAGATTTGCAATATCCAGACCCCGAGGTGGGAGCTCGGGGGCAAGGGACGTGGAATTAAGATATCTACAAGAAGAAGAAGTATGGTACAAAGAAGCGGAGGAGCCCAGAAAAGAGGGGATGTGTATCCTGAAGCTTGATGCAAGGTTTGTTGTGAATGCTGCCTGGATCTGTGGACATTTGGGAAAAGAAGACAATTGGAAGATTGGTTCCGGCGAAAGACAGAGAAAGACAATGGACAGAGGGGGTGTGGGGTGAAGTATTAAATGTAAAATTTAAATGGCTTGTTATGGTATCTGAATTCGGAGGGTGAAGGTTGTTAATTGTAAGTCTATCTTGATTAAGTAAGGAGATATTGAGATGTTATGTTAATAGCAGCATGATAAAGGACAGAAGAAATAAGTTTAGATTTTATAAGAATACTTTGTTAAGATTTATGTTAGAACATGAAGATTAAGATAATGGTGTTATCTTTATTTGAAGTTAATTTCTTTGTTTTGTTTTTTAGAGAAAAGTTGTTATGGAAGTAAAATATAGTTTTAAAACCGAAGGTGAAAAGGCAGGGGAAGTCAAACGTCAAGATTCGAAAATAGAAATTTTTTTTTCTTAGGTATATAAACAAGAAGAAGAATCCTGGCAATATATGTATTTGTATTTGTTATGTATTTGTAGGTGTGGGTTTGGGTTTGGGTTGTGTTATGAAAATGTTAATAAATTCTTTATAAAAAAAACAACAACAACAAAGCCAGTGGACCAGATGGGATACCTGCCATCTTCAAAGTCTTCAAAGTGGGCAGAATTGAACTTACACAACAACTTCATAAGCTCATCGAAAAAATCTGGGAGAAAGAGGAGATCCCAGTATACTTTAGGGATGCCAAAATTATCAGTCTCTTTTAAAAAGGTTACAGAATGGATTGTGGAATCTATCAAAAGCATCTCTCTATTAGCTTCGGCAGGCAATATCCTTGCAAGGATCTCAGCAAACCACCTCTTAACAATATCTGAGGCGACCCTTCCTGAATCCCAAAATGGTTTTGAACCTTCTAGGGGGACCGTGAACATTATTTTCACCGCTTGACAGCTTCAGGATAATGCAGAGAGCAAAACCAACCCCAATATATATGGCGTTTATTGACCTGACTAAGGCCTTCGACACTGTAAACCGTAATGCCCTATGGACAGTCCTTCTGAAAATTGGCTGCCCAGATAAATTTGTGAACATTCAGCTCCTCCATGATATGACAGCAACAATTCCAGGTAACAAGGGCTCTCAAAGTGAACCATTCACAGTGGGATCAGGTGTTAAACAGGGATGTGTTATTGTCCCAACTCTATTCATTATTTTCATTGCCATGATCCTACACTTCGTTGAAAGGAAACTACCCTCCGGAGTACAGTAAAGGTAAAAGGTCCCCTGACCATTAGGTCCAGTCGCAGACGACTCTGTGGTTGCGGCACTCATCTCGCTTTACTGGCCGAGGGAGCCGGCTTAGAGCTTCCGGGTCATGTGGCCAGCATGATTAAGCTGCTTCTGGCGAACCAGAGCAGTGCATGGAAACACCGTTTACCTTCCCGCTGGAGCAGTACCTATTTATCACATGCTTTCGAACTGCTAGGTTGGCCAGAGCAGGGACCGAGCAACGGGAGCTCACCCCGTTGTGGGGATTCAAACCACCGACCTTCTGATCGGCAAGCCCTAGGCTCTGTGGTTTAACCCACAGCGCCACCTGCATCCCACCCTCCAAAATAGAAATCATATATCGAACAGATGTAAAGCTCTTTAATCTGAGCAGGCTGAAAGCAAAGAGTAAGGTTACCATAACTTCTAAGCTTCAAAACAAAATCGAAAATTCTTTCTAGTAGCACCTTAGAGACCAACTGAGTTTGTTCCTGGTATGAGCTTTCGTGTGCATGCACACTTCTTCAGATACACTGAAACAGAAGTCACCAGATCCTTAAATATAGTGGGGGAGTGGGGAGGGGTATTACTCAGAAGGGTGGTGGGAATGGGTGATAGGCTGATAAGTGTGGAAAACCTGTTGACGACTCTAAACGGCTGCAATTAGTCTTGCAGGGAAAGGCAAGGGGTGAGTCCTGTTTTTGTATTATTGTGGGTGAGGAGCTGTTTGAGATTGGGTGGCTGTTTGTATGCGATGAAGGGTCTTCCTCCCAGAGCTTGAGAAAGAGAATTGTCATTGTCTAGGAGAGGTTGTAGATCTCTGATGATGCGTTGTACTGTTTTGAACAGCCACCCAATCTCAGCCACCCAATCTCAAACAGCCACCCAATCTCAAACAGCTCCTCACCCACAATAATACAAAAACAGGACTCAACATGGACACTGGTACCAGAGCCTGCAATAAACCCAGATGCCAACTTTGCTGCCACATAAACCCGGATAACACCATTACTGGTCCCAACAACATCAAACACACCATCTCAGGACTATTTAATTGCTCATCTTCCAACATTGTGTATGCAATCAAATGCCAACAGTGCCCTTCAGCTCTCTATATTGGACAAACAGGCCAAACCCTACGCCAAAGGATAAATGGACATAAATCTGATATCAGGAATCACAAGACAGAGAAACCAGTAGGAGAACACTTCAATCTCCCAGGACATTCTATAAAAGATCTCAAAGTAGCTGTCTTAATACAAAGAAATTTCAGAAATAGACTGGAAAGAGAAGTGGCTGAATTGCAACTAATCACCAAACTTAAAACCATGGAGAAACCTGGTTTGAACAAAGACATTGGATTCTTATCTCATTATACATAACAAAGCCATCTTTAGCCATCTCACCCCTTGCCTTTCCCTGCAAGACTAATTGCAGCCGTTTAGAGTCGTCAACAGGTTTTCCACACTTATCAGCCTATCACCCATTCCCACCACCCTTCTGAGTAATACCCCTCCCCACTCCCCCACTATATTTAAGGATCTGGTGACTTCTGTTTCAGTGTATCTGAAGAAGTGTGCATGCACACGAAAGCTCATACCAGGAACAAACTCAGTTGGTCTCTAAGGTGCTACTAGAAAGAATTTTCGATTTTGTTTTGACTATGGCAGACCAACACAGCTACCCACCTGTAACTGGTTCTAAGCTTCAGTATGCTGATGACAAGTTAATGTGTGCACACTCAGAGGATGACCTCCAAACCATCCTAAATATCTTCACAGAAGCTTACAAAAAGCTTGGCCTATCACTAAAATCCCAAAAACCAAAGTGCTGCACCAACAAGCAAAAAACAACCCCTCTGCACTGCCACAAATCCAATTCAATGGTGTAACATTGGAAAATGTTGATCACTTTTCCTACCTGGGCAGTTATCTTTCCACAAGGGCTGACATTGATGCCGAAATCCAGCATCGCCTGAGCAGCTCTGCGAGTGCAGCTTTCTCCTGATTGAAGTGCAGAGTCTTTGAGCACCAGGACATTCACAGGGAAACCAAAATGCTTGTTTACAAAGCTATTGTATTACCAACCTTACTGTATGCTTGTAAAACATGGACCACCTATTAATGCCATCTGTAACTCCTTGCAAGATTCCATCAATGGTGTCTCCGAAAAAAATTGCACATTACCTAGGAAGACAGGCGAACTAATGCCAGTGTACTGGAAGAAGCAAAGATCACCAGTGTCGAAGCAATGATTCTACAACATCAACTTCATTGGAATGGTCATGCTGTGTGGATGCCTGATTATCATCTTCCAAAGCAACTACTCTATTCCGAACTTAAAAATGGAAAGTGTAATTGTGGTAGTCAACAAAAGAGGTTGAAAGACTCTCAAGGCAAATGTAGTATAAAAACTGACAACTGGGAAACACTGGCCTGTGAGCACTCCAATTGGAGAACAACCTTCACCAAAGGTGTCATGGGCTTTGAAGATGCTCGAACTCAGGACGAAAGGGATAAACATGCTAAGAGAAAGGCACACTTGGCAAACTCCCACCCAGAAACCTATGTCCCCACTGTGGAAGGACATATGGATCCAGAATTGACCTCCATCGTCACTTACAGACTCACTGTTAAAACCATGTTTATGGAGAAGAATCTTACACGGCTACGATTGATCGCCAAAGAAGAAGAAGAAGAAAGAAGCCTTAACAGGGATTGTGATCATTCATTTAATTTCAATTAGTAACCAATTTAGAGCAGATAATTTATTTTCCCCAAGGGGAAAACAAATTGTTTTTCTTCATGTGCCCCAACAAGATATTCAGCAAATAGTCCTTGTGGGGAGGGTTGCAAACTGTGGATTGGGCAATCAAAGGCATGCTGAGCACAGCATGAGTGAAGAGAAACCCATAAAATAACTTGGGATGTGCTTCTTTGAACATGTGTACTTACGTAGTTGGGATCCCAGACATTGTACAGTAATTCTTCTCTCACTTTCACCACAAAGTAAAAAAAGAAGATAACCAACATGATAAGAGGATTGATAAATCTCCAGGTGGCCTGCCAGAAGATATTGGGTTTGTGTCCAATCATGAACTTAATATCATCATTAAATCTGATAATAAAGAGAAAGGAAGTTTAGAGAAGCCAAACTGCTTTGGAGAGATTAAGGGCGAACTCACACATGCATATTCATTACTTGATAACTGCCATAAGGAAAGAGGGCATTACAGATACGGCAGAACAGACAGAACTTCCATATCTGCTTGCATTGCCTAAAACGTTATAGCTTGCGATGGAATCGGCTCTCACATTCAGAAGCTGGTTATCAAGTGTAGACAAACCAAGTGATGTGCATGCACAGATAACCGAGCCATAGGTCAAAACCAGCTTTAATAGCATGATTTCAAGATGCAGGAGCACTTCCAAGGGTCTGAAAACATGTGCCATCACGACAACAGATGCTGACATGCCTAAACGTCAAGAGATAGGTGCATGTATTGCCATTCAGGCAATAAAAGGAGCCTTGTGTGTTACATATGGGTTTTTAGGGAACGAGATACTCCAATCTTCCTCCCTTGCGCCATACTTCTCTCTCCATTCGGCTCTGACAGCTACGCCAGCCAGCTGCCACCAACAGTTTCACAAGTGTCACTGCTAGTGCAAAGCGTCCTCTCCTGCTCCTTCGATGGGTGATGGGCAAAGTGCTGTTGGCAGGACACCCAGCAACAGCAACAGCAGTCAGCAGAAAGCCCTCAAATGGAGGGAAGCCCAACCTGGTCCCTCCAGTGTCAAGTGATAGCACCAGGCCTGATGTGAGCCCAATTGCTGCACCCAACTGGCACAGAGATGGCCCTGACTGCCCTCCTTCCTCCCCAGCTGCTAAGCGTGGCAGGGCTGCAGATGCAGCCGTGTCCCTGACACTCCAGAAAACCCTGTCAGGTGGCTGCCTTGGGTTTGGCTTGCCCCCTCAGTATGCAAAGAAGTCTTCGGCCACAAGCAAAGTGCAGTCATACTAATGAGCCACATTAAAGTGACTCTAATACCTGTGCTCAAAATTACTGTTTAGAATAAATAGCACCTAGTGTTTATAAAGAACTTGCCAGAGCTGCAAAACATTTTGCATGCATTATATTTGTAACCCTTAAAACAGTCCAGTAAGGTGGGCTTATAAAAGACTTAGATATTTTATTACAATCAAGCAATATATAATTTTTGTTAAACAAATTATTCCCCATGTACTTTCGAGGGACATAGTTCTTGCAATAAAAGCTAATCTGTTATATGTATTTGAGATTTCTTAAGGGCATTGAACTATTTTTAAATAGCCATATAATTCCTTTTTATATATATTAGAGATGGGCAAGTTTATGGTCAAACTACAAAAGTTTCTCCCCCAGGAGGCAGTGATGGTCTCCAAATTGGCTGCCTTTAAAAGAGGGTTAGACAAATTAATGGGTGAGGAGATGGGTACTAGCCGTTATGACTATTGCTCTCCCTCCACCGTGGGAAGCAGCATTGCTTCCAAATACTGGAAACCACAGGGGGGGGGGTTGCTTCAAGTACCTAGGAAGCCTGCTCCCCATTGCGTGCAGTTTCAAAAAGTCCTTGCAGGGATGGGGTGTGCCAATGTGCCATGCAGCCCAGAGGCATTGCATTGGCAAAAAATGGCCACGCTCCTTTTAAAAGACAGGCTGCGGAACACCCAATAACACTGTTCGGAATGATTTGTGTATCGGAGCAGTGATTGGTTGCTTTTAGAATTCATCTTTTCACGTGAAATACAGTTGCTCCGGCAAATTCCACAAGCTTCTGTACAGCTCCTGAAGGAAGTGACAGAATGAAGATTTCAAAGATATTCTGGATTGAAAGATACAGTCCTGTTGTATGTAAACTGAATTACTTTTCCTTTAAGGAAAAAATTAGCTAAATCAACCTCCTGTATCTCAAAGCAGGAAAAATGCAATAATTTGGTGCCTGAAGGTACCCTTAGTGCCATTGTCAGGGAACTACCACCTGGCCCGCTGAGGGGACCGGAGGGACTGTTGGGATACAGGGAGCCCCAACGCCAACTGCGCAGCATTACCTCTTCCAGCGCGGAAAGCAGCCACACCTCCAGTGGGGAGGAAGGGGAAAGGGCCAGCCTGGCGAGGAGAGGGCTTGGGGATGCTACGGAGAGCCCCAGCGCCTCATCCAGCCACGAGCTGCAAACGGGGTCTGGCAGGAAGAGGGCTTGGTGATGCTACAGAGACCCTACGCTCACTTTGCCCGGCTGGTCAGGAGGGAGGCACGCCATTTCCGTCGCCCCAATTGTGCAGAGGGGTGAAGCGCAAAGAGGGTAGGAGGAGACTTGGGGTGCCGAAGTTCTTATGCTGGGGAAAGAGCGGGAAGGGGCCACTCCCGGATTCTGCCAGACATGTACCTTGTAGCTCTGCACTGTAAATAGTTTGCACAATAAACCTGTAAACAGACAGGTTGGGCTCCTGCCTCGTTACTCGTGAGACACCACCACACGGACCTCAGAGCCATGAATACATGAGTTTCAAAATATTTTATCAGCAAAGTAATTAATGGGATATGCTGCATTTTTACTTCTATTTTTTACTGTGTAAAAAATTCACCTAACCTGGAATTGTAAGGGGGAAATATATTTGTAATGCAACAATGGTGAGGTGCCTATACTGGTATCTTGCCTATAAAGTGATCTATGGCTGCAAGTTTCTGTGCTGCGTTCACTAAGCCTGAGTACTGATTCGTTCCAAACTAGTTTGTTTCTACAAATAAATGGGATGTAGAGGAAATCATCATAAAAAAGACCCAGATCTCCAATTTAGAAAATACAACTTGTGCCTTAATGGATTGTGTCTTCTAAATTCCAGTTATGAGATTTGGGGGGGGGGGTCCATAAGGGTAGTGCCTGAAAAGATCCATGGAATTACCACGTCCTGTCCACTTATAATGACATCATTTTGTAATCAGCCCCTAGCAGTTTTCCCCCTTCTAAATATCATGTACCAAATGGCCATATATTAGGCAAAGCAGTTTCTTTCAGTCTCAGCCCCCACACCTGCGATACAGGGATAAAAATGTGGACCTGCCTTTCATGGCTGGTGTAGTAAGATTTACAAGATAATGATTATGTGTTATGCATTATGAACATTCTTGAGTGCTATACATAAAGATGAATTTATTTAGAAAATGTTTTTACATAGAAATCCTTACATTCTTACTGATTGAATACCTTCAATTTGAGGGTACATGTGTGTGTGTGTGGGGGGGGGGGGTTATTGGTCAGGTTAGGATGGGGGAAACAAGGGTGACCAGATCGCTGAAACGAAAGTTAAGATCAGATGCTACCAGTGCTGGTGTCTGGATGTAGTATTTGTAACCGTTTCTTTTCCAACACAATTCTCCGAAGATGGCAAATGACTCCAAAAGGGATCATCAAGCATGGTGCACATTCCAGCATCTCAGAGACGACGACAGCCAAGGTAGGGTACTTTTTTGACTCTTTTGCAGGAAAATCTACCTTTGGGAGAAATGAATGTATTGCATGAAAGCCACGCTAAACAACACAATCTTCTATGTGTTTACACAGAAGTAAATCCCATCAGGTTAAATGGGGATTGCTCCCAGGTAAGTGAGGACAGGAATTACAGCTGGCTAATACTTCAAAGTGGGAGCTAAGCAAAGGTTGGCAATATTCCAAAAGGGAAAGGGAAGACTCCAGAGTTGCATGCAGTGTAGGGCTAAGACTATGGCTTCATCAGCACAAGGATGTCTCCTCACATGATGGGATGATCTCTTCCTCTTCTCCCCTTGTGGACTTCCTAAATACAGTACCGTCTATGGATTTCCCAAACCCTCTGGAGCAGGCATCTCCAAACTTAGCCCTCCAGATGTTTTGGGACTACAACTCCCATCATTCCTAGCTAACAGGACCAGTGGTCAGGGATGATAGGAACTGTAGTCCCAAAACATCTGGAGGACCGAGTTTGGGGGAGCCTGCTCTGAAGCAAATTTTGGGATACCATGGGAGGAGGAGAGGGGAAGAAAGTCCCATTGTGCTAGTGGCGTGTTGTGTCTAACAAAAAAAACACTGTTTTTATGAACGCTCAATCCTGTCACACAAAATGGTAAAATCTCTTATGTTTTTATGTAGGCAGGGACTTGATAGCGAGCAGTTATCATCAAGGCTGATCATCTAAAAACTCGTGAAGCTGAACAGATCTGGGACTGGTCAGTGTCTGCATGGTTGACTAGCTAGGAACCACATGGAATCCATCTATCTTGGGAGAAGGTGGAAGAGTGTGCCTTTGTGGGCAAAGTCAAACCGTTAGAGAGTTACAGCACCTACTCTGGCTGTAGAGACCGATACAGAAAAAGCATGTTTGCTGCTACAGGTGCACTATGGCATTCCTTTCTGCGTCCCACACCTAGAGGTCATTCCTCCTCTGTCCACTACTATGGATACACACCCTGACTGTCTTTCTCCAGGCAATACCATCTTGTGATAGGTACATACGCAAGCTTGTTGGCTCACTACATGTACAGCAGACACACACCTCCTGTGCCCCACAAAGAAGAAAACAGCCCAGCAGGCATGTAGGGTTCTGTAAAGCCTGTTTTAGCTTTGTGTCCTAGATGGCAAGAGCCAGGATCACTATCAAGCCCTTGGTGGGCTGTAGTATATGACTGATGGCATCTTTAGGCATGGTGTATAGAGGATGTCTGTTTATTCAACCTGCTTTTAGGTTGCTCTTCAGGAATGCTCTTAGAGCAGCTTACAGCAGAGTAATATAATCAAAATATAAAACCATTAATTAAATTTATAATAATTTATAATTTTTTTATTTATACCCCGCCCATCTTCCTGTGTTTTCCCAGCCACTCTGGGTGGCTTACATCGTATCTAAAAAAATCAAGCACTGAATATCTGGTGAAGTTCATTAGCTGCAGGACCCCCTAAGCCCTAGTGAACCATCGGTGATGGCCCGGGAATTCTGTGCTGAAGCAGAGTATCTTTATCAATTCATAGCGGAAAGATTGGAGCGAGAGATCCACCCCCACCCCCCATGAATGCAAATTAGGGAAAGAATAGTAATTACTTGTATAAAAGTAACTTACATAATTTGGGTTCCAAGTATTGTAGCTTGAAGGTGGCTCAAGAAGTACATATGACAAAAAAATTAGGAGCATAACCCCTGGGGAGAAAAATTGCCACATTGCCTTCCAATAGGCTTTTAGTGGTCTTCCTGTCATCTCTTCCACATCTACACTGAATCTGTTAATGAAATGGATACATTTAGTGAGTGATCTGTGGACAATTCAATTGCATGTAACCATATTAAAAATGAAGCCAGTTAAACTTCTGTTTCTCCTCGTAACAGGCGCGGGGCATTGGCTGGAGCTGGGTGCGCCTGCTGGTCCTGCACCTGGCACCCGAGAAAGCTGGCCCAGAAAGGAGGCGCCGCCACCACCACCGGCTCCCAACCTCAGGCAGAGCGGTGGAGGAGGTGGGAAAGCAGGGGGAGGGGCTGGGGGAGAGGGGGGAGAGAGAGAAGCCCTCCTCTGCTGCGTGCATGCGCGCACACACACACACAGTCCAGCCCGCCACAAGGTCTGAGGGGCGGTGAACCAGCCCCCTCGTTAAAAAAGTTTGCTGGCCCCTGTTCCACACAGATAGGCACGCAACTGCCTGAGTTTACTACTACTGAGATGCGGGTAGCGCTGTGGTCTAAATCACTGAGGCTCCTGGGCTTGCCAATCAGAAGGTTGGCAGTTCAAATCTGTGCAACAGGGTGAGCTCCCGTTGCTCTGTCCCAACTCTAGGAGTTTGAAAGCATGCCAGTGCGAGTAGATAAATAGGTATCTCTGTGGTGGGAAGGTAAACGGCGTTTCTGTACACTCTGGTTTCTGTCACAGCATTCCGTTACACCAGAAGCGGTTTAGTCATGCTAGCCACATGACCCAGAAAGCTGTTTGTGGACAAACGCTGGCTCCCTCGACCTGAAAGCGAGATGAGCACCGCAACCCCATAGGCACCTTTGACTGGACTTAACCATCCAGGGGTCCTTTACCTTTTACCCTACCTCTACTGGGTTTGCTATTACAGCCTCATGGAGCCCATGCGTTTCCAGGAAGGAGCAACGGTTAGAAGATTGTATAATCACAAGTAAATGCAGTTGCAGAAACCTACCCAGTCCTCCCAGGTAAGGTGAGATGTGCCACCAGAGTCGAATAGTGCCTTTTCTCACACGTTGCCCTACAGCTAATTCAAGAAAAAATACAGGGATGGCTCCCAACACAAGCGAGGCGATGTATGGAATCAGGAATGCTCCTAGAAACACAATTTCAAAACACAGTTAGCTCATAACAGTGGCATAGTGTGGGCTGCCAGCACCCGGGGTGGGCAAGCCCCTGACTCTGCAGGAGCATACCTCCAGCCAAGTATGGCCTTGCTGTACCAGCTGCCTGCCCATGCAGGGGAATGTCCGGCCATGCCAGGCCACACTTGGGACGCCCCTTGTCCCCTCCCTGTGCTCCATGGTCCTGGACTGCTTTGCTGCCTTCGCCAGAGTGGGGAAACCAATGCCTGTGGGGGGGGGGAGTGCCTGGTTGTGCCCCCTCCGAATTCTGCACCCGTGGCTACGGCCCCCTTGGGGCCCCCCCACACACTATGCCACTGCTCATGCCCTCCTCCATCTCTAACTTTCTACTAGCATTATCTTCATACCAGCAGCATCTGTTGGGTACATATGTTATACGTAAAATAATTATTAAGTAAAGCAAACAAAGCTGTAGCAGTTGATCAAGAGAGGGTTTTTTTTCATATGGTGATCAACTGAGGTAAGAAAACCTGGGGGGGTGCTACCTTAACTGCTATGGCTCCCAGTTGTGGCTCTTGATAATTTTTCCATGAAGGGACAAGGGTTCTACAGCTAGGGTTATTAATTATACCGTCCATTGGGGAAGCTGTGGTGTTGATATCGGATTTGAATTAGGACTGCCCCCTCCGATATAAACACTATGAGGGCAGGGAAATGTTGTAGAGAGAGCTAAGCATGTTCTTCCTGCTTAGGCCCATGCAAATACTGTAGGCAATAATATACAACTACAGTAATTGTTAGAGGGGTTTTTTGTGTTTTTCTCACTGTGGCATGCATTGAAAGTGCATCTAATTGCTGGGGATTAAACTGCATAAATTAGACCTGCTGTAGAAGATCTAGAAGGTGAAAGTTGTGAAAAAATTGCTGTTTTTTGCAGTTACATTTTAGCTTGTTTTTATTCATTTTTACAAATTCTGGAATTGGGGGTGGTGGATAGCTCTCTGAAAATAATCCATTTTAGACAATGCTTTTATGATTCTGTCATATGATATTTCAAAAATTATCTAAATTATCTGCCTTCCTTGAGAAGCAGAAGAGATTGGCAAAAAGTTACAACCAGGAAGGATGCTGTAAAGGAAGTTGGTCTTGGACAAAGTAGCTTTTCTAATTTCTTCACTTTTCAACAAGGAATAATATATATTTTTAAATCATTTATCCGTGTTAAGAGTCAAAGTACAGAAACATCACTTTTAAAGAACTATTATTGTCACAGTTGCCTAGAAGCAAGACTATTTATTTTATTATGTTTCTTGCCAATAAAAAAACCAAACACTTTTAAAAATCCATGTCCAATTAGTCCAAGAAAGTAAACAACTTGATTCACTCAGGCACTAAACCCATGCAGTAAAACCAAATCAATCAGTAACAATGGATAACAATCCCAACAAGACTTAAAGCTTGGGTTGTAAGTCATTCAGTAATACTATTATTAAGCTCTGCATGCAAATCATAAGAGTTGCAGTGAGGCATTGAAGTTAACAGAAAAATTAGTGACATATTTACCCCAATGTCTCTGTGTTGTTTTGCTCTGTACACTTAGCCATCTGTCATTCAGGAGAAAGAGCAGGATATAAATCGAATTATTTTTATCCAACCCACCAAAAAAAAGTACTCCCCCCCTTTTTACAGCTCCTGTGACAGTCTCCTCCCTCTAGTTATCATCTGACACAGCTGAGGCCATCAGGTGGAGCATAAAGTACACTTGCAGCTGCCTCTGCAGAACCATTTTAGGCCACCTCTGTTCCCACCGCTGGCTTTTTTGACATCTCACATAGAGCCCCTTAATCTCCCTTAATGGCTCACCACCCAGGCTATCACCACACTGGGAGGCTAGCCTGGCTATTGCAAGAATTAGAAGCATTGATTAAATTTTAACAGTTGCTGGATCCAGAGATTAGAAGGATGTGGCACACCCCCAAACACATATTATTTTAGAACAAGAGGAGCTTGTCATAGTTTAGTCTGAACAATCACACAACTAATAAATTAAAAGGTGGGTTTTCTCTTACCTCCTCCATAGGTTTGGCACAGGTATGGAAAACGCCAAACATTTCCAAGACCCACAACAAATCCTGCACAGCTTAAAAGGTACTGGAATTTACTATCCCACCTAGGCCTTTGGGAGTGACTAGAGCCGCTTTTGGGTTCATCAGTTACCATCATTACTTTATTCTCTTCAATGCCACCTTCAGGTTCATCAGTTGCCATCTTTACTTTATTCTCTTCAACGCCACCTTCAGATTCATCAGTTGACATCCTTACAACCTCTTCCCCCCCCCCTTTCAGCACAAATTTCTCCAATATTAGCAGCAGCAAGGCAACTGAACCTCCACACTCACCAAGTAAGTAGCGGGGGGGGGGGGGCAGCAGAGGAATTCTGAACAATGGGTGGAACCTCCATCTGCGACATCACACCAAAGAATCCAGATAAAACAACCTAGCAACCTACAGCCACACAAATTACAGAGTTGAGATGAGGCACTGAAGTTAACGGAAAAATTATTACCTTTTGGAAGCAGTAAAGATATAATTTAACCCTTTCAGTCTAAGCTCTAAATTCTATTACCTTCACCAAAGTTTCCCTCTTCCCATAGCGTAGGAAAATGGACACACGTTTGGTAAGTTAAAAAATTGTTTACTTTCACACTCTTCAAAGGTCTGGTTCATGTGTTTCAAAAAAAGGTTGCACGGGAGTAATATACACCTTAGTTACAAAGCGGCAGAAATTCCTAAATTATTGGTAGAGGAACTCAAGAATGGATGCTGAAGGCCATGCAGCTGAGCTGGAGCGACCAACTCAAACCTCTTCACATGCTGAGCTTCTCAAGTAAACTGCAGAACAAAGGCTTGATTACATAGTTCCTCCCAAGTTGAGAGGAAGTAGATAGTTAAGCCTGACAGGACAGCATACTCTATGGTATTAACCCCTTCATGCATTAATTAGACTTAAGCATGTTGGTTATATGAAACTGATTATCCCAAAAAACCCTTCTCAATAAATGAACCACCGGGAGTCCCATCTTAACTCAAAGGTTCTCAAAACTGTCTGTTGGTTGGGGATTGGTCAGAATTGTCATTTTTTTGGTTTGTTAATACGCCAATTCAACAAGTCCATCTTGTACCATGTCGTACACATAGAGGTATTTCCCCCCGATATGTTTGTTTCTTGCATGAAACATCTCACTTTCAAAGAGTCAGCATCAGTGTAACCTAGTAGTTTTGGATTGCTGTTGACTTGCAGTTTACAGTTTATGGCTTCCTTTAAGTATCTAGCAATTCCATGCACAGCAGTCCAGTCCTTCTCAGTGGGAGAGCTAACATCCTTGCTTAGAATTGCCATTGCTAAGTCGTGTCTGGTTGTTGGGGTTAAGTCAGGGGTAGGAAACCTAAGGCCCATGGGCCACAAGCGGCCCACAGGGGTCATTTAACCGGCCCACGAGCCATCCCCAAACTGAGTCACCCGCTCAGCGAGTCCCCGCCTGCTGCGCTAAACCGGTGCAGCACGGCGCGAGGACTTGCATCTGCGGTGCTAGAAATCGCGTCTGTGCAGACGCCGGAAATTGTGGGCATGCACGCTTACACACACACATGCAATCCAGCCCATGGAGGGATCTCTGCTGGAGTGAACCGGCCCAAGCGAGGTAAACCTTGCCGACCCCTGGGTTAAGTACATGTAAAGCATATGACTTCCCCCCAGGGAAATTGGTACCCGGGGGCAAAAAAAAAAAAAATGTCCTCCCCCCCCCCCCGCATGGGAAGGTCAGGTGGTACCCGGTCCGGAAAATTTCTTGTCAACCCCCCATTGACACCCCCCCCCCCCCCGCAAAAAATGGTTTTACGTTATTTCCTATTTTCTTACAAAGGAATAATAACAAGTAATAATAAAAAAAAACCTTTTATTTTATCCCACCCTCCCCAGCCAAAGTCGGGCTCAGGGTGGCTAACACCAGATACATAACATTGGTATAAAATCAAACAATAATTAAATTACCTCCTAAAAACCTCTCAATGTCTAATTAGATGGCTTTCCACAGGGTTAGGATTGGGAACAGTAAGTGTTCTCTGAACTGAAATTTCAGCCTTCATGACACAGGAAAACAGCCAAGTGAACAGCTATTTTGGTGGAGGGTCAAGATATTAATCGATATGCATGAAATTTCATATATAGCTATATAATCCATAGTATAGTAAGATAAGACCTTCGGAGCAGGCATTTAAAAGCCACACTTTGTCTCAATCTGCTTATAGAAGACAAAATGCCTTTACGCAAAAAAACTATATATATATATCATTTTTATTAAGTTTTCCACTTTAACAATCCAATCAAACCACATTAAATATTCCAAATTTTACATATACATATCAAATAGTCCAAAAATTCTGCCAAATTATAATTTAGCTTTTGGGACGTCCCATGCTTCAAGGTTTAGAGGGCTCTGATCATCATCTCAGTTCTACTGCATTTCATACTCATTTCCGACGGTTCCTCTAGTTCTTTCTGTTGTTATCCTTCATTCTTTCACAGCCTCTGAGTTGTTCCCACAAGCGAGTTAAAGCAAATGATGTGTTTCTGTGCTGATTTTATGTCTATGATTCCCTTCCATAAATTTGCAGCGTCTCCTCACATGCTGGTGTTTTTGCCGAATCAATCCAAAAGTCTTTTGCTGTTGGCAGCCGCCATCTTCACATAGTTCCGATAACATCAAATCTAAGCATCTGCTCCATAATTTCTTCAAACTGGCTACATCAAACCTTAGCCTTTCCAGGGGAAATTTACCAAATTACATAGAGAATACAAATATAATGATATATTAAATGCTCACCTCCCCCTATGACTATTTATAGTTATGCAGCCCGATTTTGGCTTCCAATATGGCGAATTTCCAAATTAAAACAACAACACAACTTCAAAGATTCCAGGAAACTGTCCAAAGTTTTTAATGAAACTCCAGCGGCTAATGAGATCATGCTTCTGTCTGATATCAACAAATTGAAGAATCTTTTATCCTCTTCCAGGCCAATCAAAGATCAAAAACCTTAGTTATATAATATTTTTATTTCCACACAGTTTATGATTCTAAAGCCATATTATGTCCACAAACACCAGTTTTTCATTCTCACTTGTTGTAAATAATATAAACGGTTCTTCTGGGGGCTTTTGCCAAGTCATATAATGAAGCAAAGTACAATAATAAAAGAAGCTCGCCCCCCTTTCAGTTCCGTTCCAACATACCAATCAGATGTTATTCCTTCTTCAACTCAGTCTTTTTTTAGCATTTCAGGGGCTGAGTTATTTAGCAGAGTAATTTCTCCCTCCTCGCTCAAAGCATGTCCAAAACTTAAATCCAATTTATCATCTTAAGAAATGGAACTTGATTTGCTCACAGAGACAGCATCCAGGAGAGCCGGACTCTCTCAGGGGCTTTCCATCCAGTGCCCCCCAGCTCCTCCTTCCTTCTGAATTCGGGGCTGAGTTGTTGGGCAACTGTGGATGAGGCAGTGTCTTCCCGTACCCCCAGGAAGATTTTGGGAGGCCGATTACTCCCATCTCAGCCTCTAATTACCCCGTGAGAGTCAGAGCAATGGAATTTTCAGCCATCTTCCGTGGCGCCTCAAGCGGAAGTCCGCCTTTAAGCAAATTGTAATGAATGAAACTAATCTGGAGAGAGTGCATTACTTTCCTTATGCTTCCTCTTTTCTTTTCTTGTCTTGCCTCTCCCATTCTACATGTGGCTTTTCAGTTAAAAGATAGAAGACTTTAGGAAAACAGAGAGTGAACCTTAAAAGAAAACTAGCAAACATTTCCAGCTGTTTCTTTCTGTGTAATTAGAGAAAGCACATCTAAGTCCTGTGATTTTAAGTGCTCTGCCAAGAACTGATGAAATTGCTGTGTGCTGCCAATATTGGCTCATCTAGAGCAGTACTGTCTACTCTGACTAGCAGTGACTAGATGTCTTTCCCATTATTCTGCAACCTCATCTTTTAAACTGGAGATTGAATCTGGGATGCAAAGCATGGGCTCTACTACTGAGCTATGACATCCCACTGCCACCTCCCTATATAACTTCAAAATAGCAGAACAGGTGACAGTCTGAGTCTTTCATAAAAATGTCTGTTGTTCTCAGCATTCAGTTCAACATACAGTTGCAACTGAAATATTCAACTCCCATTGCAAATCAGGTTTATTATCAAAATTTACAGACTTTCAGCTGTTTGCAATGAGCAAATTAAACAAAAGCAATTGAAATACCTCAACACAGAATCAAAACAAGTGGTAAAAAAGAAGAGTCAAAACTGTGCATATTTCACTCAAATAGCATTTTGTTTAATAATACATTATTTGTCCAACATGGTGGCACACATAAGATAGGAAACAGAGCATTACAGATGCATGTTTGGATAAAAGAGACATCTGTATTAACCACCTGATAATCCAGCACAACTAATAAGGAGAGTCACTCAAAGTGCATTAGTCTCATTTAGACTCTGGGACCCGCTAACCTTTTAACAGCTCTAATCCTGAACTCAGGAGAGGGAGACATCAGTGTTGCACCATCTCTCACTGAAAACTCTTTCTGTAACACCTCAGGACGGTGACCTAATTACACTTTGTTCTTCAGTTCTCCATTTATTGATGCTTCTGATATGGCACTGATCAGATCCTGCCGTCCAGGATTTCTCCTCTTGCACAAACTTTGGATGCCTTTGTAGATAGCAAACCCAGGGATAAACAGGCTTGGCATTCCTGCAAGGACTACGATGATAGCATAAACCCAGCCAGGATATCCTACCGACTTTGATTTGGGAAACAGGTCCTGGGGAAAAGACGACACACCTTTCAGATAGTTGTAGGTGGTGATGGTACAGAAAAGATGGAAACCTAAAGGCATCCATCTACCCATCCCCCTGAACTGTATTTAAGCTAGGCTCCTTGGAGTGCAAGAAGAGCAGTGCCAGAAACTTTATTGTTTGTTAACTTTTGTTTTTGCTTTGTATTTACTTACTTAAGCCTAGGTTGGTGGGTTCTTGTTTGTTGTGGGGTTTTTTTTTTAATACCGAATTTATTCTGTGTTTGCTAAATTGTTTGGTTTTTGTTATTTTGAATTTACTGACATGTTCTGTGTTTTGTATAATTGCATTTCCACTGTTCTCTACTTTGATGTTTTGATTGTTTGCTGTAAGCCATTTTGGGCACAGTTTGTGGGAAAGTGGCAAAAAAGGGGAACAAGTGGTAAAATCCACCCATCTATTATATACCAATAGAGCACTGTGTTGCAGGGAACCAAGTTATTTTGCCACCTAAGGCAAAGGCCAAAATGGTATAGACAGCACCTCTAAAGGGAACTGAGGACTCAGCTACATTAGTAAAGAAAAAGTGTTTAAAATGTATTATAACACTGTGACACCAGACGGTCACATTATGTTTACAGGAAAATTTACAAGCTTTTTTTAAATGTGTCTATATTCAGCCTGAGGTCCCATTCAATGCAGGCACGCCTTAACAGGGATTGTGAGCAATCATTTACTTTCAGTTAGTAGCCAATTTTGAGCAGATAATTTATTTTCCCTGAGGGGAAAACAAATTGTTTTTCTTCATCTGCCCCAACAAGATATTCAGCAAATAGTCCTTGTGGGGAGGGTTGCAAACTGTGGATTGGGCAATCAAAGGCATGCTGAGCACAGCATGAGTGAAAAGAAACCCATAAAATAACTTGGGATATGCTTCTTTGAACATGTGTACTTACGTAGTTGGGATCCCAGACATTGTACAGTAATTCTTCTCTCACTTTCACCACGAAGTAAAAAAAGAAGATAACCAACATGATAAGAGGACTGATAAATCTCCAGGTGGCTTGCCAGAAGATATTGGGTTTGTGTCCAATCATGAACTTAATATCATCATTAAATCTGATAATAAAGAGAAAGGAAGTTTAGAGAAGCCAAACTGCTTTGGAGAGATTAAGGGCGAACTCACACATGCATATTCATTACTTGATAACTGCCATAAGGAAAGAGGGCATTACAGATACGGCAGAACGGATAGAACTTCCATATCTGCTTGCATTGCCTAAAACGTTATAGCTTGCGATGGAATCGGCTCTCACATTCAGAAGCTGGTTATCAAGTGTAGACAAACCAAGTGATGTGCATGCACAGATAACCGAGCCATAGGTCAAAACCAGCTTTAACAGCATGATTTCAAGACGCAGGAGCACTTCCAAGGGTCTGAAAACATGTGCCATCACGACAACAGATGCTGACATGCCTAAACGTCAAGAGATAGATGCATGTATTGCCATACAGGCAATAAAAGGAGCCTTGTGTGTTACATATGGGTTTTTAGGGAACGAGATACTCCAATCTTCCTCCCTTGCGCCATACTTCTCTCTCCATTCGGCTCTGACAGCTACGCCAGCCAGCTGCCACCAACAGTTTCACAAGTGTCACTCACTGCTAGTGCAAAGCGTCCTCTCCTGCTCCTTAGATGGGTGCTGGGCAAAGTGCTGTTGGCAGGACACCCAGCAACAGCAGTCAGCAGAAAGCCCTCAAATGGAGGGAAGGCCAACCTGGTCCCTCCAGTGTCAAGTGATAGCACCAGGCCTGATGTGAGCCCAATTGCTGCACCCAACTGGCACAAAGATGGCCCTGACTGCCCTCCTTCCTCCCCAGCTGCTAAGCATGGCAGGGCTGCAGCAGTGTCCCTGACACTCCAGAAAACCCTGTCAGGTGGCTGCCTTGGGTTTGGCTTGCCCCCTCAGTATGCAAAGAAGTCTTCGGCCACAAGCAAACTGCAGTCATACTAATGAGTCACATTTAAGTGACTCTAATACCTGTGTTCAAAATTACTGTTTAGAATAAATAGCACCTAGTATTTATAAAGAACCTGTCAAAGCTGCAAAGTGTTTTGCATGCATTATATTTGTAACCCTTAAAACAGTCCAGTAAGGTGGGCTTATAAATCACTTAAGAGATTTTATTACAATCAAGCAGTATATAATTTTTGTTAAACAAATACAAGTAGGCAGAGGGCCTTCTCGGTAGTGGTGCCCGCCCTGTAGAACGCCCTCCCATCAGAGGTCAAGGGAACAAACAACTACCTGATATTCAGAAAATACCTGAAGGCAGCCCTGTTTAAGGAAGTTTTTAAACTGTGATATTTTAAATGTATTTTAATATTTGATGGAAGCCGCCCAGAGTGGCTGGGGAGACCCAGCCAGATGGGCGGGGTACAAATAAATTATTATTATTATTATTATTATTATTATTATTATTATTATTATTATTATTATTATTATTTCCCTTGTACTTTTGAGAGGCGTGTGGAAGAATCTAGCTACAGAATTTCTGGCTGATAGGAATCCAGAGACACTTTCTGTTTGAGAAGGTTTCACATCTTACCTGTCTATCCCATATATGTAGACAACGGAAAACATCTCGCAGAAAGCAATTATCAGCAAAGGAATGGAACCAGCAAAATTATCAAACAGAGCCAACCAATAGTTTCCTGATCTCAGCACAAAAATAATGGCAATCAAGAAAGATGTCACACAAATCAATCCTATAAAGAAACAGAAAACGCGATGAAATAAAATAAAATGTGAAGCAGAAAGTTTAACTAAGAAAATTAAATAAATATTATAATACAAGAAATGTTGGCAATACCTCAAGGATCAAATCAGCTAGACATGAAGAAAATGTATTGATCCAGTTTTCACACATCATGGTGAACAAGTTAACAGTTTATTGCGAACACACTGTCTCTCCCACCCTCTGCTCATTCTGGTAGGAAAGAAGCTGATTTCTGGCATAGTATTACATCCAAACCAGGAGTTGTGATTTGTTTCATTCCAACAAAGCATGCTCAGTAAGCCAAGAAGAAACATTGAGTACAGGTTGTGGCTTGTTGTCAGTGAAACAAACCAGGATCCCTGGCTCAGACATAACACTAAGCCAAGAATGGTGGGTTTCTTTCCTCTGAACAGTAGCTGGGAAGACAGAAACATACAAAAAAAAGTTGCAATCTATGGTTGATTGCAATGTGCGAACAAAGCCATTCTGTTCTTGGAAGTCTATGGAGGATATAAAGTCAAGGAAAAAGAAAAGAAAAGAAATGGCTCCTTCAATTATTGTTATAGATTTAGGAAGTTAGGAATAGTTATAGATTTGTAAGGACACTGCTTCTGAAATTCAAAGTTCGAACTCCTCAGCTAGACTAGTCCATCTCAAAAGGGTTGCTGTGCCAAAAAAGAAGCAAAAATCAAAAAAGCTGACTGCTATCCAAAGCTACATGCTCACAATCAATTCCCCTCTCCTCCATCAGCAATATTCAGCAGCAGGGGTTGCTTTACTGTGTTTGGCTGCAAATGTAGGTCCAGTGAGTAGCTGCAGTGATTTCACTCAAAACTCATGAGCAGGTTGCTGACTTTTTAACCATCATCTTTAAAACATGCTTCATTCATACTGGGTCAGATTCAACTAAGTTGTTGTGCTAGCAAAAGCCAACACAACAAATCCTGTTGGTGCAATGGTACTTTCCACAGCCGTCCTCTGCACCATGACAGCTGCAACTAACCCAAAACTGCTTGAGAAGGGTCAGGAGGACCCCACAGAACAGGGGGAAAGGGAAAGAGCATTCTTTCTGGCAAGCAGAAATGCTTTTTCTGATTGAACGATTGTCTTAGTGCAATACTGAATTCCACCCAATGAAAATAAAGTATTACATCATTCAACTTGAAAGAAACAATACACTACTTGACTTGCAATCCCTCTGTTGCCACACCCTAATTATACTACCATTTTCAACTAACCTGTAACAAGTTCCTTAGGCCATTTTTTTGGTATGATTTTGAGATCATTCAGCGGCACCATAACACCCTCTATATTCCCAAACATAGATGATAAACCTAAGCAGAACAGCATGATAAAGAAGAGGATGGACCATAATGGCGAGGCGGGCATTTTGGTGATGGCCTCAGTGAAGACAATAAATGCTAAGCCAGTTCCTTCAACACCCTGCAGAAAATAGCAATAGATATACAGTAGATGTAATAAGACATACAATTATTGATCATTTAAAAATGCACTTTAAGTCACTCAGGTTAGACCAACTAGTCAGCTTCCTAAGCCAATAGGACCGTATCATTTATCATTCTGTCACTAACTGCTCTTCCACCAAAGTGCCCAAGGAAGAGTACAAGAATAGAACCAGATAAAATCATCACAAAAGCTACAATGAATAAAGTTTTTGTTCAAGCAACAGCAGCCATATGCTAAATAAAAAATCAATTATGAATATTTCCAAGAGGGTAAACAAATTCTCTCTCTCTCTTTCATTTATGTTTATATAATTTGGGGCTTACAATGGCCCAGGACACATGCAGTAAATCATAATTAATGGTTCACCAGTAATGACCGCTCCACACATCAAATGGGGGGCGATGTTTGTGTGGTCGCGTGCAGCCCCCTGGATCCCAGAGCGGCTCCTGTTAGCTCGGAGCTGGCTTCACCTTCCCCAGGCTGGATACCTGTGGTCTCCACCTACCTCAGCCAGCACCCAATCCCGCCTGGGGGAGGCGTTGCCAGGGGATTGGCCAGGTAAGGGGAGGGACTACCCGGCCCACACAATAGGTGTAGCTTACCTGGGAAACGGCAGTCGGGCTCCAGAGCTTCTGCCACCCTCCACTCCCTCAATTAACACTTAATTTTGTAGGTTAACCTCTTTTTCCACAGGTACGCAGGCGCTGCTATGTCAAGGCCGCTGTTGAAGGGCCGGAAAGGAATTTCCCTGCATTGGCAGGTTTTGCCTTTCCCGTAGCAAAACGTCACAACTTTGGAAGTTTCAGGCCTTGGGCAGAATTGTTTAGTCATCTTCCTAAATGGGGGGTGGGGGTGGGACGGTGACCCCACGCCCCCAGAGTGGTGGGGATACCAGGGTTCCCCATTAAAGGGGTCTTGGGGGAAGGCACTGGCCATATGCTGAGAGGTTGTCATTGCTCTCCCCCATCAGTGGCGGTGAACGGGGGGTGGGCTCTCTGCTTGAACGTATGTTCTCCAGAGCCAGCCCAATCCCCAAATATTCTGGATAACCCTGAAGTTTCCCAGATCCCCGGCAGGGGGCTGGGAAGGATAAACACCCAATGCCTGAGCCAAGGTCTCCCTACACCTGTAACTTAATAAAGTTGTGGCCAATTTTAATCCCATAGCATGTTGTCTTGTGTCATTATTCCACTCGGGGGCCACCTGGGGTTTGGGGGACGTTGCCTGTCCATGCAATATGGAAGTGAATTATGCTTATTGGTATAAAGTCTTTTATTATAATCTTGTTAGCTTCCATGTTATCACCTTACATCACTTAAGAATGATTCCAGGTCACAGGTCTGAAATGTAAGAGTTGCAAAGGTTGCTGGATCTGTAGTGTTGAGCCAAGCTTGCATTTGTTCAAAGTTTTCCTGGGTTACATTGCCTTCTGGCAAATCAAATGCATTTGTCAGAGTGAGGATATTTCTGCAAATGCAAAAGGAAAGCCGTCAATGCTTCTTCAGTCAATGCCTCTTCACACAGATTTCTTAAGTTTTATCATTATGATAATGAATTAATAAATAAATTTATTATGCTCACAGAACAACACATTTAAAAGAATGCAGATACATTACAGAGGAGTCAAAAGTAAGTTCTGACTTTTCCATCTGCTTCCTAATTTCTATTGAAAATAGAAAGTATTTTGCTACCTTATCAGACAGTAATAAAAATAGAGCCATCAGTTAAATAAAAAGATATCAGATCCTTAGAGGCAGAGTTCTTAATAATATGGAAGGGTGTGCCCCCCCCCCAATCCTATATTTCCTGTGCCACAAGGACAAAGTTGAACATTAAAATAAATTAACTTACATACTCTCTCCTATTTGTAAATAGCTAATGTTTGCCCAGATACAACAAGGGTTATTTGTACATAGAAAATGTTCTGGCAACCACATGCCCACTGTTTTCCCACATCATTGGCAGTTCTGCCTGTGTTGCTTGCTTATTAGAGAAGACAACTGATCCCACAAACCCCTGGAACTATAATTGTCTGTGCAATTGGCATTCATATTGGGGAGGGGGAAGAGAACAATAATCTGGGACGCTTTAATTGGAAAACAGGGAAAAAAACTTACTGGCTAAAGCAATTGTCATATCTCTCTGTTGCTCTGAATCCAATGATTGAGTATATGACAGTAGCTGCATAAATGGATGTGAGGCCATTAACCACAGAGATAATCAGAGCGTCCTTCTCACAGTTGTTGCTGGAAACCAAAACACAGAAACAAGGTCACTGGGTGATCTTGGGCCAGTCACTGTTTCTCATACATATGTACCTCTGGGATTTGTTGTGAGGTAGAAATGTGGTGTGTGTGTAGGTGGAGAAACATGTGTGTGAGAGCCCTGGTTGCTCGGTTTCCTACATCTTGCATGATAAGAATTGTGCTACAGATAGTAATACACAGTCTTCAATATGAAAGAAAGGAGAAGCAAGTATTTTTCTAGACCTCGATCTTGAGCTACCTTGTTTTGTTCTTCCCATTTGTTTTTTGTTTTGTTTTTGTTTTGGTGAGGAAGAACATATGCCTTCCTAGATACTTATGAGATAGTATTGGGGGGTGTTACTGTCAAGAAATGAACTACGACCAATTGTGAATTGTGTTTTAAAACTGAATTGACTTTTTCTATTTGGTATGGCAACTTACTGAATTGAATTATAACTAGAGAATGAGATGAGGCCTCCAAAGGCAAGGGAAAATGAAAAGAATACTTGAGCTCCGGCATCAAGCCAAGTGGATGGGTTAGCCAATTCTGCAACCTGAGGAATAGAACAAAAGAGCTTCAAAAATGGGATAACTTTACAGCTAAAATAGAACAAAGGCATATCCTAGCTAGCACAGACTGTGACACTGAGCATGCAACCTGTTCATTTAATATAAAGTGTGGTATGGGAGAATCCCGCCGCTAGGACCATCCAATTCCTGTGGTTCAGTGCATAATCCAGCAGGCAGGTTGAAGGAACAGTCCATAGGAAGAGAAGGGTGCAGAATGGACAGGCAAGCCAAGGAAGGGTATGCATATGGACAACCAGGCAAAAGATTTCCAAGAGAAACCTGCCTTAGCCCTGTCTATCTAGCTCCTTCCTGACAACACTGACTGCCAGCAGTCCTCCAGGGTCTGACGAAGAGGCCTTTCCCAGGTCTTTTACTTTCGATCTTCTTACTGGCTATGAACCATGCTTGGACCTCATTTGTTACCTGTGTGCAAATGATATGTGCTTCCATTGAAACAGGGCACCTCCCATGCTCCTGACTGGAGAGATGCATTACTCGGACTGAAGAGTCAGGCAGATTTTGAGGGTTTTATGTGTCAAGGTGGAACACAATTCCCCCCCCCCCCCCCCGCCGTCACAAGTCATCTGGGAAACTGCTGAATCAGCAGGTGATATTTGCAGGAGCCTCAGCTCACACATTAAGCACATCTGCACAGGTAGGAGAGGGCAAGGCATCACCATTTACTATGCAACCCCTCTCCCTCAGCAAAGTGGCATGTCTGTCTGTCTGTCTATATGACTTTGATCATGGAGGGCTTAATGATACTCAGAAAATAATCAGTGTAAATAATGCTGCAAATGGCTCATTTCTCGTCAGAGGCCAAAATCAAACTTTCAGTTATTCTGTTTACTTGGGGTGGTGGGTGGGGATCCAATCAATACTCACATCAGGCGTGAAGAGATATACGATTCCACTGGTTGATCCTTTAAGTGTTAAGCCACGGATCAGGAAAATTGTAAGCACAACATAAGGAAGTGTTGATGTTACATACACGGCCTGGAGAAGGAATATATCAATTGAGTACACACAACATGAATACACCTCTTTTGTTACTCTTACTTCTCTCATTCCTTCCTATCCACAGCTTTATTGTCTCCCACACTGTTGAAATATTTATTTGTCACTTTCAGAGTGGAGAACTGCCTTCCCCCCTCCTTAACATTACTCTGTAAATCGCCATGTGCATTGATGGTACAACATAAACCCCCAAGGAAAATTTAAAGCATGGGGTAAATTTGTTTCAATGAAAAACGGCATGGAAAGAGGAAACTGGGAGAAAAACCATAAAGATTTGCATGTATTATCTGCTGCCAATATTGCAGGTGTACAAATTGTAATTGTTCTACGGGAGCTACTTCTGCAGGGTCTGACCCCACGTTATATGGGTGTCATCTAAAACAAGAACCAAGTGGATCAGATGAATGATGTAGCTCAGGAAGGAACCACATCACTCAGTCTGTCTAGATGGTACCAGATCAGATTGAGGCTGTACCACATGAAACCCACACTGCATAAACACTACAAGAATCTGGCTTGTATCTGCATATATCTACAAATGACTTTTCTGATTCAGCAATACATCTGAACCTGGCCTCTGATAACACTATGTGCTGCAATTTCTTTAGAGTTTACAGGTCACACATTGAGACAAGGGCCTGTTCTTACCTACAATGCCACAAAATAAACATTGCGGCAAATATGGAGTTTCCATCCCTCTGTCCCCTTGTGCTGTGTTTGGTTGTTCAGCGGCTTGTGTGTACACTGGTGCTGATACATGTTGTTGTTTCTAGGCTTGATCATTATTATGAACTGCTCGTATTTTAGCTTGTTTTTAAACCCTTGTTTTATATTAGTGCTCTGTATAGCTGAGCGGCACATTGTGTGAGACAACTGATAAAAATAACAAATAAATAAAATAAATCATAATGTGAAAGCTGAGGCAGGGTGGAGAAGGATCTCTTGGGGAAGAAGTGGCCGACAACAAGGAGAATGTTTTGCCCCCTTCTGACCCAAAGATACCATCCTGGGTATTAAACACACCCCACGCCCCGGTTAAATCAACACAGAGACAGATAGGGTCTGTGAGCCCAGTTTAGGGGAAAGCAGCTGCAGCAATCCCTAAAATGGTTGGAAAACAGAATATAAGAAGTAGCTCTAATTTCGTTCATACAAGACAGAAGTACCTTTCCTGTTGTTTCAATGCCTCTAATTGTGCACACGTACACCACTCCCCAGGCACATACTAAACATAACAGCAGCCACCACTGTACAGTCCCAGTCTCGTCAATATTGGTGGAGACGTTTAGTGTCTCCCTGTACCAAAAATAATCAACAGAAGAGCTCTTTGCACATTCGTACAAGTAACCTGAAACCAAAGAAACAGTCCTATTAAGCAATGCTACAATCCAGTGGGAAGCTTTTCTGTGCAAGCTCCATTAAAATGAAAAACCACAGTGCTCTCTTGCACATCTCCCATTAATTTCAAAAGAGTGTGCACAATAACTTTTACAGATTTGTTTCATTTAAAGAATCTGTACCCTGCTTTCCACTGCTTGTCTCAGAGCACTTTACAGTAAAAATAAAACATACAATGTACAAAATTTAAAACATTGGAAACAAAAGTATTAAAACAAAGGTTTCTGGGGCGGGGGAACATCTCAACCTGGCATCTGACACTTAGCAAGGATGATGACTGTCCTATTTCGAACTTTCAGTGGCCCATGCCACAAGTTTTTTTTTGTTTTGTTTTTTTAACATTGGCAAGAAAGCACCGGACCTTTGCAAGGGGGTGCCTCTTTATGCAATTAAGATGTTTTGAGTCAATTCTTCTAATCAATTAATCAGTAAAAAGCTGCAGACTTATTTAAAATAAATATGGCTGGGTGTGGGTGGGTGGAGTTGCTATTTCTTCCTCCTCTGCCTATCAACCTTTGACCAGTCACTCCTCTTCCCTCAAGAACAAAAGAGAGAAGCACACATTGGCATTGCATGAAGTGCAGCGCACAGGAACCCTCCATTCTACCAGCCTGGTAGAAACTGAGCTTTCCTGTCTGAGTGCTTTTAAATCTTTTTCTCTGCCATTTCCCCCAGAGTTAAACCTGCTCTTTAACTCTGAATTGGAACAAACAGCAATTCGGGTTTTCCTTGGATTGCCATAAAGTGTGGGTTTTCTTGGGGGAAGTGGCAGAACCCAACAAAAAAAGTGCAGACCTATGCCTAGAAATACGGCACAAAAGCAAGTCTGGGTGAGCCCTTTGTTTGACTGATATTTTCAGCCAATTGGCTACTTTTAATTGGTGGTCACTTTTTTTGTTGAGTATAATAATCATTGCCACCCTAGACTGCTGGTAGAAAGCAGACATGGATTTATTTAATCCAGTCAGACTTTACTGAGTCGCCAAAACATAATTCATTTCCAGGGCAGTTCACAAAACAATGCCGTGCAATTTCCAAGCCAGTCTAAAAGATTACAACACCTTGAAAATAATGTTAAGTTAAGTTCTCATTGTGGTTTTCAGAATTCAAGACTCAACACTTGGCTCAACCTGCTAAGACTATAGCTTACCCAACAGGCCTTCCAAAACAGCCGAAGGAAAGCTGGTGGTGAGTCAAACCGATAAGCCTCCCTTGGAAAAGAATTCCAGATCGTGGGCACCCATTATTAAGAAAAGTCTGTTCCTCAAAGCCATCAGCAATTGGAACCGTAACTCACCCTTATTTCCAAATGGTTCTGATGCCAGAAATTAATGTGCAGGATAGCTCAGTTAATATAGCTTCCTGGATCTTGGCCCTTCTGTTTGGACAGTCACTCAGATCTTACCGCTGGGCAATAGTGATGCTTCTGGGATTTCTCTGCACCCAGCAGCTGTGTTCAGGGCTGGCCTTGCCATGCAGCAGGGTGAAATAACCTGCTTCGGGTTGCACTATGAAAGGGAATGGTGTCTGAAGGTAGGAATTGTTGTCTGAATGGTGGCTCAAGACTTTTTAAAGTGTTATTCTTACCATGGGGAGATGCCATTTGGGAAGGGACCTAGAGCATCTGCTTTGCATGCAGAACATCCCACGATCAATCCCTGACATCTCCAGGTAGGATCGGAAGAGACTCCTACCTAAAACCATGGACCGTCACTGCCAGTCAGTGTAGACAATGGTGAGGTAGATGGACCAATGGAGAAATCCCTATGTTCCTATATTTGTTCCTAATGGCCAGCAGGAGGCAGGAGGTGGGGTGATAGAAAGTATTTATTGGTTAGATCCAAACTATGTAGGACAGATTTACTTTCCAATGAAATCAATGAGCCTAATATTAGTGAGAAGGGCAATTAATTTACTGGCCCCTACACATATGTGCAATAGATGAAATAAAATAACGTTCTGCCCTGAGCCTTACGCTACAAAATGGTCCTGAGGAAGCTTTCCTATTGTTGTTGTCTCCAGTTCAGTAGATTAAAACATTACCCTAATTCAAAAT
Source organism: Lacerta agilis (assembly GCF_009819535.1). Classification (NCBI taxonomy): domain Eukaryota; kingdom Metazoa; phylum Chordata; class Lepidosauria; order Squamata; family Lacertidae; genus Lacerta; species Lacerta agilis. Next base: position 9,768,479 of record NC_046318.1, read on the forward strand.
GATCTTTGGTAAAAGACTGTATTTTCTTATGCTGTTTGCAGAGAGAAGCCTCTTTATGATAGACTGCTAACTATTACAAGCATAATCTGTACCTGTTCTGTTTTCATCAAGTGGGCATTCACTCCAGGGTAGTGGCTCTTGGAATGAGTTGAAGAAATACCACATCACCCAAGCAATAATAGTATTATAGTATAAGCCCACAAAGAAGGAGACAATCATTGCTGCTATACCTGTAGGAATAGAGAGAAAGCCTTTAGATAGATCCTTTTTGTATATATTTTTTTTAAAAATAATGATTTTGAGGAACAATGATGAAGAAATGAAATTGACGACAGAACAAACAGGTGCAACAAAATTCTGAAGATGTATCCCTGTCCCTTTCCACACTGAAATATCAAGTAGTTTTCTAAGAATAATCCACAGAAGGAAGCAGAAATCTCCATATATTTAAGGGTGCTGACCTCACAAAACTACAATTCCCAACACCCTTAACAAAACATAGTGCCCAGAATTCTCCATGATTGTTTGAGTGGCATAAGAGGGCTTTGGATGTATGGTGTTAATTGATAAAATCAATCTGAGGCCACAGACTGGTCTCTCATCAGTGTGTACCTGAGTTTCAGTCTCAAGTCAAGAAAGTCCAAATTATTTTTCACCAATACATAATATACACATATCTGATAAAGGACAGCTTGTTGGTTTTTTTGAAAGACTTGTCTCTTCCCCCTTCAAAAAAGTCACTGTCCATTTCTTAAAGAAAATGGAAAAGTAGCACCATGTAGATCGCACTACTCTTCCATTTTTTCTCAAAAAAGAAGCCAGGACTTTCTGCTCCAAGAAAAATGACTGGAGGGGTGCAAATTGATTATGGTGGTGTGTGGAACCCCCTAATAAAATGTGAGTGAGTGAGGCATGGTGATTCCAACCTAAACACCTCGCATGAAAGCATATGTATGCTTGTAATGCCAACATGTTGCTGAGTAAAAGAAATGCTATTCGTCTGGCTGTTCTTAAAATACATTAAAACTTACCTACTCCCTTCAGGGCAGGATGGATAGAACTCCAGACACCCACACTACCTCTTCTAAGTCTTTGTCCAATGGCAAATTCAAGGTGGAGCAATGGGACGCCTTCCAGGACAAGCAAAATGAGGAAAGGGATCATAAAAGCTCCTGCAGGGGTAAAATCCAAAATGAGTATGTTTTGTACCCAAGATGGAGAACCTGTGGCCTTCAGATACAGTTGGACAACAACTCCCCCCATCCCTGACCATTGACTGAATGGGCCAGGGCATTGGGCTGATGGGAATTGAAGTCCAAAAGCAACTAAAGAGCTACAGGTTCCCGATTGTTTTACTTTTCTTTAAATGCAAAAGGACAACTGGGATAAAGTGGCAAGGATGCAATGGGAAGGAAATGCATAAAAGGAGATACAAGAGCAATTGTAGCATATCCTTTTGTGAATAATGTATATTTTACCAGGGTTTTCTAAGGAAGCAAGTAAAAACAGTGCACTATTGCAGAATTTCAGGCACCATCTCTCACCACACTCTAATACACTATCAACATGACTACCTTTTCAAAATGAAACTTGGGTATTCTCAGGAGAGTCTTACTTCTATACATTGAAGGAGAAGTTACAAAATAAGACTCAAACCCACGTGTGGGGAGGGGGACAGACAGACTGGAGTAAAAGGGCATCAAAATTATCTTTTCTTTAAAAAGTACTTGCAGTCTTATAGCCAGCATTGCTTGGGAATTCCAAGAAACCCAAAACTCAGTGTGGTTTTGAAATCGGTGGTTAACACCTGTGCAGTTTTGAAAGGTTCATTCTGCCATGTTGTTTCAAATTGTATCCAAACATAGACCAAAAAAACCCTACTCAGAAGCTATCATGCAAAATTTGGCTGTGAAGCATCCAAATGCGTAGCAAACAGCTTTCCAAAATGCATAGTAGATTCACTAATTTTCCCATAGCCAATTGCTCACTGGGTGTGTTATCTGTTTCTTAAGCAAAACAGCATGTCAAAAGAGCAAGCAAAAGAGAGAGAGAAATGATCCAAAATAGCACTGACAAAATCATTTTTTCTCATACGGCATTTCTGTCCAGTCACCAACTGAATATACTGGAATATTTCCGTCCAGAGGGGAATTCTCTTACAGAATCATCATAAATCATGTAATAGCCCTATGCAGAAAAGTGATGCTTTTTAAACTGTTTTAATCCAATGCTGAAACATTGGTACACTTCTACCTTAGAAAGTGGAACATGAAGTAAATTCTCTCAAATGGTTAAGCTGTTCTCATGTCACCCTCTATGTTGAAATTTGGAACACACATTGTGATTACCTGAAAAATCTGAAAGTGGCACTTTTCTTACATTGAACAGTTGAAGTTCAGGGGGCGAAGTTTACCTCATAATGTAGGCATGCACTCCAGCCACACATTGAAAACAATCTTAGGCTTATGTTTACCTGCTAGAACTAGCATGCAGTGTGGGGATTTCCTATAACAATGAGGAATGTGTGTCTGAGTTTGCAAAGTGCAAGCTTCTCTTACTACTATTTAATTGTCATGTTAATCAGTACGCCAAATATGTAACACATTGAGTACAGTACTGAAAGTTTAGAAATTGACACGTCCTCCTTCAGTGAGTGAGAATGTGTGACTGGCTTTTAAATAAACCCTTTCCTGAGATAAAGATTAACACACTCAAAATGCAGTGAAAGCAGGACAGGAGGAATGGGAGTGAAAAGAAATCCCTGAATTTGTTTTTTAAAATGAGAAAGGAAAATTGTCAGTAGCAGCTTGAATCTCTCTCAGATCGTTGGCCTGCCTGTATGACGTCAAGCAGATTATTATACACAGTGGATCAGCACTTTGGCAAGGTGGAGATTCAGTAAGTATATTAACAAAGAGATTTAGTGGGATATGGACTTTAACCAAGTGAATGCAATGACATATGTTTTCAAGAAGCCCCAGACTTACCCAGATGGCACTGTGTCTCCCTCTTTTAGAATGTGCTAAAGCCAGGATAATAAAGAAATAAACAATACAAATCTCCCCTTTCCCTGTTGTTGTTTGTCTATCGTGTTTGGTTGTTTTGTTTTGTTTTGTTTTTTTGCAGTGTGAGCAAGTCTGTATGTGTAGCTGGAATAATATTTTGTAGGCAATGGTTGCTGATACACTGGTAGGGTTATTTTGCTCAGGGTAAGGGAGAGGTAATTTTAGAGAGGTGTGAGTGGATTGGTGGATCTTATTTTTCTGAATTTTTCTTCTGCAGTAAAAGCAAACTTACATGAAAAGGCACAGGTTCTAAAATATTACAAAGTGATTAGCTGCATCAAGTAGTCTTGTATTTCAGAGCATTGCCCCCCAAATATACTACAACATAAAGTAGGTGCAATGGTAACTATTTTAGACCTATTTCAATTGCATGAAAGTTAGAAAAACCTCTGAATTATGAAAAAAGGAGCTTAATTTAATAATGATAATAATGATAAAACCACCACCACCCGTGGGAACTGGGTTGTTCACAATAGTAATCATTTGTACAAAGCACAGCATTTCTTGACTAATCGTAATTTTAAATTAGCTCATGTTTTTAATTAAAATGTTAATGACTGTTTTCCTTTTACAGTCAGACACAAATGAGAAACCACAAGAAATTTGGGTCCTCCTTTCTTAACTTTCTGAGAATGCCCATTTGTTTAGAAATTTGTACCTCTGTCATTATTGCTGCAATTCCATGCATGTTATAGTCAGGCATTCGGCTCACAGAACTCAACAGAACTTCATTCTAAATAAATGCAACCATATAGCACAATCATATGCAAATCTCTTAATTTCCTCAAGTGATAGGGTACATGATCGCTTTGCAGGTTCTCTCTAAACTAGGTGTGGTTTTTTTGTCATTGGAAATCATAGTGATTGAAGAAGAAGAAGAAGAAGAAGAAGAAGAAGAAGAAGAAGAAGAAGAAGAAGAGTTTGGATTTGATATCCCGCTTTCCACTACCCGAAGGAGTCTCAAAGCGGCTAACATTCTCCTTTCCCTTCCTCCCCCACAACAAACACTCTGTGAGGTGAGTGGGGCTGAGAGACTTCAGAGAAGTGTGACTAGCCCAAGGTCACCCAGCAGCTGCATGTGGAGGAGTGGGAAAAACATTACAATTTTCTGTTCCATTCAAGCATTTTCGCTCAATAAATGTCTGCCTTCACCATCTGCGTGATCAAAGACATACCTCCTCCGTGGCTCTGGCAGAGATAGGGGAATCGCCATACATTGCCCAGGCCTACACAAAACCCTATGCAGGTAAGCATGTATTGTGCCTTATTATCCCATTTGGGTCTTGAATCTGCCTCTGTAGCCTCAAGGTTTTCAAGGTCCTCATGGGAAGGTATTCTCTGCTCCAAGTTGGGGTTTGGCAGCTGCAGTGTTAGCATGATGTCTCTGTGCTTGGATGTCCTTGCTCAAGAATCAGTAGCTGGTTCTGGGGCTGGCCAAAGAAAGGGAGCCTTGACTGCTGGCTTCAGCTCTTTATAGTGAACCTTTGACACTAAACTTGATGGTGCTGACTTGGGGTAGAAAGGAAGCGTCAGCAAGTCATTTGATTAACCAAGGTTACTCAGAGACTTATTAATGCCTTATCTGCCAAAGCTCCAACTGAGCGCAGTGATTGCTTGGTATCAAAACGATCAAAACAAGTAATGGCAATTCACAGGGCAATTTGCTCCAAGGTACATAAAGCAGTATGTTTAAATAGACCATGCCACACCCCTGTGCTAACCATCATTTGCAATAAAGTGAAGGGCATTATCCCAGCAGAATCAAAGCCCATAACCAAGTTCCTGTAATTCCATGCACTCTGTTAGAAATCATGCTTGCTGACACTTCCCACCCCTTCCAGTATCTGCACATCCTTTACAAGGTTTATATTTCATTATTCTTAGTAAGCAAAATATTTGGGCTATAGATCAATTTGGGCAAAAGTGTTACAGGTGATTAGAAATGAAGTTTTGTGAGACACTTAACATGTTTAATAAATAGTACCAAAAAATTAAACCAAAGGGTGGATTCCTCAATTTTATTTAGACGTTACGGAGCTCTGAATTTCATTGGAAGTAGCAGGGGGAACTGCTCTGCTGGCAAGGAGGGTTCTGGCCTATCTGAAGGGTTCTAATAGCCTCTCTCAGCCATAGAGATGAATGAATCTGTCAATTTTGGTTTCTCTTTTCTCATTTTTCTAATCTTAAATTCGGTTTGACACATTCCTGAATCAATATGCTTTTTTAAAAATGTCATCACTAAAATCATTTTTTGTATTCATTGACATGCATTTCTCCTAATGTACACATTGTTTGGACAACTGCACTGCAAAATCTGGAATAGTGCGAATTTCAAAGGATAACTGCATGTCGGTTCATTTATTGTTTCAGAAAGTGCAAATTAGGTAAAGGTAAAGGGACCCCTGACCGTTAAGTCCAGTTGCGAATGACTCTGGGGTTGCGGTGCTCATCTTGTTTTACTGGCCGAGGGAGCTGGCGTTTGTCCACAGACAGCTTCCGGGTCATGTGGCCAGCAAATTAGGTAGGTTCCCATTAAATTGTGAACTGAACTGAACTGTGTTTTCCCCCCTATCCCTCCTCAGTCAGAAGCTGAACAAGATCCAATTTAAGTACAGTACTGTAGTAGAAAAGTGCTGTCCCAGCCCACATTTCTGATGTTCCCATATTACTTTCCCCACAACCAGTCTGGAAATTATCTGAATTTCACCTAGGAATTGGTGCAAACAGTATCCTACTTTCCCATGACATATACCTTGGAGAAAGAAGTGGATATGAGCATACCCTCAGGGTATTCATTGTGCAGAAGTTAAAGATTGCCAGAATCAGAAATTAATCCTGTTATTAGCTGAAGGTGACACATTTAAAGTATCCACAGCTGACAATCTTTAAACCAGGACCAGATAATTTTGTAAAACACTTGATCTCTGTATAACTTGAGGGAATTAAAACACACTATCTCTATTTTTAACAACCCATTTTAACTTTAGATATTGAAATATATTGGAGAGCTGTTTTAGTAACTGCAAATTGTGACAGTTTATTCCCTTAAAACACAAATACAGTGTCTTGAAAAGAAAGAACTATGAATTCAAATACTCACTTTAACAATTTAAATTCTGACAATACATGTCTGAATAAGTTTCAAAACCAACATACCGGGTAAGTACTCAAAGCTGAAATGAGGGTTCAGACACCAAGTACCGTTATACAGGATAGCTTTAAGCACCCTCGGCTTCTAAAACAATTGCACTAAGTTAGAAAGCTGAGTTCTTTAGAAATCATTGATGTCATTCAAAAGATACAGGCAGCAACAGCTTTCTGGTAGTGATAATGCTTTAGGAGGGTTGACTGCTTCCAGTAAAAATTCGCTGTAGTATCGGTGGAAACAGAAAGCTGGTGGGAGAAGGAGAAAGGAATATCACACTGAGAACATTGCTTGACAAAGCAGAATATCAGCAACCTGGGTTTTCCAGGGGAAAGGAAACCTGTTATAAGGCTCATCCACACTACCTAGAAAGCATGGGTCCGACTGGTTTGCCGGTTGCCCTGCTACTTTCCCAAGGAAAACATGCTATTTAGTGCTGAACTGGAGCAAACAGCAAATCCATGGGAAACCTGATTGACGTTTGCACCAATTCAGCGGAAAAGATCGGATTTTCCTGGGGGAAAGCAGCGGGACAAGCGGAAGTCTGGATGAGCCCTTCCTACACACTAGAACATTTGTGCTGCATTCCTTTCAAAGCTGTGCTTATCAAGTCACATCACTGTCCCCACCCTCATCTCTCCACAAAATGCATGCAGACAGTATTGCACCACTCTAGAAACATGGGAGATACACACACACTATGCTAACAGCACACAATCACTTATCCCTAATATGCAAGAATTAAATTAATTGCCATGCTACGTTGTTTGGGGAGCATGAAGTCTCACTGATACATATATATATATGTATATTGAACCCCTCAACAGTACATTTTAGGGGTTTTTAAAACATAATTTTTGAGGAATTAGCATCAGAAAATAACCATTTTTAAGCTCACTTTTACAATAAAAATAACAAGGCAAATAACAAGGTACACTATCTAAGAATATGACATTCTAACCAAAGGTAAGGGAGGAAGTAAGTTGTCTCCAGGAAGAATTGTCCCAGGTATTCGTTTTTTAAAATTGCCCCGAAACTTTTCAGCTCAATGACCCCTTTTTTCAATGAATGTATGTGTGGTTATTATCCTGTCAAAATTTCACAGTGTTTGTGGGTCTCTTCACCCACAGTTCTGCCCTCCCAATGTATTCTTGTTACTAGTTTATTAGAATTATATGGGGAAAGGCTTTTGAAAAAACAATACACAAATAAAAAAAGATTCTTTGCTTCCTGTGCTCCTGAATACAAAACTTCAGACATCCTCATACAAACACAAAACACATGTCATTACATTAATAGCCTCAGTAGGTTTTAGGGATCAAATTAATCTCTAACATAAATCCCTTACTGGAGCCAATGTGAATACTATACTGGCTCCTGCTAGGAAGTCTAGATGCTTTAATGTTATTACATTACCTTTTCAATAACTCTAAAAAGCCTTTAGCTTTTAACTCCACATTTTCCTCTGCTCTCTTTTGTACGGTTACAACTTGTCCTTTCTGCTGAGTGTTCTCTGTATTTTTTGTCCTGACATATGCCGCAGATTCCCCTATGTCCAAAGAAAAATTACGAATTATATGGGGAAAGAGAATAATTACTCTGAATTCAATTCAGAAAGTATAAAATCAACAGTGGCAACGCTAATGTACACCACCTTGTAGTTTAAATCTCTTGTGTTTTCCTACATGAAAGAAGATTTGTGGAGTTGGTAACAGGAAATAATGCTTTTTTTGTGCCGTACCACATCTGTGGAACACTTTCCAGTTTTTCCAGTGCCAGGCAAAAAAATGTTTTTTTTACTCTCGCCTTTTCATCATTTGAATTGGGTTTTAATCTCTTCTAAAACTTGTTTTATTGTTCTGCTGTTTTTAATCCTTCAAATCTTTTTATTAGGTGAACTGGAATGAGGTTTCATTTTAATTATGTATTGTCATTTGTTGTAAGCTGTTCTGAAAATAGAAACACTGAAGAGTGGAGCATAAATAATTTCAAGAGATAAGTAACATGAAAAATCTTCACCAGTTTGGTGAAAACCTGAGGCAGTTTATAGTTGTCACAGCTGTTTGCTGTTTTAACTCAAAGAAGGTCAAGATATGATCTTCATCACACAATTTTAAGGTGAGTTGCCCAAGGCCAAGGCTACCCAGTGAGCTAAGATTTTTTTATCTTGGTGTCCCCAGTCCAAGCCCAGTACTATAACTGCTACATTACGATAAGATTTACAATGAACTTAAAAAGGTAATGAAAATTACCTTTAGTAAGAAACCAGAGGCTTTCCTTTTGAGCATGACCAATGAACAGATACCCAGTCAAGATAGAATATTTTTTATGTATGCCACAACAGCAGCTAGAATTTTATTGGCAAGAAATTGGAAGGGTGAAGAGATCCCAACGGTGGAAGAATGGCAGATGAAGTTAATGGACTTTATGGAGCTTGCCGAACTGACCGCGAGAATCCGAGACCAGAAGGAGGAGAAGGTGTCGAAGGATTGGAAGAAATTTAAGGATTACTTAGTTAATGGTGTAAAATTGAATATCTGAGCAGAACTAGCTGTTGAACAGGCTTCAGCTAGATTAATTTAAGTTAAAGTTTTGGTAAGAACTTTACAGTATAAGATACAAATAAGAATGTCTGAAGATTTGGAGAATAGATTAAGAACTATGTTTTTAGTAAAGGAATCTAAGGACAAATAAGATGGTTAATAGTTATGAAAGTAGATTTATAGCTACCTAAAGTATATTTGGATTAACAATGCAGTGGAGGGTGTGGGGGAAGTCCTCCATGCTTAGAAGATAGAATAAGAACGAGATAAAGATAAGTGTTTAGACAGGTTTGTATATGTTTTTTCTTATGTTTATTGTGTTTTTGTTTGATTTGTTTAGTGTTTATCGTACTTTGTATTTTCATTGTAGTTGTCTATGTTTTGTTCCTTTATATAGGCATATGGAAAATAATAAAATCTTTATAAAAAAAAATATAACTGCTACATTACACCAGCTTTTTCCCTTTTATACTACATCTTGTTCTGTAAGTCTTGATGTGATTCATACGCAACCAAGGACAACAATGGGGAACAGCTCAATGATTGTCACATGTAATGGCTACTTGCCACACCCCCTAAGTCTCATTGGATCTGAACTTACTACTTCCCTTTTTCAGTCGGCTTAAACACTTCTCTGGGGTTTCTCTGAAGATTCTCAAGATACAGAAACCTATGGCTCCCAGGTGCAAGTGTCTTGACAATAAATTGAGAGTACATGGGGTTATGAAAAAAATTACTAAATTACTGGAACAGAAAAAATAATAAAGTTTTAAGGAAAAGATATTATAGGGAAAAGTTACAGAAAGCCCATATATTTCCCAATGGAGCAAAAATACCTAATAAAATGAAGTAGATTAAAACATGATCCTCTTTCCCTACAGCTGAATCTCACTTTCTTTCATACACTACTCATGCAGTCCTTCTTTCCTGCCTTTCTCTCTGGCATTCAAATCCTTTTCTTATTATGCTGATATCCACATTTATCTGCCCACCTCCAAATTAGCTGCCTTTGTCTAAGGCCCAATTCCTTCACATCATTATTTGAACGCAAGCTTCCAAGTAAATTCCTCTTCATAGGCTCACACCTTTATAGTAATAACTTCATACTTACACAACCTCCTATTTTCATAATAATTGTTAACAGTGGCAGAGCCACAATATTGACACTTAATTTCTTCTGGCTGATTCTGGGGGGAAAGGAGCAAAAATAATTTAGATATTTTTCATTTCCCCTTAATATTTATTTAACATATTTACAACCCACCCTATGTCACATATTATGGTGGGAAACAATATTTTAAATTAAGAACAAATGCATAATCAAAGCATCAGGACTGCTAGATTCATTCATCATCCATTTTAAAACTACTTAGCATAATCTATAAATGTCCTAAATTTATACCAATTCATTTTATAATATCTATCTATAATATCGATGTAAAATTAACTTTCTCCCCTCTAGTCTGCATTTTACAAAAACATTTATTAGCTAACCACAATGAAGGCCATGGAGAACGGATGGGGAGAATTCACATGTGAGAGGAGAAGGGCTGCAGGTTGGGGTGAGATTTCAGAGCCTTTTCCCCATGGATTTATCTATGTTACACTGCACTAGCCCCTAATGTGTAGTCAAGAGAAAATAGTGGCGACTGTAAGGGGGAGAGACAGCTGCAAAACAGCAAAAGATCTTGAGAGCAGAGGTAAGCAGAAGTATAAAAGCACAGACACAGTAATTATCCGGGTGTGGGATTTGAGCATTTGGAAGGGATTAAACTGAACGGGAAGAAACCCATTCACGCTACCTAGAGTTCTCCGAGGAAGAGTGGGATTAACAGGGTGATAAAATAGGAGATAAACCAAGATAAGTTTGAGTCAATTGAAAAGAGGACATAGGCACATGTAGTCTATAAAGCTTATACTGAATTTATGATCAGTTTAGTCTGAAAAGTTGATACTAAGACTCAAAGTTCAAATCATTCTAATCTAAGACCCATCATTGCTCTTCTAGGACAAGATTTTCTGTTTTCTGTTTGTAAACTTTCAGCTCAAGATACAATTTGAATTCCTCAATAACTCGTGGAAATATACATCCCAACTTTAAATAATGTATCATCACCTAGAGCACCTATGGACATAGCACACTTCAAAAAGATTTAAATAAAAGTGCCCCTGTCCACAGACTTATGACTTGGGGGGTTACATCTAATTTTGACTACTGTAACATTCTCTACATGGAGCTGCCATTGTTTTCAGAAACTTCAGCCTGATACAGAATGCTGCAGCCACAGTATTGACCAGAGTACTGCTAGTTGGAGTGACTCCCATATTACAACAACTTCACTGGCTACTGGTCCATTTCTGGGCAAAATTCAACATGCTTGTTATGATCTACAAAGTCCTTTATTACTTGAAATCCAATTATCTAAAAGACAGTTGTCTCCCATGCAAGCCTGCCAAGGTTTTTATGGTCAGCAACATCATGTCAGGGCATGTCCTGCCAACATCTGGAGCACAGGAAATCAATAGACCTTCTTGGTGGCTGCTCCCAGATTCTGGAACACCTTGCTTAGAGAAACCCAGCTAGCCCTGTTTTTGATGACCTTCCACCAGCAGACAAGTATGTTTTTATTCAGACAGGCATATCACCCATAAGCTGGCTACTTAAGTCTCTCAGCCCCACTTACCTCACAGAGTGTTTGTTGTGGGAGAGTTACAGGTGGGTAGCCGTGTTGGTCTGCCATAGTCAAAACAAAATAAAAAATTCTTTCCAGTAGCACCTTAGAGACCAACTAAGTTTGTTCTTGGTATGAGCTTTTGTGTGCATGCACACTTCTTCAGATACTTCTCATCTGAAGAAGTGTGCATGCACACAAAAGCTCATACCAAGAACAAACTTAGTTGGTCTCTAAGGTGCTACTGGAAAGAATTTTTTATTTTGTTTTGTTGTGGGAGAGGAAGGGAAAGGAGAATGTTAGCCGCTTTGGGGCTCCTTTCGGTAGTGATAAAGCAGGATATAAAATCCAAACTCTTCTTCTACAAGATGGTACAACTGACTTAAGTTGGTTTTATTGAAATGCTTTAGTTGCCCTGCTTTTATGCTTCTTACTTCATATTTTGTTCAAAATTTGGTGATGGAATGGTGGGATACCAATTTAACAAATTATATATATATATAACAGTAAAGATGGGAAGCACAAAAAAGGGGAAGAAGGAGGAAATATATTTCATATCCTCACAAAAATACAATCAGTTACAAATGCATGGAAAACAAGTTATGTAAAGTTTCTTTGTCAGAGGGTTAGTACTTGATGTATATCCAGCTCACACTCGTGTGTCTCCAAACTAGAAGTTTGGTGTTATGTAATTAACAACCTAACTACCCTTCCATGCAAATGTGCACAAGTAGCTTTGTATTTTCAAACACGGATGTGTGGACTTTGAGGAGAGTATTTAACTTTTTTCCTGCCCACAATTTCCCTACTCTGCATTGCTATTCCACCAGGCTTATTTCTTCCTCATGTATGCCATGCTAAAACCATGGTTAGAATCAACGATATGTTGCAATATTTGCTATCAAAGCTTCTGCACATAGTCATGTCAACAGATTCAATCTAGATCTAATGTAAAAAATAAATAAAATACATTTGATACCAGAGTTGGATGAACTGTGTCTTCCCGAAGTCTCTCATTTTCAAAGCCAACTTCTAGCTTGGCTGTGTCATGAATACAGGTTGTACTGGTATTTTTAGTCACATTTCTGTAAAGTAAAAATAAAATATGTATCTCATTTGTATTCTGCAAAAACAGAAAAGACTAAACATCCATTTGGAACAACTTTTTATAAATTGAGTATTTTGCCAACATTAAGCAGGAAAACTTTGAGGATATTTTTTTTCTCATATGTATGCTAATTAAATAAAGATGAACTGCTAAGTGCCAACCTGTTTGTTTTCAAAAATATTTTTAAAGCAGTTTTATTGTACAATGTATATGTGGATCTGTTTCATACACTGCAAAGCAATCATTTTGCTACACAACAATTTAATTTGCTTTTTAAAGAGGTGTTATTTCTGAGCCCTTTTTCACTCACTTTAACTTCTATTTTTTCAATGTTTCATTCTGATTTGTGATGAATTAACATTTTATTGCTGATCTTTATTTGATTTCATCAGTTGCATTTCTTGATTTTTAATGTAATTTTACATATTTCAACTAAATTACTATTATATTATATGTTTAGCTGGGAAACTTTGTTGAGTATTTTGATGGCAAGGCAATGCATGTAAACAGTGTGGGCCAGTTCATATCAAACCCTAAACCAACACAGCCCATGGCCCACCACCAGCATGCAGCTACTGACAGATGCTCCTAAAGGGAAAGTAGCTCTTTTTTTAAAAAAATATTTTATTATTTTCACATTAAACAACAAAAACACAATACATACACAAATACACAATAAAGAAAACATAATAAACACATCAAACAAAAACAACTAAAAACACAAGTAGCTCTCAGTGGGTGTGTTGGTAGGTGTAAGGTTCCCCCCCCAAAAAAAACACAGTTTAGCATTACCCATATAAACTTCTAAGAGTTTATGACTTGAGTGCTCCTGCTGTCCTCTGCAATCCTAGTACATACCAGAAGAAGACATTGGAACCATCTGCCTAAACTTTTAATCTGAAAAGTGTTCCCTATTGCATTCAATATTGGGGAACTCTGTTTAGATTAAACTCTGGTTAGCAGGCAAACCAAGATAAGAAAAACAGCTTGATCTGGCTTGTTTGAACTAGCTAGAGTTTAGACTAGAAGAAGAAGAGTTTGGATTTGATATCCCGCTTTATCACTACCCGAAGGAGTCTCAAAGCGGCTAACATTCTCCTTTCCCTTCCTCCCCCACAACAAACACTCTGTGAGGTGAGTGGGGCTGAGAGACTTCAGAGAAGTGTGACTAGCCCAAGGTCACCCAGCAGCTGCATGTGGAGGAGCGGAGACGCGAACCCGGTTCCCCAGATTACGAGTCTACGACTCTTAACCACTACACCACACTGGCTCTCATCCAAACTAATCAGAGTTCTCCAAATTACACCACAGGGATTAAAAATAAAGGCAGATGCTTCAGATCCCCCTCTTGTGTGTGAAATGGGAAGGGAGGAGGAAACATTTTAAAGGTTTTTTTTTTATTTAATTGCATTTATAGCCCACTATTTACTCCAAGGAACTCAAGGTGGCGTGCATTGTTCTCCCCACTCCTCATTTAATCCCCACACCCCTGTGAGGTACTGTAGGTTAGGCTGAGAGGCAGTGAATGGCCTGAGGTCACCCAGTGAGGTTCATGGCTGAGTGGTCCCGTAGGTCCTAGTCCAACACTTTAACCACTACACCACACTGGTTTAGCAAGCCCAAGGCTTGCTTTGGCTCATTTGTGCAATGCTAAATTTTGATTTAGCATCATGTGTGAACTGCCTGAGTTCTGTGGCAGCAACAAAATAACAATTACGTATTGATTGTAGTTTTTGAAGTGCTTTCTTTAAACAGCCACTTAACAAATAGTACTTTTTACAAGGAATTCCATCCTACCCATTTCCTCCTAGGAATGGTTGTATGCTATGTTTTCGCAAGGCAATTCTATGTTTATATTGCATCTGTTTCATGGTGAATACTCCATGTGTTCTCCATCTGGTAATCATACTAACTCTTAGCAATTATGTAACACTTTTGAATACTATAGTTGACCTTTCTGGTATTTATCACAGCAGGGCAAAGTTGAGTTTTTACAGTTTCTATGGCTTGGAAATACCTGTTCTTACCACATGAGTATTCAGCTCTCGGGTGAAATCACCACCAGGAGATACTGACATCACCATTTCACCTTACCAGAAAATGAAGCAAGACTCATACCCTATCCCTCTCTGAACCAGAGCAAATGAATCTATATTTATGTGCAACACTTTCCCTCTGAATCATAAATGCTTATGAGTGTATGTACTAACTATAACATATGGCAACTTTTTTTAAGAAAGTTGTCAAATAACTGACACTATTTAGCACAACATTTGAGAAGTGCCATCAAGCATTTTAAAGGTAAGAACAAGGAATTTATGCTGGGTTTAGGAGGGAAGATCGTCACTGACCTGCCCCTGGATATCCGTGGATGTGAAATTTCTACTGTGTCTTCAAGTCTCCTCCACTTAATGGTTCTTTCTGTGTCCACATTATCTCTTTGGTCACTTCCACTGTTGTCCTTTTAGGATGCATCAGATTGTCAAATTCATTTATTTATTCATTTAAAAACAAAAAATTTATTCATTATTACAAGACTTGCAAGAATATTTACTAACATATAATATAAATATATTTGCTTGTTTTTGTATAAACTTAGGAATAGAATCTCAAGAAAGCTAACACTGCAAAAAAAATGTTTGCACTTTATTGTTTTTGTATTAATAAATGTGTCCTTTAGCAAAAATATATTAATACTTCTATGTCACATGCCTCTCTCCACCCTCATTTCACCACAACCCCAGTGTGGACTTTGATAGCCAGGGATGTCTACTGCTGGATCGCGGGGGTTTGTGGTATGGTAGATCGCAGGAACACACACCCCCCACACACACACCTAAAAAAAGCTCTACAACTTTGGCTCCCTAAAAGAACTTTTAAAAGCTCAACAAATTTAGTAGATCACTGCCAGTTTTTTAATAGTGGGAGTAGATCTTTGTCTCTTGAAAGTTGGGCATGCCTGTAATAAACGTTTCCCCAACCCTGAAGTACACACTGTGCTCAATAGGCCATATTCCTAGGTAAATATGTGACTGCACTCAATTCAATTGTTGTGCAATTCAGTTGTAGTGGATCCCATAGGAAGTGCCACTACAAAACAATGTTCCACATGGAAGGCATATTCACCAGTGATTTAACCACGTGATTTTGGATAGTCAAGTGAAGTATCTGTATGAAAGCAACTGCACTAGAACTTCAGGGTCCCTGTGGAAATGCTAGACAGGGTCACCCCCAGGGTCACATGGAAACAGTTTTTCAGAAGTGCTCATATGGGGCCATTACATTAGAATTGCTCCTTTTCCTGTACTAATTTTATGTAAGTCTAAGAAACAATGCCCATTGAAGCCATTGGAGTTATGAGTTATTGGGTGCTGAACTGCAGAACCCACAGCAACACTGCAAACCTATGCATGTCTATTCAGAAGTAGGCGCCATAGACGTCAGTGGTCTTGCTCTCAGATATGCGTACAGGATTACAGCCTAAGGCACCAATGTGCAACAAAATTTACTTTATCTGGTTTCTTTTAAGCACATAGATCATGCAAATGAAAAATTATATCCAACTAATTTCTATGCAGAGAAGACCCATTCAAATTAATGGAACTAAGTTTGTCATAATCCATTTATTTCCATAGATCTACTCTGAGTAGGACTAGCACTGGCTACAAATACAAATTTAGGCACATGCTGAAGCAGTTCTATTCTCCCACCCCATTTCTTTAAACTTAAAGTATTACCGGTAATTCCATCAGAATGAATCCCCCTCTACTTTTTCCCCATCTTATTGTCTGAAATTTCAAAGAAAATACTCACAGAGTTACAGGACTCCCTACATCCTGCTTTACCTGAAAATATGCAACATACTTCATAAAAGATAGGCCAATCCAAATTGGTAACTTATTTACTGGCATACTAAAAACATAACACATTCCAGTACATGGAACTGCATATCTGCAAAAAGTTTAACAGCAAATTTCCAGGAAAAGAAAAGACAAACCTCTCAAACATCTTTACCCTACTATCGTTAAAAAGGTGGCTGATACACACATGCCCAGAGAAAGTGAACACTCCATAGCCAATAGATTTGGATCTGTTTTTGCAGACCCATGGACAATCAAGAGTTTTTATAGGCCTATAAATTGCAACATCAGGAGGGTCAGGGACTATCCCAACCTGTGCACTATGGGGAAATAGGGAAATCCTGGAGCCAAAATCTTTTGTTTTTCTTGTGGCAATTATGTCAGGATATATATCTTTAGACTTCAAACATTCCTTTTTGAACTTCAGAACTTACCCCACAATGCACCATGCTTCAAGAGATTTAATTCTACATAGACAGTGCAGACGTAAGGATAAGGAACAAGAAACGTATCACCACGCATGAATCTCAAGTCTGACACTTTTTCCCATTGGTTTAAATCTGATCGGAACAGTTAAGGCTCAACGGTTCAGTAGCACATTGGAGTAAAATGAAGGTTGCAAAAATTATGGTGTCATTCCTGGTTCAGTTATGCTGCAGGAAATTGAATGCTACTGCCTAACTCTGATAGCCACATGCTTAGTGTGAACAAGTAAGCATCCTACCGGTAGTGCGTGGTGAGAAAATTGTCATCCCTTCGCTCTTCCCTGGTCCTGCTGTCACTGCACTACCCCGAGTTAAGCCATGGTTTGGGCTTAAGGTTACATCTGAACCCAGTTTCATGGTTTGTCTTGCTCCACACAAATGCACTGCACCCAATGTTTGTTTTTACATTACTGCCTGTGGATTGTTTTGAGAGAAACAAACCATGAAGCTGGGCTGAGACCTAAGGTTAAGCCAAACAATAGCTTAGCTCTAGATAGTGTGGTGGTGGCAGGAGCAACAGAAGAGCAAAACAGTCATGATTTTCTCACTGTGCACCAGTACACTTGCTCATTCATGCTGAACTATCCTTTGGCTTAGCATTATGTGCGGAAGCTAGTAGGGAAAAGAGAAAACACAAATGTATCTGAGTGTAGAATTGGAGGCACTGTGGAGCTTTACACAAAAAGCTTTATGAACACAATGCTGTATTGCAGCATAACAGATATAGCAACACAACTTGCAGACCAAAGATTTTCTACACTTGCAGCATAACAGATATAGCAACACAACTTGCAGACCAAAGATTTTCTACACTCAAGCAGAGATAACAGGTAAATTTAAGGATAACAAAATAAATTACTGAATCTACATATCATATGAATATCTTATCTCACTCTTCAATGTAAAAAAAATCAGACTTAAGAAATCAAATTTAATAATCTAAGGATCTACTTTGCAGCAAGCTTTGAAAAGAAGCTGGGGTGAGGACAGAGCCAGTGTGGTGTAGTGGTTAAGAGTGGTAGACTCGTAATCTGGGGAACTGGGTTTGTGTCTCCGCTCCTCCACATGCAGCTGCTGGGTGACCTTGGGCTAGTCACACTTCTTTGAAGTCTCTCAGCCCCACTCACCTCACAGAGTGTTTGTTGTGGGGGAGGAAGGGAAAGGAGAATGTTAGCCGCTTTGAGACTCCTTCGGGTAGTGATAAAGCGGGATATCAAATCCAAACTCTTCTTCTTCTTCTTCTGCATTGTCAGTAAATCCCATGTTTAAAACCACTATTGTCTCCACACCACTCCTTTTGTCTCTGCTTGGAAAGGGAGGTGAGGGACAAATAGCACACTTCTGGGAACTGCTTTTGAACCAGGGCTGCCAGTTGCAAATTCCTGATCTGGGGCTATATAAGTTAGTTGGCATCCCTCTGTCTTGGGAGACAGAAAAACAACAAAGCAAGAGAGAGTGAAAAGGTGATTCTGAGCAAAGATGCCATTCTTTGGTACAGATAGGGGAAAGCTTAGAAGTTTGCGATACAGATCTCAGCTGTATAATAGGCATTTTTTTTAGGCAACTGACTGATGGCTGGGTGGAGACTGCTTCATAAACAGAAATTTACTACCTGGATATTATGTAGGAAACTGACATATTACTGCAGTAAATTACCATAGGCAAATAATGTGCAAAATATCTCTGATTATTTGCACAAGTATTTTCACTTCACTGAAAAGTGACATTGCATGTTTGGGAGATTTGCTCAAAAATACTTATGGAATTCAGCAGGATTTTCAAAATGCATACCTCATATTGTAGCAGAAGCATGTTTTCTATTTTTTCAAAATGCTGCATTCTTACTTCCAATCAAAATTATGCCCAGCTTGCACGAGTTTAACCTTTTCCTTCATCTACAATTCTCACCAGCTTGCGCTTGATTATCAAGCCTTTGCATTTTGATGCCCCTTTAATGTCTCACTAGTGCTGATAATTCATATCTTCTCAGCTTCTTAATGTTGTTGTTTATTCTCGTTTCCTATTTGTCTGATTACCAGCTTATTAGTGCACACATTTGCTCATGTCTTAGTACAAATGCACATTTTTCTAAATCAAATGCTTCCTGGCTTCCAACCGCTTGTCCCTGTTCCCCATCAAAAAGTATCTAGTGCACACTTCTTCATCCCTGTCCCTGATAAGCACATGTGTGTCTATTTCACTGCCTACACATTCAGTGGCGGCCTACCACCAATAAGTGTTTCTCTTGTGATTTTGTGAAGTAAGACTCTTCTGTGTTTCATATGTCAGACGGGTTGTGTAAAATCTTTTCCCAGATTAGCCTTATGATTATTTATTTTTATTTTTATTAATAGATTTATAACCACCCACACCGTCAACACGTGTTCCTTAGACAACTTACACTGATAAAAGGATACATGGAAATATTATCAAGTGTTCAGTAGTAAATGGGCATAGTTCATCAAGGTTTCCAAGTATTACTCGAATAGCATCCTGGAAGAATTGAAGGAAATTCTGATACTTTATTAGTGCTTACAAATTTCTGATATTAAACACAGTGTAATAGACTGGACTATCCAGAGTTCTTGTGGTAAGGTTGTTATTATGTTTTATCAAACTAACTTCTAGATCTCCCATTACAGGTAGGTAGCCGTGTTGGTCTGCCATGGTCAAAACAAAATAAAAAAATTCCTTCCAGTAGCACCTTAGAGACCAACTAAGTTTGTTCTTGGTATGAGGTTTCGTGTGCATGCACACTTATTGAGATACTGTGTATCTGAAGAAGTGTGCATGCACATGAAACCTCATACCAAGAACAAACTTAGTTGGTCTCTAAGGTGCTACTGGAAGGATTTTTATTTTTATTTTTGTTCTAGATCTCCCGATACTTATCCTCGATCTTCCAGATGTTGCTGAACTACAACAACTCCCATTATCCCTGACCAATGGGCCATGCTGGCTGGAGCTGATGGAAGCTGGGAGTCCAACAACATCTGCACAACCACAGGTTCCTCTGCAGTTGACTTTATTACATCTTCTTCTGCTCAAGCAAAAGGATAAAAAAAAGTTTGATGCATCAGTTTCATCTCTATGCTCCCACTTTCATCTCTGTACTCTGCGTAAGTAACACACTGAGCCCATTATACAATGCTTAATAAAAAGAAGACAATTAAAAGAAATTATTGTAGGATTGGCATATTGCAGACTTGGCTTTACAAGGACTTCGGGGGGGGGGGAGTGGATTTCAAAAGTTCAGTAGGGAACCATAAGCCAGTCAGAAATGAAGCTTAGTACCATGCAATACAAACATACCATGAGAACAGAAAAATCATAATTGGGACCATATAAGGAAATGTACTACCCCCTCTTACACAAGACAAAGCCGTGTTTTTTGCAAGTATTCCTCCCAGAAAACAGGTAACTCCCAAACAAGCATTCACTGTGAGGTTCAAAGCTATCTAAATGGAACTTGAACTTTAAGTGCACTCTGTTTTCCCAAAGCAAAGAGGACAAAGTCTAAATTCCACATCTATCACATGACCCTTCTGAGATAAATCTGCTTCATATCTTACCTGTAGTTCTTCATTGACAATACTTTCATGAAAATCAATATTAACACTGTAAAACAAACATAACAGAATTTAACTGCGAAATCAAGTGCAAATGGGCATTTACTGTAAAACAATTGCAATTACTGTAGTTTAGACTAAATATCTAACTGCTCATATATTCCCCTTTCCCCTCCAATGTGGCTTCAAGGATGTGATCAGAATTTTCTTGTTATGTCTGCACTGTGGTGAACTCTGGCCGATTTAAATAATGGTTTTGTTCAAATGAACCAGGGTCAATCCAGAAAAAAAACACATTCTGATATTTATAGTATAAAGGTAAAGGTAAAGGTACCCCGACCGTTACATCCAGTCGTGGACGACTCTGGGGTTGCGCGCTCATCTCGCTCTATAGGCCAAGGGAGCCAGCGTTTGTCCACAGAAAGCTTCCGGGTCATGTGGCCAGCATGACCAAGCTGCTTCTGGCGAACCAGACCAGCGCACGGAAACGCCGTTTACCTTCCCGCCGGAGCGATACCTATTTACCGTATCTACTTTCACTTTGACATGCTTTCGAACTGCTAGGTGGGCAGGAGCTGGGACTGAACAACGGGAGCTCACCCCATTGCGGGGATTCGAACTGCCAACCTTCTGATCAGCAAGCCCTAGGCTCAGTGGTTTAGACCACAGCACCCCCCGCGCTATATAGTTATAGTAATAATAGCAGCAGCAGCTTGTTACAGTATTTGCTGAGTGTTCAGTGTGCTTCACATCAGTAGCGGAAGAAGGGGGTGTGGTGGGTGTGGTCTGCCCCGGGTGTCATCCCTGAGCCACCCCCCCCCCGGATGCTCACCACTGGCATCGCCCCCTGGGACGCTCGCCCCACCCCCGCAGGTGGCTAGCCGCGCCCCCGGGTGCACAGCATGTGCAACGCTCCAGGTGCTGGAATAGCTAGCTCTGCCTCTGCTTCACATAACTTCGCTCAGTTATCCTTACAACAACCCTGTAAGGCAGACCAGAGTTACAGTATTAGCTTCACATTGCAGATATACAGAGGGATGAGAATGACAGATGGCATTACCTCAGTGAGTTTAGAGATAAAGTTATAGCTTATTCTCTGGGTCATTATGATAAACTAGCTGTAGGTTAAGTATCTGTAATATTCTAATACAATTTTTGATATTAACAATTCTCAACCTAAGTTCTTTTGAGATGCTGAGCCTATCTTTTATTTCTGCTTCCTAATTTGAACAATTCCTCAATATTGTCAAGAGTGAAGGCTTTCAGATAACTGTCTTGTCATACTTACCTCATAGAGTTGCCATATTTGATCTTAAATTTGTAGACATTTGCTCCTGCATGAAAAAACCTCGTCTCAGGCACTGGACATGTAAATGGTTTTAAAGATGAGTGTTCAGAAAACCAGCCTTAAAAGAAGAAGAAACACTATGCTAAAATAAATCTTATCACACCAATTCCATTGTTTGTGGCAAGGCAACCAAACTGTTATGAACTGGCCTAGTTTTAGAAATTCGTCCGGAAGTCTTATGCACAAGTTTATGCTTTATGAGTTCAGCAAATATATTAAAATACAGCAGTTCAGTTTTTTATGAGGCCAAAATATATGCTGGGATGATTCTCAAAAGTGCAGTTGGAAAGCTGAAAATATGCAGTAATCTTGCCTCAACATGTAGCTCATAAGAACTATTGCTAGTTTTCAAGCCCAGAAATTTGTTTTTCTTTCCAACGATTGCACTTTTCAGAAAGCATTACTGCAAGAGTTTGCAACAAAGTGGTAAATTAATATGAACGGGAAACTAAGCTGATTCATTATTCTCTTAACCTTGCTGATTCTTGGATCATTAGAGATGACAGTATGTTCTTAATAGATTTTAAAGTAATGGCCTGGTTATGAAGATAAGCACTTCTTATTAAAGTCATGTTGTGATCCATGCGTAAGCCATAATGCTATAGAATACAGATTAACCTTCAATTTACTAGGAATCTCATGTAATCTTGCTATTTTATGCCATCACTGCTTCAGTATTTGATATTATAGCCAAAGAGAATTCATTTGTAAAGCAAAATGCAAACATCCACTGAGCAGAGACACTAAAATAACAGCACTTTCTCAAACTACTGATTTATTACAGCACAAGAGTAGCACAAGCACAAGTCAGCTTATAAATTTTGCAAAACAGGATGTTACTTGGACACTTAAGAAATTTTGTCCTGATGGTGGTAAAATTAGTTTGAGCACTTAGAAAAAGCCCTGCATCAATACAAACAGGTGGGATGGACCATGGTATATTATACTGGACACTAATTACATCCTTTTTTAACTTATACTGTATTTCATTTATGGCAAGGCAGTGTTTTGTGGTGGACAGCTTCCAAATTATAGATGTGAAACAAGAAACTATTTATTGCTGTTTGGCAGAATATTTGCACCAAAATGATTCTCCTTCACAAATGCAATTATTTATTTCAGAATATACTCATGGTAACTTCAGTTGGGCTGCATCAAAAATACCAAATGATTACAAACAATTTCATCTGGATTTTATTTTCCTCCCAAAGCAGGGAGGAAAAAAAAGAGAGTCAGGTGGTTCAGAGTTCTGAATCATAAAAGTATACATTGCTTGAAGCATAACAACTACATCAGTTGATTAGTCTGATCTGGGTAAATCTCATTATAAATTCAGGAACCACTGGTCTCTCAACCAACACAATTCCAGACAATACAATTCCAGTCGCTACAAGGAATCTAGCGGTTTCCCATGATTTCCCTGCCAAAAGGACATACAGAGCTCATCTCTCATATTCTGGCAGTTGTCGGAATAGAAATAGCCATACACATCCTACAGTTGCATGTTGGTACAAATTAATGGGAAGTCATTGTGTCATTAATAAACTGACCCACAAGATAATGTTTCTAAAAATATGGCAAAACCAGACTCCTGGTAACTTTTCCCACTTGTACAACACTTTGTCCAAAGGCTGCCACATCTAAAAAGTTGTTGCTTCCACTTGCATATGCCATATTAATCCTACCTGTTTTCTTAAATTCAATTCTCTCTCTCTCTCTCTCTCTCTCTCTCACACACACACACACACACACACACACCTAAAATACTCTCTCACTCACATACTTTTTCCAGGTTTTAACTCTACTGGCTGTACTTCTGCTCACAAATCCTAACATTAATAAAAATTCAAGGTTATATATCTGGGCAATGTTTCTGAAAAATGTTGATCAACTGAAAAATCATCAAATTGATTTTTTTAAAATTGCTATTAAGTTACACCAAACACACCCTCCAAGTCCCAGCCTGCTATATTTCTGCTGAACCTCTTTGACCCATTATGCTGCAGGGACAGATGTTATTCCTCATTCTACATGGATTACGAGTACAGTTTTTAATTCCTGCCTCCGTCACAAATTCTTTAATCCTACCATCAACCACTCAGAACATCCTACGGGGAAGCCTGGATGGTACTGCAGATTTTTGCATGTGTTACAGCTGCTCTGCAATGCAATGCCCAGTGCGGCAGTAGTCCAGCAGACAAAAATCAAGCAGAAACGGCTTGGCTGGAGCTGGAGTAAGGATGAGAACGCCCTCTCCTGGCAAACTGCAGCCTCTGTTTTCTCTCTTCTAACCCAAAACAGGGAAATAAACACAGAAGAGGACATTCTAATGAAGCTGAACCCATACATGAACTCCAGTGTGAGACAGTCATCTTACATTTCTAAGAATCATTTCAAAATAAAACAATTGAAAATGTTTATAAATG
Organism: Lacerta agilis; assembly: GCF_009819535.1. NCBI lineage: Eukaryota > Metazoa > Chordata > Lepidosauria > Squamata > Lacertidae > Lacerta > Lacerta agilis. Next base: position 9,792,700 of record NC_046318.1, read on the forward strand.
CTTATTTTTGTGTCCTGAGGGCATAATGAAGTCACATAAATAAATAAAAATGTCTGCCTTACTACTGCATCCAATCATTGGTCAGCACTGTTTACCACACTTGTTGACAACGGTTCTGCAGGGTTTCAAACATGGGTGCCCTACCCAGGAGATATCGGGGACTGAGAACATGCAAATCATGTGCTCTGTTCTGGGCTACAGTCCATCCCTTATTTATATCCTTGTCTATGTCCAGACAAGGCTCTCAAAGCCGCTTACAGATAAATATAATGAAAACAGAACTGCACAAATCATCAACAATATCTGCTTTGTCTAGCAGTAGGCTCTCTAGAGCCCCAGGCACAGGTTTCTGCCAGCCCTGTTACCCAAGATCTTTGAACTAGAGGTGTCTGGAACTGAAACTGAATAAAAGGAAAAGAAAAAGAAACTGAATCCAAAGCATGTGACTCTGAGCTATTGAGTCTTCTGTTAACCAAGGATGCTGCAAACTATGGACAAATCAGGATAAGTGTTCTTTAAAGGTCATTTCTTACAGAGCTATGGGAAGGAAGGGGTTACATTTGTCACTATAAATGGGCTCCTAGTGCAGATCTGTAAACTGATCTTGCCTATCAGCTAAACCTTTTTGACAAGGTTTGTGGCTGTATGTACTGTAGAGTAGTAAAAGAGATAGCCCCAAGCTTTTAAATAGTGAATCCTTTGAGATAGTTGAATTAAATATCTGCTATACAGTATGTTTTTAGGGATGCTGTATATTTTTCTGTGCTGTTTTACTCTCTGCTGATGAAATATGTATGCTGAAATTAGTTTACTGTTTTTAATTCTGTGATTATTATTGTAAAATAATGTTTTATTATCTATAAGCCACCCAGAGAACACTGTTATGGGGCAGCATGTAAATGCTGCCAATATAAAAAGAAAGCAAACAAGTCAATAAACAAGCAATCCTAGGAACTGAAGTTCAGTGAGTGACTGAATCTAGGCATCATCAAAAGAAAAAAAGACTTTGCACTAAATTACAATCCTATGATTCTTAGAGAAAGCACAGCAGTTAATTGGCATGAAAGCACTTTAAGTTTGCAATGAAGATGTAAGAATATAATAAGAGGCCTGCTGGATCAAGCCAAAAGGCCCAGCATCCTGATCTCACAGTGGTCAACCAGAAACTTATGGGAAGTCCATAAGCGGGACATGAGTGCACAGCTGATTGCAATTAACAGTTTAGAATATTTATATTCATATGCATAAGTGAAAGGGAAGAGGGATAGGACACCACGAAATGCATGTGAATATCAATATTCTAAACAGTTTGCTGTAAACAAGCCAACTTGATTTACCCTCCAGTTCTCAGTATTGCCAATTTGCTTAAAACAGCAATAACAAAACTATAAATATTTTGGTTAAGCAGTATATGGCCACAGAGATCATAGAATAACTTTTGCTCTCAGGTTTGTACTGCCTTGGAATGCTATAGAAACAGGAGTAGAGAAAAAGTAAGGCTACAGATAGCAGATGATTTGTTTAGAGTATATTGAAAGTGGTGGCATGTCAACAAGCACTGGCACATAGTATGCAAACCCTCCAAGTGTCCCTATTTTCCAAGGACGTCCCTGATTTAGAGAAGCCATCCCGGTTTCTGATTTGATCCTGGAATGTCCCACTTTTCCTTAGAATGTCCCTATTATCATTGGAGAAATGTTGGAGGGTATGGCGTTATCCGACCTCTGAGTCATCTGAAGGCAATTCTGTACAGGGATGTTTTTTTAATGCTTAATTTTTAAAATGTTTTAATGTATGTTGGAAGCTGGCCAGAGTAGGCAACCCTGTAAAGTTGTGTGGGGTATAAATAGTAAAATTATTATTATGGAATGGGACGTCCCTATTTTCATCGGAGAAATGTTGGAGGGTATGCAGTATGTATATTCACCCCACTATCTTATTTGGCTTATATATCTTGCAAGCTTTTGTGGTATCTCAGGAACTGCAAAACCAGTGCATCCAGAGCCAGCCCCACCATTGGACATAGTGAAGCAGCTGCCTCAAGCAGCAAATGCTGGGGAATGATGCAGTATTTGAGGGAAGAGTTGTGTGCCCTGCCCCTCCTAAGCTAGCCCGCTGTCTTCAGGAGTAGAGGATGCTGTTTGACTACCAATATTGAAGTAACATTCAACTGCCAGTCAAGTTACCTTTTGTACATGGGGATAGCACCATCCTGTCGTCTGCTGCAGGCAGCAAAATGTACTGGATGGCCTGTACAGATCAAAAGAAATCAGTGCATCCTATTTACAAGCAATTATACCTTTATCGCATCACCTCTGACTAAAAATCTTATAGCACAATCCTATGCATGTTTAATCCAGAGGTTTCACAGGATCTTAAACTGCAGTAGGAACAGGAATGGAGCCTAAAATTTTGTAGGCACTCAAGTGTTTTGCAAAAAAGGGTATGCGCCTTTCATCCAACCTGTTTTTGTGACCCCCCCCCCCCAATTACTAAGTACTCCATCCTAACAACAATACATTATCAGAAATATGACTAGATTTTTTAATATTATTATTATTATTAGGGGATCTAGTCATATAGAAAATAAGGTGCTACTGGAAAGGAATTTTTTTATTTTTTATTTTCTTTTGAAACCAGTAAGATATATACCATTTGGAAAGAGAACTAATGTGGAGCAGGCATCACTTTTCTAACTACAAAATACAAAGAGAGTCAACAAGCAAGGCATATTTATGTACAGTCCTTACAATCTATTCCAGTTAATCGGGAAGCACTTAATCAGGAAATCCACTTAACTGGGACATCTCCCAGGAAACCAATCTAGCCTAATGATGGTGAATGAAAAAGATGATGGGCCATTGCACTGGGTACTGTATTTAGAATATACATTTTGTTGTAGCTCTCGTCTTGCTTCCCTCCCCTCCAGCTCCACTTACTCCTACTAAATAAAAAAGAACAAGAGGGGCATTGATTAACCAGAATACTAAAAGATCAACTTTTGTTAAATCTGAGAGAGCGTTATGCAACAATCCTATTTTCTTATAGAATTCATACTGCCAACTCTCATTAGCCATCTGTGGCAAGCAGAAAAAATACAAAACCGTGTATATCACTGGAAGAATTGCATAAATATGAAACTAAACTGACAATATCATAATGCAAAGGGCATTTATAAATATTTCATCAGAGGCAAACCTATATATGCTTTAAATCATCAAAGTGCTAGTACAAAGTGCAATTACAAAGTGCAAAAATACAAAGTGCCATATAATGTTCAATATAATGATGAAGATGGTGTACAAACCATCAACTTCACTACAGATATAAATTCAATTATACAATAAAAATTCAATTATACAATAAAAAATTCATGTACTTTGATGAATTTATATCTGTACATGAATTTATATCTATAGTGAAGTTGATGGTTTGTATTGTTGTTACCAAAGAAAAGTCCAGACCTTGAAGAAACCGTTGGTGAAACGGGAAGTTTGAAGCTAGCCACCCATCGGGAGAACACACCCACATGTTGGAGGGATTCTGAATAACCTTCCCCAACATTGTGAGGATGGACCTACGCGTCTGATAGACATTTGCTATACCATCTTCATCATTATATTGAACATTATATGGCACTTTGTATTTTTGCACTTTGTAATTGCACTTTGATGATTTAAAGCATATATAGGTTTGCCTCTGATGAAATATTTATAAATGCCCTTTGCATTATGATATTGTCAGTTTAGTTTCATATTTATGCAATTCTTCCAGTGATATACACGGTTTTGTATTTTTTCTGAGGTACAGATACCGTGACTGTCTGTTGTTGTTTCTATCTGTGGCAAGCAAGCAAGCAAACAAACAAACAAACAAACAAAAACAGCAGTACATTTGCATCCTGCAGCCCCTCACACATTCATCCAAAATCTTCTCCAGAGAAGCTACCACTGGTGGTCCTTTTGTTGATGGTAGCAGCCATTAAGCCCCTAAATGGGGCCTTCTGGAAGGCAGGAGGGAGAAGCTTCATTAGAGAGGCTTTAGGATCGACCCTTCCTCTATGCCAACCTATAGCTGGTATTAGCTGGTATGTACGTGTGTGTACACACACACACAAACACACACCCCTTTTAATAGGAAGTGGAGTGGGAAAGCCATTTACTGTATTTATTTTTCCTGATTTGAACTATAAAATGGTGATTTTCTTGAGTCAAAATGAGAGTACCCATAAACATTTTTTTAAGAAAAAAAGCACTCAGTTTCAGCACCTCTCAGGTGGGCACCATTGCCATGAGTTCCAACACCTCTTTTTCTAGAAAAATAGCACTGTATATATACAGTAAATACAAGTGGCAAAAAAAGGCTAAGAGCACCCCCTCACAATTTTTAATCTGGCTGGCCCCCTGGTGTCAGATTTAGGGCATTGCAGGCAGTTCCCCCACTCAGTGCCAAGCTGAAGGGGTGCAAAACAACATTAATTACATGGGCACCTACTGAGAAGATTTGTAAAAAAAAAAAAAAACAACTGTACCAAAAGGAATTATTGTGGAAATAAGAATTTTTTTATGGGGGGGTTTTGTCTTCCCTCAGGGCACCATATTACCAAAGTTTGGCCCTGCTCCCTGCCTGTCTGATTTATGACTGCACTCTTAACAAAACACCAAACACCTTGGGGGGGGGGGTGTTTACAACAAGCTACTCGAATGGCAATAAGTTTGTGAGGGGAAATGGTGTTTATGGGTTTTCTTCATCAGCTTTCCCTCCACATGTATAAAGATCTCCTCGTTCTGGAACAGTATTTCCCTCAAGCCCAGACTTATACAAAGTTATTGGAACGAACTTTATGCCCAATTGTCAATGCGATTGGAGGGCGAATTTCCCTAGGAATATATTTTGGAGTCGCAAAGGAACATGAAGCCACTTTTCAGTTATTTTCATCGTCAGCCTTTTCTACACCCAGCCACACGAGTTGTCCTTTTTAGCACGACTTTTCCCTCCATACTTGTTTTAAGGCTAATCCTTCTTTGGAGGGTCTCTAATTAGCCTGAGGCAAGTGAGCCTGAGCATGTGGGGGGGGGAGGCATAAAAGTAGAGGATAACACTTTGCAACTGAAGAGCAAACCTCCTCTCAGAACCTATCTTCAAGTTCCCAATTTAATATAAAAGAACAAGAAAGCACAGCGGTCTCCTAATTTTTTGGGGGGGTGGGGTGGGGAAAACACCCACTAAGTTCCTCCTGGGAAGCTGTCTTTTTCCACAATTAGCTTCCTCCTTCCGTTAACATTTCTTTCCAGTTTATCAACACTGAGAGGAAAATAAGCAGACAACTGAATAAACATGTCAATAAAAGGAGTACAGATGGAGGATTCGCAAGAGCAATGTGTCTGCTGTTTTGTGTGTGTGTGAGAGAGAGAACAGGACAATGAGGAGGGCCTGTGTTGCAACTCCTTCCTCAGATGCTCTTCCTCCTCTTTTCCTTTTGCCCCTGCCGCCATTTTGTCCTCACAAAACTAGGCCTTCCATTGTTTTTATGCCTTTCGTTTTACAGCTCCCTCTGCTGGAGCTCAGAGCAGATGCTGGAATAGTTTCTGGTGACTTCTAAACATTGCAGGCAAAACAATGACAGGCAAAAAGGTGACATTTTCACCTTAAATTGCAAGGATTTGGCCCCTGCTGGCAAGAGTAAGGGTTCCCTCAGCAATGGCCTTAAACCTTCCCGTTTTCTTCTTAAAAACCTTAACCTTTGCGCAATGGAACCAACCCACACACTTACATGCTGCCCTTTGAAATAATTTCTGCCTGTTCTGTACCTAAACAGCTAGTTCTAACTTGAGCATACACCTGCTTTCTCAAAAAGACAGTTGAGGCACCAAGAAGTGCAACCCATATTAGATTTCAAACTGACCTCCAATCTCAGCCTCCATTTTAACATGGGGAGAGTTATACCAGTATAAATTTGTGACTGTGACTCCTGCCCCCCCCCCCAAAAGCCTGCCAAAGCCCCTATTGTGGTCTGTCAGCTGCTTGATTTCCCTACCCACATTTTTCCAGTTCTAGGCAGGCAGTACAAACTGGAAATTCCCTCGACTCTCCCTGAACTCAAAGCAGGCCTCGGTACTTGGCTGCCCTGCATTTGGCTTGGTGGGTGGTATGTTCTGTAGCCTTGATGCAAAGGGGAGAAGGCTTTTCTTGTGCAGAAAAGGAAATTTAAGGAGGTGCAGCTGCTCCACACCTGTAAATGTCAGGCTGTGCTTGCCACTGACCCCTTTTCAAATCCGTGAACCTGGGTATTTGCCAGCTTTTCAGGATTGTATGTTTCTGCAAATGGATCAATGCATGGGGGAGGAGAACAAAAATAAGTATTTGTGACTTACAAAGTGTGTGTGCAGATGTATGTAAGTTTAGCAGTGGCAGAAGTGCAATTATGCAGGACACTTCAAAGCCTATTAATGTTCATTTGAGGACCTTTTCCCTTCCTTCCTCAGCTGGAATATATAGTTGGTCAGTGTTGATTTATGTGCCGGGCCTGAGCTAATTGCCTCTTTTCCTTCCCCCTAAAAAAGGCTCTGCACTGATTACTTTTGGGAGCACACTTGCAATCTTCTGCCCAAATCTAGCTCAGGCAAAAACTGTTTATCCAGTTTGCATCAGAAATCATCTAATTGCTAAGCCCTTGTGTCAATCACAAAGCCTCCTACCTTGAAGCGTCTTTTTTTACAAGAGCTTTAAAAAAAGTTTGAATTGTTTTACATAGCATCTAACAGATTTGATCAGATAAACATGGTAAGAATTTAAGGGGAGAGGGACAGGATTATAGCGGATATCTTGTCCGGGACACAAGGGGAAAAGGCAATGAGGGAAACACAATCTGATTTTAATTTAGATACAGTTGTGTTGTTTTAGTTTACAAGGCAAGGGAGAGGTGAGAAAGGAAGAAATGAAACTATGGACATTGGTTAGGCTGCAAAGAAGTGTGCAAACATTTACTGGGTGCCTTAGACTTGCTTCTCATGTATCAGTTGGGAATCTCCCAACACACTTTGTGAATGGGCGTTGGTAGGTGTGTTGTTCAAAGCAAGAAGTAAAAAATAACAATCCTACTTTGATATGCTTCTTTAGACCTTGAGATTTGTTTTCGTATGTTCCACACTGCAGCTTAAATACAGGAGATGTACTGTACCAAGAATTAGGACCAAACTAGACATGATAATGGAACATACATTTAATACATTTTAATGCACAGATGCACATTTAATTAAATATATAAGGAACTATCTGATATTAGAAGAAAAGTGCATGCGGACAAAGGCTGAAGAACAAATCACATTATTTGTGGCACTCTTTCCCTGTTTTCTTTTTTGTAGCGTGTGAGGCCTTTCCCCTCTCACTTTAAGAGATATAACTGATATGTAATAGAAACTCCCCTCCCCTCCTTGGGGGTGATTCCCTCCTTAGTCAACTGGGAACCAGTTGGAACTAGAATTATTTGAGGGAAAGAATGTGTTCCAAATGTGCTTTAAAGGTATCATGCGTGGATGCTACAGTTTACTTTGGCTCCAGTGATCTCCCACTGGTGGTTTTTGAATCCACGTTGAAAAGCTATGCCAATGGTTTCTTGACAAGCACTGCTGTCTGATACATCTCCACCAAATCAGCTTCAATCTGAAAGGAAATATTACCGGTAAACCAAATTCACTCTGCAGTTAGACTTAGGTGTGTACCTTTGAGGCAGCCATTGCACATGCACAGATAATGGTGCATGCACAGATGACAATTTCATGAATAGCATGAGACGTGTAATGTACACTTGGTGAAGTCATCCCCGCCCCCCCTAATCTGTAGAACACCATGTATATGTGATTTGAAATGCAGCGGGGGGGGGGGGCAACCTCACTACATTTTATGCTGTGAATGCATTAGTCTTGCCTGTTATGCTGAGTTTTGATCTGATGTTGAGCAATAAATACTATTGAAGCTTTCCTGAGTCCTGCTGCTTCCTGACATTAGGGCACACCCATTGCACAGTTTCCTCACACAGTACATTTCCCAAAACCATGAGATCCTACACCTTTTTCCTCATCGTGGCTTTGAAATCAGAAGTGAAACCAATTATCAGAAATGGACCCAGCAGGAAGAGATCAACATCCCCAGCTGTGCATTCTTTTTACTCAATAAGGCCCCTGCATTATAAACAGAGAGGTCTTCAGCAGCCATCACATCTAATTCATTCCCCCCCCTTACATTTTTAACCCAACTTTATTACATCATGGAATCCAAAGCAATCTCCCATTCAGTTTCTTTCTCATGCAGGCACAAGACTTTTGGCAAGAAAAAAGCTGGCAACCTTACAGCTGATCAAAAAGCTGGCAACCTTATACCAGGACAGACCTAGACAGGTTTAGCTTCAGTAAACCCTAACACTGGTAAATGCTGTTCTGTCCTCTGTTGTAACCAGTGTTATTTTTTCTGGAAAAGAGCTGCTGGAACTCAACCTGAATGCTACCCTTGTTATTCTATAATGGCAATAGCACCCACCAGATAAGTTACAGAACTGAGTTCTGGTGAGTTGCAGCTGAACAATAGCCCTGGTTGTAAGCCATTTTTTTAAAAAAAGATCACAACAGTAAATCTTATTGTGTAGTTGCTTGTTTACCTGCATTATAATACTACACTTCCATGATATATCAACACTGAATATTTTTATGTTCTTTTACTTCAGAATGCGGTCTTATACGTTGTTCCTGGGGTTTTTTTGTGTATGTGTGTGTGTTAGCACAAATTTACTGGCCCGAGTGCTGTGGACTTTAATTGGTACTTTAATAGGTACCTAGATCTAAACAAGTTTTTACTCCTTCAGATTCCTATCTAAATATTTCATAAAGTTGGCAGACAGCCAGCAATGTGGCATGTAAAACACTTTGTCCTGTCTGGCATTAAACTTACTTAGAACGTGCCTTTTAATTTATGCTTCATCTTTCCCCTGGCATGTTTTAAATGATAATCAGATGTTTCTTTTTCAGTCATTATTGCTAATCTTCCGTGTTTTACAAATTCAAATTTAGAATGATTGAAAATCCTGTACTTTGGCTTGGTTTTACACATGCATGTTGAACACACAACAGGATGCAAAATGCTCAGAGCACAACTACTCATCTCCATTCCCAACAGACTAAGTTATTGAATGCCAACTTTTTTCCTGCCCAAAGTTCTGTCTGAAAACATTCAGCAGCTTTAACTGTTCCTGGCATACAGATGCAGTGATAAGAAGAACCTTGCCTGCTGAAGTTCTAAAACAACCCATATTCCTAACCCATATTCTGCCTGCCATGATGCTTTCATTACATCTGCCATGATGCCAGAGAGGGTCAGAGGCAATCAGGTGGTTTATATGGTTCAAAAACATTGCTATAAATATAATTCTAAACTACATCTTCTTTTCAACACCTTGCTAAATTCTTCCCCAAAATATTTAGCAATTCCCCAGTTTCACATTTTCGGTGCTTTTGGCACCAACACTAGACAGCCACAGTTGGAGGTATTTATGCTTCTAAAAGCTTTATCTAACAGCTGTATGCTACCTTAAGGAAGTTTTGCCTCAAATGCACATTAAATATGTTACTCATGAAACTGACTATACACAGCCCCCTATTTGTTCTGCTACAGCAGTTTCTGTTGAGTCATTTTGTTTTACACAATTGTTATTAACACATATGTCTCAGAACAAGGTTAAATGTCCAAGATTCTTTAAGCCAAGTCTTGGCAAGTATGCTCAGCTCCAAGAAAAGCATTTCTGCCTTTTTCTGGTATTCGAACAACCTGTCCTCGGGACTATCTTGAGGGATTTCAAAAGCAGATTTGTGGATGGGAAAGTTGATTCACCGACTTCTAGAAAAGAGCGATGTGGCTTGGAGAGGGAGAGATGAGGATGATAGAGTGTCGGAATACGTTTCACGGATCCGCCATGGATTCATATTTATTTGGTTATTTTATAAGTTTTTCGAGGTCTACTTTTGGTATAATTGCGCGTAAAAGCGAAAGTGAAAGCATGAATGAATAGTGTGGTTCACTTATGAGATTAATCCGCCTTTATTTTGTAGATCCGGTCATGTTCAAAGTTGTTAATGAGCGTTAAACTTGCTTCCCGCCTTTTTGGAGGGCAGCAACAGTGATTTTATTGGTTAAAGTACTAATGATGATGTCACGTTTGTTCCCTAATAAAAGGCAGAGGCACCCCGCCTAGGCACGAGACCGCACGTTCTTTTAGAGGAGTTCGTTCATGTTCTTTTAGTTGGGTTTTAGTTGAAGTCAAGTTTAGTTTAAGGGGCTAGGAGCGGGCTGGACGGGTTGGATGGGTTTTTCTTTAGTTAGAGTTAGATCGCGGAAGATCATTCGGTTTAGCCTTAGTTAGGTTTTCTTTAGGTTAGCCTAGGGTTAGGCCCGCGGAAGATATTTCGGTTTTAGTTTATTTAGTTAGCCTCGCGGAAGATTGGGCGCGCAGGGTCTTTAAGCTTAGGGGAATTTAGCTTAGGGGACGAGCCTACGCGGGTTCTGCCGAAGCCACTAAAGATACAACCGGTGTCCGTCTTCCTTTGGGGTTTAAGGGGGGAGTAAAGTAAAATTTTTAATTTCTTTAATCTGATCCGCCTATTCAGAGTCAGGGTATATATTTATTTTCACGAGGCAACTGTTCATTAAAGAAGGCGATTAGGAACTCACACTCCACCAGAGTCTTCAATTGGCTTACTCATCATCCTTCAGACTGTGAGGCTTGGCCGGCGACCGTGCTCAAAAGCACGCGGAACGCTGGCCGCTTTCCCCGCAACTGGTACCTCGTGCATAACCAGTCTAAGGCCGTGCACGAGGAGCTCCAGCAACCAAACCCCGACAAGTGGTGCCCTCTCTGAGGCAAAGCGTAGTCAAAAATCGCTTCCACGAAGACTCCGGTTAAAGGCAACATATCGGAAGTGGCTCGGAAACAGACATTGAGAGGTGAGGTATAACGGCCCGGTTTATCCAGGATTTCGCTGCAGTAGCGCGAATCCACCGCTTGCCCAAAGTAGTGTAAATAGAAGTCGCGCGCGTATATTTTGCCCCAAGGGGTCCCCGGGTAGTGCGGCAAGGAGTTTAGTGTAAGCCTACGGGCAGAGTAAGGTCTTCCCTAAAGCCTACGGGTGGGAAGGGTTCTGGCAAAAGCCTACGGGTGCCAGGGTTTTCGGTCAAAGCCTACGGGTAGGGCCGGTGTCTCCCAAAAGCCTACGGGTGGGAGGGAAAGGTTTTCTGGCTAAAGCCTACGGGTGCCAGGTTTTTCGGTCAAAGCCTACGGGTAGGGCCGGTAGCCCCTAGTAGAAGCCCACGGGTGGGGGCGGAGGTTTTCTGGCTAAAGCCTACGGGTGCCAGGGTTTTTCGGTTAAAGCCTACGGGTAGAACCGGTGTCCCCTAGTAGAAGCCTACGGGTGGGGGAGGAAAAGTTTTGGAAAAGTGTTTAAAAAATGGGCTCCTCACTCTCAACTGCTCAAGTAAAATTTTGTGAAGATTTATTGTACCTTTTGAAAAGAAATGGTCATCCTGTCTCTGAATCAGAAGTAGAGCTTTTAGTTAAAACCATTGGGGAAATTTGTCCCTGGGTCCCTAAGGAGGGAACGAAAGATTTAGCCTCATGGGAAAGGATCGGGTTAGAATTTATGGCCAACCCGAAAATCGGAATTCCTGTACAATTAGTATGGAGCAAAGTAAGAAACTGCTTTCAACAAATCGCTCCAAGAAATGTTTTGCTTAATGGAACAGTGAATTTGGGAAATACTGCTTTTAATAGTGCCCCTGTGCTGCCGCTTGCGGTTGTGCCATTTTCGGCCCCCTCGCAGCAGCCAGTTCAGGCCCCGTTGTCGTACACGCACTCGCCCTTGTCCAATTTGTCGTTGCCAGATTCATTGCCGCCTGTGCCGGTGCAGCAGACGCCGTCGGCCTTTCAAGCCCCGCCGCGGACTGCCCCACCGCCAGTCGCTCAGCAGTCATCGCAGGCCTTTTACCAGCCAGCGATTTCAAGTCAGCAGCAGCCGCGGACCTCGCTCCAAGCAACGGTCCCGCTTCCTCCATCGCAAGCCGCGCTTTTGCCAGCGATCCAGCAGCAGCAGCAGCAAGCAGCCTTTTTGCCAGCAAACCCTGCTGCCCTGCAGGCCGCGCTCAAGCCAGCAGCTCCAGTTTTGCAGCAAGCTGATTTCCAATCAACAGCAATCCAAGCCTCAATGCAAGCAGCACAACAGCAATTTACCAACCCTTCAGCACCTCCAATGCCAATGCAGATTCCAAGACAAGAGCAAAGCCAAACAATGATGATCCAGATGCCAGGACTTGCAGTACAGAGCCAACAACCTTATGCTCCAACTTCAAGTCAGCCATCTTGTCTTCATCCAACTTCAAGTCAGCCATCTTGTCTTCATCCAACTTCAAGTCAGCCATCTTGTCTTCATAGTCAGCCATCTTCAAGGCATCCAGATGTCAAAGACTCTTTAGCACCATCTAGTGGCTCATCATTTGGAAAGCATCAAGAAGATTTAAACTCACTGATGCCACCTACAGACCCTACAGCAATGCAGCCCATCTGCAGAACCCAAGCTTTGGAAGCAGCTTTGGGACAAATAGACTTTAGTGCTGATCCAATGCACATCTTTCCAGTGATTCGTGCTAATGGAGGACAACCTGCAAGATATCAAGCTATTCCTTTCGAGACACTACGTGAACTGCGAAAAGCCATACGCGAAAATGGACTTCAAGCTCCTTATACTAGAAGTTTACTTGAAGGACTGTCCACTAGTAGACTTCTGCCATCTGATTGGAAGCTGATACTTCGCACCTTCCTGTCGCCTACAGATGCTCTTCTGTGCCTGCAAGAGTGGAAAGAAGTAGCAGCCAGACGTGCAACGCCACTTGCCACAGAAGATATGCTCACAGGATCAGGACATTACTCCAATCTCAATCAACAGCTAGCCATACCTGATGCTGCACTTGTCACCATAGCAGACATTGTAGTCAAAGCTTGGCGCAGACTACCCAATCGCACAGATGCTAGCTCAGTATCAGGATTCGCTGCAGTTAGGCAAGGTCCAAAAGAACCTTATGGGGACTTCGTGGATCGCCTGATTGTTGCAGTGGAACGCCAGATAGAAGATCGTCATGCCAGAAACATGCTGACAAAACAACTTGCCTTTGAAAATGCCAATGATGACTGCAAGAATGCCCTAACAGCAGTTGCAGCTCGTCCAGATGCCACATTGACTGAGATGCTACGCGTCTGCCAGAATGTCGGTACCCACTCCTACAAAGCACAGCTCTTGGCAGCTGCGGTACAGATGCCACGTCAAGACAGCTCTACGCCAGTCAAGAAGTGCTATGGGTGTGGAGGCGATGGGCATTTCCGGTCGCAGTGCGCAACAACGCCAAGGCCTGCTGCCAAGCCGCCAGAGAGATGTCCCATCTGTCAGAAAGGATTTCATTGGGCGAATGATTGTCGCTTGAATCCACAAAACACATCACCTACCTCATCTCCAGTTCAGGGAAACGGTTCTGCGGGCCGCGCCCCGGCCCCGGTAAAACAATAGGGTGCAAGTTCAAGAACATCATGAAGGTCAACCATCCCAGAAAGGTGAACAACGCTACTCCTTATCCAGGTCATCAAGGAAAAAGAGTGATCCAGAGAGATATCCACTCTTCAGATGTCCAGAGAAAAGATGTGACCTCATCAAGCATTCAGGTTCCAGAGGTTTCATCATCTGCCTTACCTATTCAAAGGGTTCCAGTAGAGAACACAGCATTCAGTTCACCTTCTGCTGACCGCCCTTCAGTTCCTGCTGATGTTGATCCTGCTTCGCAGCAAGCAATCACAGTCAAGCCTCTGATCGCAGAATTGCCTTCAACGTTGAGAAGACATCCTACTGAGGTCAACCTTGCAGCACCTGAGCTTTACTCACCTTTGAGTCAAGGTCAATCTGTCATTGAAGGACATTTGCCCTTGATGAAACAGCAGTGTTCAAGTTGCAACCCAGCTGATGATCACTTTCCATGTGGCCAAAGAATGCAAGTGAGTGAGACAGCTCCCTCTTGTGGAAGCTTAAGCATCACTCCAGTTAACAATGTCCACACCTTTGTGTCACCTCCAGCTTTTAAGCTCAGTCAGCCACAACCAAACAACTATCAGGAACAACAACTTCTACTGCCTCGTGTCAAAGAAGAAGTTCCATCCTGCCAGTTTGATGCACAACTGACTGAATGCCAGCAGATTCAACAGCATCAGCAACTCTTACCAACGGAAGAACCCCAAGTTTGCCAACTCAACGCCAAGCAGCTTCAGAGTTGCCAACTTCAGCAGTGCAAAAAACCCGAAGCCAAAAGGATATCTTCAAACACTGCCAACGAAGAACAAGAAGAATCTTCTATCCCAGGTATACCACTCTTCTTAACAGAGGACTGTTACTTTTCAAATCCATGGTTTGCTCAGCAATTGCCAACATCCATTCGTGGTCCATTCCCAGACACTTCGATTTGCCTTATCCTGCCTAGGATGGATCGCCTCCCTGCCACAGTCACACTGACTGCAGGCCTAGTTCGAATCACAGATTCATCGCAGTTGCTGATTCCAGGATTTTCAACTGTTCCTTGTGTCCTAACAAAAGGTTTGGAAATTGCCAGACTCTATTTGCTTACTTCTACGCCTACAGCTCCTGTAGACTCTTTGCCTCCTCAGACAGCAATGGCGCTAATCAAGATTACAGAAGAACGCCCTCATCTCGTCTTAGAAATGGGTGGACGAAAGATCAAGGGTCTTCTTGATACAGGCGCAGATGTCACAGTGATCGCCAGAAAGGATTGGCCTGACCAGTGGGCAACGACTGTCACCCAGGAAGTCTTCGGAGTCGGAGGTTTCGAACCCGCCCACCAGAGCGTGCATCCGATTACCTTCCAGTCAGACTCAGGCTCCATGGTGCAGCTCCGTCCACTTGTTATGGATGTGCCTATCACCCTTTGGGGCAGAGACTTATTGTCTAAAGCAAGAACTGTTGTCCATACACATTTTTGATGTGGGCCTTTGCATCAGCACCAGTACATGCTCTTCCACTCACATGGAAGGAAGGACCCCCTGTATGGGTCGACCAATGGGCGCTGACGTCAGAAAAGCTCGCTGCAGCAGAGGCCCTAATCAAAGAGCTGCTACACCGGAATCACATGCAACTCTTTATTCTCCATCAGTACCTCATGGATAAAGCTCCACAGTCATTGACTTTAGAGTGTTCCCTTGATAGTCTTCAAACTGTCCCTTGCAGAAAACCTATTGCAAAGTTCTCCTGGAGAATTTCACTGCTTGGTAAGGTGAATTCTCCTGTCTACAAGTTCTGTTCAGCAGCATCTTCAAGCACTCTCACGCCGTTGAAACTTTCCTTTGTCTCAGTGATCCAATCGTCAGCCATGGGACGCTCCTTGCTATGTTCCGTGCTGTCTTTTGCATGGGCATTCTGTTGGCTGGTTTTGAATGGTACTCACCGTGCCTACAGATTGCTGCCATCACTTCTTGCAGCATACCTGTTTCCAACCAAAACCGCAAACCCTTTTCACCTGCTTTCTGTTGCTCTCTACCTGGTTGCAAATATGCTCCGCATCTCCCCAGGTATTCTTCTGGAGTATCTTTTCTTGCATCAACCAAGAACTCTACTACAGGCTCTTCAGGCAGTTCCTCCTTGTGCTCAGAAGTACTGTCTTCCGCAAGGAACTCTTCACCTGAAGATCAAGTCATGTAACCCTGCGTGGTACTTGCCAGCCTGCATCTTCAACGACAACCCCTTGTTGCTTAATCTTCTCAGCGGAGGACTGTCCCTACTTCTGCGGAAAGAACCCCTATTTCCCACACCTGTTTGTGTGTTCAACTCTATTCTTCACTCAAGAAACACGCTGGTCAAACTTTGCGTGAAATTCGATACTCCCTTTTCATCACAAGCCGTGATGTCTAACTCTGGTTGTTAGCTATTCGCTAACTTCTCAACTTCCTGTCAAATGCAGCAACTCTTCAACTATCCTCAACCTATGCCTTTTGTTTGCCTCTGGGCAGCCCCTTGGTTCCTGGCTGCCTAGATTTGTTCCAGTTATTCTCATACCTGCATTCACTAGCAGATCACCTTGATTTGCTTGCTTAACCTCCTTTCTTCTACAGGTATCGTTGTTTCTTCAGAGCTCGATGTTTCAGTACTTTCCTGAGATCCATGAACTTTTCCTGAGTTCCAGGACTATTTCTTCTACATGGTCGTGTGTAGTCGGAGAAGAAGACGACCGGCAACTCATTCATCGTCTTCATCCTCCTCTCCAACACCATTTTGCAGTTCTAAACCTGTCTTGTACTTTATATTGTACTTGTAAAAATTGCATATTTACCTTTGTATGCTTCTTGAAATATCCGCCTCGCATGTTACATGTGTTTTCCTTATAGCTTGATAATTAATGATATGGATGTTTATATATGCAAAGCTTTTCTGAAATGGTTTCCATTTAGAGCGTCACAATTTTGATGATATGGAAATGTTTATGTAAGGTCAAAGCATCATCTTTGTGCAGTTCTAGTCATAGATATGTTTATACATATATGTTTTATTTCAATGATCCTAAATTTCCACGTTGTGCTTGCAAAAGTTGTAGTTCAAAATGTGGTAACATTTATATGCCTTTTGGTCAAAGAATTGGTCATTCTCGGATTTGTTCAAGATATATATGTCAAGTCTGGTGGCATCCTACCCTTTTGGTACCCCTATTTACTTTAAAGATTCCCCCTCTATATGCTACCTTTGGGCAGTAAACCAGGTTCCCAGCTTTTCCCTTCACTCTGTTTCCTGCTGTTAATGGGAGACCCTTATGTAGCTGGTTTAATTCCAATTTCGTTTCGCTGGAAACCCTTGCGTAGATGGTTTAAATCCTCATCCTGGCTGGGACACCTTTATATAGGTAGCTTAAATCCCCTCTAGTGGCGCAAACCACTTGTACTTAGGTGCCTTAAATCCCCTTTCTGGAATCGGACCCTAGTTCCCCGTTACCTGTGGTCGCTGTGGTAAGTCCAGAATCTGTCTTCCTGAAAGTTCCCTCGATTCTATAGCCTCAGTGCCACACACCTTTTATGTTTCCTTATCCATTTCTCCTTAGTTTCCAAATAAAAAATTAAAAAAAAATGGGGGAGGGGTCTGGGTAGGCCATGTAGCCCCAGCTCTAGTTATACTTTAATTTTGGGTCCCGGATCGGGACCTCTCTTATGTTTGGGCAGTCGTTATCCGTTATTTTTAATTTTGGACCTGTATCAGGTCCTCTCTTGTGTTTGGGGAGTAATTTGTTGTTTTACGCTGCACGCGAAAGTATACATGCTTATAAGACGATTTGTTGTGTTACACTACATATTGAAGTATTTATATATGCCTAAAAGGTTTACAGTGTATCGGATCGATCACTTTTTATGTTCGGCTAGTGGTTTGTTATTTTCATGACTTTATTGCTACATTATTGTACAAGTATTTCCTCCTATGAAAAGGGTGGATGTTGATGGTGTTGCTAGTGTTTATATCACAGTCTTGATGTGGACACTGTCGGCACTGTTGACGCTTTGCCTTTTCATGTCAAGGTTTATATCAAAGCAAATGGTAATGTTTATGTCAGATAAATGCTTATGATATCTCTAACCTTCCTTTTTTATATAACTAAATCAAAAATAATTTAATTTAAAACAAAAAAAGAAAGATGATATGTCGGAATACGTTTCACGGATCCGCCATGGATTCATATTTATTTGGTTATTTTATAAGTTTTTCGAGGTCTACTTTTGGTATAATTGCGCGTAAAAGCGAAAGTGAAAGCATGAATGAATAGTGTGGTTCACTTATGAGATTAATCCGCCTTTATTTTGTAGATCCGGTCATGTTCAAAGTTGTTAATGAGCGTTAAACTTGCTTCCCGCCTTTTTGGAGGGCAGCAACAGTGATTTTATTGGTTAAAGTACTAATGATGATGTCACGTTTGTTCCCTAATAAAAGGCAGAGGCACCCCGCCTAGGCACGAGACCGCACGTTCTTTTAGAGGAGTTCGTTCATGTTCTTTTAGTTGGGTTTTAGTTGAAGTCAAGTTTAGTTTAAGGGGCTAGGAGCGGGCTGGACGGGTTGGATGGGTTTTTCTTTAGTTAGAGTTAGATCGCGGAAGATCATTCGGTTTAGCCTTAGTTAGGTTTTCTTTAGGTTAGCCTAGGGTTAGGCCCGCGGAAGATATTTCGGTTTTAGTTTATTTAGTTAGCCTCGCGGAAGATTGGGCGCGCAGGGTCTTTAAGCTTAGGGGAATTTAGCTTAGGGGACGAGCCTACGCGGGTTCTGCCGAAGCCACTAAAGATACAACCGGTGTCCGTCTTCCTTTGGGGTTTAAGGGGGGAGTAAAGTAAAATTTTTAATTTCTTTAATCTGATCCGCCTATTCAGAGTCAGGGTATATATTTATTTTCACGAGGCAACTGTTCATTAAAGAAGGCGATTAGGAACTCACACTCCACCAGAGTCTTCAATTGGCTTACTCATCATCCTTCAGACTGTGAGGCTTGGCCGGCGACCGTGCTCAAAAGCACGCGGAACGCTGGCCGCTTTCCCCGCAACTGGTACCTCGTGCATAACCAGTCTAAGGCCGTGCACGAGGAGCTCCAGCAACCAAACCCCGACAAGAGAGGAGGAATGTTAAACATAAAAAGTAGGTGGGAAGCCACAAGCACGGGAAGGTCAACAAACAGCCTGCAAAGGAGTCACCTTGTTGTATTATATAAACTTTACAAGCAGTTATTTGACAAGTGCGGGAACAATTAGACAAAGCCTGATGGTTATCTTTGTGCAACTATACACAACCTCTGCCATAAAACATTACTGAAAGAACAAATCCAGAGATAGC
Organism: Lacerta agilis; assembly: GCF_009819535.1. Lineage (NCBI taxonomy): Eukaryota > Metazoa > Chordata > Lepidosauria > Squamata > Lacertidae > Lacerta > Lacerta agilis. The sequence continues at coordinate 9,811,638 of NC_046318.1, forward strand.
ACATTGCCCTCACCTTCCCTCTCCACCAGTTCTTCCCTTAAACTAACAGAGAAGCGCAGCAGTTATTTAATCTTGCATTAAAATAGGATTGCCTTGCAAAAATCAGGAGTGTTTGCTGTGGTGGGAAATCCTCATTACTGCCACAATTTTCAGCATCTTCAGTAAAACATTTAGCCTTATAATGGAACCTGAAGGACTTACCATAGAATAACTTCAAAATCCAGCAACATTTACTTTGAGATGTGTTTTTGTGAGAAGGGAATAGAAAATAATACATTGACACTTTTTCCAAGCACATACCCTTATATGCATGTACACTAGAGTCAAAATACATCAATTCCTGCAGGTATTTTTTTTATTAAAAACCTGGGGAATAAGGATGGAACTTAAAGAACTGCACTCTAACTTCTGTGGAGGTAGTGCAGGTTAGGATTGGGCGATATATCATCCAAAACTAGTTTGAATGCCATATTGTGATATCGTTTTCATAATTTTAGACCTGGCAATATATCTTGAATCGTGTGTGTGTGCTCTAAAAATCACAATGTGGGGGAAAACCTTGAAGCCAGCCAATGCCTCTACAGTAGCACCATCCTTATTTCAGACATTGTGGTATATAATAATAACAATATTTTTTTTTTGTACCCCGCCCATCTGGCTGGGTTTCCCCAGCCACTCTGGGTGGCTTACAGAACATATAAAAACATAGTAAAACATCAAACATTAAAATCTTCCTGATACAGGGAAGTTTTAGGTGTCTTTAGATGTCTTCTAAAAGGATTGATAAATCACAGTGTTTAGCTGGTAATATATAAAAAAGGTAAAGGACCTCTGGCAGTTAAGTCCAGTTGTGAACGACTCTGGGGTTGCGGCGCTCATTTCACTTTACTGGCCGACGGAGCCGACGTTTGTCTGCAGACAGTTTTTCCAGGTCATGTGGCCAGCATGACTAATCTGCTTCTGGCGAAACCAGAGCGTTTACCTTCCCGCCGGAGCGGTACCTATTTATCTACTTGCACTTTGACGTGCTTTTGAACTGCTAGGTTGGCAGGAGCAGGGACCGAGCAACAGGAGCTCACCCCGTCGCAGGGATTTGAACCGCTGACCTTCTGATCGGCAAGCCCTAGGCTCCATGGTTTAGACCACAGCGCCACCCGTCTCCCTTAGCTGATAATATACTGTACTGCAATGTTGAAAAGCAGATATCGCCCAGCCCTAGTGCAGGTCTTGGGCAAGGACTCTGAATGTGGGCATTGGGCTTTGAACTCTGTCGTCAAATACCTTAACTATTGTTGTAAGCCACTTTGAGTACATTATTTTAATAGGAAAGTGGAGTATACATGCTACATCTAATCTCATTTAACTTTCTGTCCGAGAGCAGAGGTTGATAATGGTGGTATCATGGCTGCTGGCTGAAGCTCTCTTTGTTTGGCTGAATATTTGCTTATAGGATATTTCATCAGTGGGAACCAAGGGCAGGAGATGGTCTCCTGAAAGCTAAGGAATTAGTCTCCAGCTTTTGAGATGAGGTATCTCTCAGAGCTTAAAGAAAGTGATAACCCTCCAGCCGAGGAATGGGGACAGAGAAACAGCAAATACATGCATACATACCAGCTAGAGTGTGAACTGTCAGAAACAGGGAAGGAGCCAAGAGTTTCTAGCTGGGAATAACTCGAACAGTAAGTGCAGCTGCGAAGGGATGCAAGTTCCTTGTTGGTGATCTGCTACTTGCAGTAGGAATGCTTGTTTGCTTCCACTATGCTGTGCCACTATAATTGTAAACAAAACAAATATTACAAAGACACCATCAATCTCCAATGTCAGGTCTTGCTGAACTGACCTGCATTTTTTTTATAAAAAAAAACATGCATCCACATTTGATATACTATAACCAGCCCTAGACACATTTCTACAGGGTGGCCTGTGAGGACCTGGTCCCTTACAGATGGCCCAGGACTCCTATCTGCATTTCTAGCTTTCATTAAAGAAAAGAGTACATATGTAGTCATTTTACACAGAGTTACGAGAGGAAATATGCAAGCAGTAGCCTCCCAGTTGCCCTTCCAGAGAGGGATAGCTGCAATAGGGCTCCTGTTCTGAATCACTTTATTGACTGAGCTCATTATCGTATGCCAGTTTCATAACCTTCTCTTCCTTGACCCTTTCTTTCTTGTTTGCTTCCCCTCCTCCAATGTCAGCAATGGCAAGTGAAAACTAAGGGCAAAACATCTCAGTAAGGCCTACATAATTTTGCGGCTGCATTCTCAGTTTAATTTGGGGAAATTGCCTCAAGGATGGGTTAGGAACAGTGGCGAAGCTGCATGCTCCGCTACCGGGGGCGGAGAGCAGGCTGAGGGCATGGCTGGTCCCCGGGGGGCGTGGCGTGCCGTCTGGGGGGGCATGGCGCCAGGCATGCGGGGGGGCGCAGCACGTGTTGGGGCGCCGCGATGGCACCCTACCGGAATAGTGGTGCCAGGGGTGGTCCGCTCCCCCGTTCCTCCGCCAGTGGTTATGAAGGTGGTGGTGGTGGGGTGGCGGCAAGAGGGTAGCTAGGAGGAGAAAAAGAATCGCCCTGCTTCTCTGCATTGGACTGCTTGTAAATTATTATTCCTTACAAAACATTACTGCAACATGTCTATAGAGTGTGTCCCTGAGTTTTATTTTGCCCAGCCTGTCCCATATTTTGACCAACCAAAGGTGGCAACCCTAGATGTGGTTAATGCTAAGCAATAGGATTCTGCAATAAAATGTTGCCGTATATTCTCCGTCCTAGTAGGAATGCTTGTGTTCAGGGTCTCAGCCAACCACGCCACCCCCACCTCTTCCTGCCTCTCCTTTTCAGTTTCTTTTTTCCCAAATGACTCAACAGTTTGTGGCTACTAAAACATGCCCAGTCCTTACTGAGCCATTATTTGAGGACAGGTGCCCTTTAGGGGTAGGGTATAAAAGGATTTTTTGGTACTTTGGAAACCTCAGGATCCCCCTGAACCTGATAGAGAGCCTCCTGTTCTCAGGGTCCTGTTTCCGCTTCAGTCCTGTGCTGTGCTAAAGGACTGAACCCAACTTGTCCTACTCTCTTCTTTTCACTGCAGCAAAAGAAAATACAGGGACAAGTGCAAAATGAGCCAAGGAAAAGTTCTGCCTCAATGTGAAAATTGAAAATGGGTGATAAGCAGAGCTGGTCCACCCATGAGGCAAGGTGAGGCAACCACCTCAGGCAGCAGGGTCCACAAGGGCAGAAGATCATGACGTTGATCTTGATCTTCTCTTGCCCCTTCTGCCCTGGCAGGAAGGGAGCTGTCATTTTGGAGTCTCCCTCAGGTGCCAAAAATGTATCAGGCTGGCCCTAGTGATAAGAGTTCCCCTAGGCATGCGCAGAACATTTTTCTCATTACACTCTAAAAACAGATACATATTGCTTCACACCTGGTGTTATGGGAAGCATGTGGTTTTCAGGTAGGTAGAACTGTGACATCACTAAGTAATTAAAGCACTGGTAAATATACATTTATCCCACACACATATACAATCCTACCTCCCAACATCTTTTGCCTCTCAAACATCTCTTGAGAGAAGTTACACGCAAATAACTTCTCCCTGGATGATTGGTGGCATATCATGTTACAAACGATTAAAATATGTACATTAGCATCACAAATGCCAAAGGCACGTTTTTACATTTCAGATGTCTTCAATTTGTACTTTTTGTAGTGACATGGCAGACACACATGCTAACTTGTAAGGAATTTTTAAATTCTCTCTATTAATTGAAAACCTGTACTCCTTTATCGAAAGGAATTCAGAATGACATATTTCCCACTTCTACATTATTGTAATTCCTCCACTGTTTAGAGACCTCTCAGTTATCTAACATGTAGGTGGGTGGAACATTTCTACTGCCCTTAATGAGGTTGTGGTTCTGTGTGTGCAAAGTGCAAACACTGTTTTGTCAGATTATTGCTAGACTGAGCAAACACACTCTCACTTTGAATTAAATCAGTCAGCGCTTACCCTCGAACCTCCGTGATGAGCATTTGAACACCTGGCGTATAGAAGATAATTAAATTAATAAGTTAAGTAACTCTAAACATAATGGACATACTGTATATATTTTGCTGTTTCACATTGAGTTAGGAATTAGAAATAATTTGGCTGAGGGTAGCTGTAAACACACAAAATATGTTTAAGGTTTAGTGTTACCACAAGTGGGACCTGCAACAAAATATTGCAGTGTAGAGTGCTCATATTCAACCTCCTCTCCCTCCCTCACCGCTTCCTTCCTTCCCTCTCGCTGGTGCTCCTCAGCAGCTGCCACCCGCTGGTCTAGCAAGGTGCAGGTCTGCCACCACTTGGCCCCCTCCACCACCCCAACTTGACCTCTCCTCCCACCTCCCTCCTCAAGTCTCTTCCAACGCCAGCATGGGCAAGAGGCTGGAGCTGGGGCTCAAGTCACCTGTGGGAGCCAGCCGTCTACCCCGGGGCCCTGCCCACCTTCATGAGTTGTGGCAGAGAACAGGGCAAGGAGGCCAAATGTGGGGAATCCCACTCCACAAAGGGGGGGGGGTTGGAGTCATGAGAGAGTGTGTGCCCCCAAATCCCACCCACCCTGGGCCATCCTTTATTTTGCCCAGCCTGTCCCATATTTTGACCAACCAAAGGTGGCAACCCTAGATGTGGTTAATGATAAGCAATAGGATTCTGCAATAAAATGTTGCCGTATATTCTCCGTCCTAGTAGGAGTGCTTGTGTTCAGGGTCTCAGCCAGCCACGCCACCGCCACCACTTCCTGCCTCTCCTTTTCAGTTTCTCTTTGCCAAATGACTCTCAACAGTTTGTGGCTACCAAAACATGCTCAGTCCTTACTGAGTCTGATAGAGAGCCTCCTGTTCTAAGGGTCTTGTTTTTGCCTCAGTCCTGTCTACATTCACCACTTGAGTTTGCTGTTAAAAGGAATGATATAAAAACATTATGAATCATGAGTCACACTGGGGGGAACTTAGTGAGTGCCATATTACATCAGAAGCAGAAAGTCACTTGCACTCCTTCCTTGAATGTATGAACTGACTTTTAATAAGCTCATTTAATAGGTCTCTGCTACAGAAGTAGTAACAGATTAGCAAGCTTCTGAAGGAGAAGATTAAAGGCTTAGCCAATTAAAGACCATAATAAAATAAATTTTCTTATTAGTGTACAGCATATTGTTTTAGTCACACAGCTGTCAAAATATGTTCTCAGTTAATTGTGGTAGACTTGCTATTTAGAATCCCAACATTAAAAAACCTGTTACACAGCATATTAACAATAACATTATTGTAAATCAACTGTATTTCATGTATGAATTTGACACTAGCCAAATTCCTTAGATTGTCTACAATAGATTATAGATTATCCCCACTACGAGTCATTGACCAAGCAAATTAGCAGCCCCTGTGATAGCTTTTAAATATAAATCTTGAGAATTCTGATCAAAAGTCTCCTATGTAATTTGTATGTGTGCTAATGCATGTAAAAGGCTTTAAACACACTAAATTTGCTATGGAAAGTCTAATTAATTTATTACATGGCCTCTATGCTTTGAGCAAACTAGAATTCTGTGGATCAAGAGTAGACAACATGGTGCCCTCCAGATACTCCTCGACTACAGCTTCTATCATCCTTGGCCTTGGGACATGCTAGGGGCTCATGGGAAATGTAGTCCAACAAACATTTGGAGGGCATCCTATGGATTCTCCCCAATTGTTGCAGCTAAGGAGTTAATTTCACCAGTGTCTCTCATGTATATTTGTGGTGCATAAAATACTAGCAGCACTTACAGGACATATTTCTGAAAGAGGAAAGAAACAAGTGTGGAACTATGATTTGCTAAAATACAGCAAATGTAAATGATAGACAAGTTCACTAATGAGCACTGAAAGATCAATTTTAATGTAGTACAGTTTCTGTTCCTTGAATATGAAGAAGACAATATTCTGGGAAGAAAATGTGCTTAGAATGGGAGTCTTAAATGTATGTTGCACAAACTGAAATATAAATTAACTCGGTGGACACCTTAGCCACTTTCAATCTGTACTATTTATCTATCTTTCATGCCTTCTCTTTGTCGCTTTCTCTTCCACATCTCTTTTTCTTTCTCTCTCCCGGTCTCCATAAGATGGTCATGGTGCCACTAATCTTAAAAATAGCACAATATGTAATCCACATTAGCTGCCACATAGGTGTTATCACCACAATTCATTATTGCATTTCTGCAGCAAATGACAATGCTAATCTGGCATGGTCTGATTATGCCTGCCTACAATCTCTTCCCTAAAAGTTTTGCTATGACTTCTTATATTTGCAGGAAGGTGGACTTAAGAAGGGTTAAGTGAATAACCATAAATTTTGTTCCCTAAAAGAGACGAGCAGATAATATTGTCATTATAACTCATTTCACTTCCAGGGCAGTCAATTATGGGTTTGGCTGCAAGTCCTAAGAGGAGTAGAACATTTGATTTAAAACTTAAATATAGCTGAATTACATGGTAATGGTGACTGTAATGTAAGAGTGACAAAGCCAGCTCAACAACCCAACATGATCACCACAGTAACATTTAACTTCAATAAAAGGGAATTGCCATAAAACTAAAATACCAGTTAGAGGTAAATTGTAAGGTAGACTTGCAAACATATACACACAAACACCAGAAGACTTTAAAACATCATGATATATAGTCTGAAAAGAAATGTATTCCTGAAAAAAAGAAAAAAAGCTGAGCTGTTGTTCCAAATAAGTATTGTAAGAATACACCCTTTGAGAATAATTGATTAGCCTGAGCCATTTGTTAAGGAGATGCTCATATGCAGAAGCTTTGGGGATGCCAAACCTGAAACGAAGCCAGGATGCAAAAACCTGAAGCTACCTTTCAGAACAACACCGTAGTCTAGGGCCAAAACCCCTACTTGCCCCCAAAGCCTCATGCACAAGAATTGTGCACATATGCCTCCCTCAAGCTGCTGGAATTTCCAGAAGCAGAGGCCAGCTTGCAGGGGCAGGGAAGCAACATTAGGAACATGAAGAAAAGCTGAGCCATCCCTTTGTCCCTGTAGTGTTTATTGCAGGGAGGGACTGGGGCATAGAAAAAAAAACCTTCCGAGCCCAACCACCCTGCAAGGTTTTTTGACGCGCCCTAGTTAAGACTGCTGCCAGTTTCCGCTAAGATAAACGTTTATTTATAATGTTCACAGTCTGCATATGTATTTTGTGGATGGACTCTCTACTAACTTTTGTAAGGGGGTTCTCACGGTGCTGCTTCTTCCCAGTCTGTTCTCAACAAGACTTGTGTGTGACGCAATATGGCATAGCTACTACTGTGCCGCAAACTTCATTATGCCTCCTTCTCTTTTGCTGCTAGAGGGTCTGCCCTTTTACTTCCCCATATCTATGGGTTTACCCTCCAAATTTCACAGTGCTTCTTAAAATAAATATCACCATACACAGCCCTTTAAAAAAATTGCAGGGGAGTGGAAGAGGGATGACAAGGGAACAGAGAGTCCTCCTTCCCCCCGAATTCCTTGCTTGTTTGCACTATATAACACCACTGCTAGAGTTTTTTAGAATATCCAATAGGCCTTGTACATTCTCATGGCTAATACTGCCATTCTATATACACTTACTTTGGTGTACCTAGCTCACCTCTGAGTAGACATTTGTGGGATTACAGTGTTAATCTAAATGTAAAAGAGTCAATGTCTGATAAACCCTCTGCTACTAAAATTATATGGAGGTTGGAGACAAGAAAAAGATCCCCTTCTAGATTATTATGCCAGAAAGAACTGCCCTGAGAATATTTAAAAAAGTATATATAAGTTATTTCAGTTTTATCTATTTAACTCCTCCCCAAACCCAAACACACCCTGAGATAGGCAGCAGACTGGGGACAGCTGGGAGGGGTGTCAGATCTGGCCCCCCAAAAGCGCTCCTTTTGCCACCTCCCGTGCTTGTCACCTGCAGCTGCTGCCTGGAAAGTGTGGGTCTGCTACTGCCACCACCTGCCCCTCTGAGGCTTCCCTGCACCCTTCCCCCGTGTTTTAAGCAGGTGGTGGCAGCAGCAGGGCTGGGCACCATTTTCTGTTTCGCCTCAAGCGGCAAAATATCTCAGGTTGGCTCTGCCCTGAGTTGCTCTCTCCTTTTTCCAGTCTAACTGTTCTCTGCATCACCTTAGGTGTAGGTGTGGCAATGAGTCAAATGGGAACAGTATGTGGGATTCAGGTTACAAGCTGAACCTTTCACCAAGAAATAAACCTTTATGGACTGCAATGGTAGTCTGGCCAGACAGGTTTGAAGCAAGAGGCAAGTGCCCTTATACCTGACTGGTTGGGACAGATGCAGGGAAGAGATATGATGCATCTGTTTCTATTAGAAGAAAATTAGGTTGTCTCTCAAACCTACCCCCATATCTTACATCCACATTCCCCTTCAAACTTCTTTCACATGGCTCTGTCTGCTCTGCCTCCAACTGTTACCATCTGTCATCCTTCCAAACCTTCTTTTATTTTTACATTTGTCTATATCAGGGCAGTGTACAAAATATAAATCATACAACATTGATAATAGCTGGAATGCAGTTAGAATGAAAATTCACCACCACTCTTGTAGCAACAAATTATACACTAAAGGGGCCACACCACTTCTCTCTACCTCTAAGGGCGATGTACAATTTCCACTACCATTCTCTAATTTCCCTGCTCTCTCTCTGTGTAAGCTCACTGCTGCAGAAGAATATGTATGCAACAAGCCTTCTGTGGAGAGTGGCAAGTAGGAGTTGAACTTGGAATAAAAGGCAGGCTGCTGAGAGATGCTGGTTACTGCGGGGATGGAGAATATTGAGTGAGAAACCAAGGGGGAAGGTGAGGCGAGGAGGGGAGGAAGTTCCACACGAAATCATCTAGGACTGTAAAAAGGAACTTATTAACTGGAGGAGAAATGAGAAGCATTGGTCCTGAAGGTTCACCTTATGTGCCTTCTGGGAAACAGCAGTTATATCAAGCATTCCTGTATCAAACTCTGACCAACATGTGCAGATTCCACAGTGCAAACCACGAATGAAAAAACTGCTGCTGGTATCATTATCTTAACTCGGAGCACTTGAAAATGTTCCAGCAGCCAAGTCAGTTTTAGAAGGGCTGTTATTTTATGTTTAAAGATTATGGCTCTCATTGTGTACTCTCCTGCCCACTTTTCTGTGTAACAGGACATCTGACCTTCAGGCAGTTATTGAGACTGTATCTCTTAAAAAGAAACAAATACAGTATAAATAAACCTTCAGTTGCTGCAACCCTAAAAGCCATTGAGTCTTATCACCTATGTGCTACTTGCTAGCTTCTGTTTTAACCCTTCCACTCTCTGGTAAGGCAGTGGAGTTGATCCTCACTACTACTCCTTGCTGGCTGTTACACACAACTGTGCTATTATGTTAAGGGTACATTATTTGTAGCCTTCTTATGGCTTATGGGATTGCTGCCCTGAGACTTATGGGTATAGGGCAGTATGCAAATTTAATATATAATAATTTAATAATAATAAATAACCTGTTTGCTTTCTTGTGCTTTTGGAAGCCACACCTGGCCTCTAGACCAGGCTTCCTCAAACTCGGCCCTCCAGATGTTTTTGGCCTACAACTCCCATGATCCCTAGCTAGCAGGACCAGTGGTCAGGGATGATGGGAACTGTAGTCTCAAAACATCTGGAGGGCCAAGTTTGAGGCAGCCTGCTCTAGACTCTATTTGTATTGTGGAACTGATGCTTATCATTGCTGTTTTCTTGCTGATATTTTAATTGCCCTGTAAGTATTTTATTGATACCTATTTCCTTGTTGTCTGGAAACAGCTTTGAAGTCATATCTGGCAGAAAGCACCATATAAAAACCTTAAACAAGCAAATACTGTGGAACAATTTGCCACAGAAAAGCCACAATGAAGAACCTACTTCCAGCTTCTTACTTTTTGTGAGGATGCTGTGTCACTGGGTACAAATCACCTTTAACATCAGTAACATCTCTGACCTTTAGCTGCTATATTGATGAAAAATATGAGCATCTCTGATCTATGACTTTTGACGGCTAGTCCCAGTTATTATTCTCTAATGGGGGGGGGGAAGAGATGCACCCCATATGGTCCCAAATGCATGTATCCTTTGCTGTTTTTGATGCCCCACATACAAAACCCTCTCACATTCAGAGCAAGCTTGGACTTGCTCTCCTGGGTGTTGAATCAAATCAAGGTGTGCATGTGTGTGTTTGCAGGGGTGAGTGTGTTTTGAATTACACTAAATAAAGGGGGTGTTGAATAAGCTCAAGGGCTGTGTGTGTTGAATCAAGTCAAGGTGTGTGTGTATTTCTAGGGGGGTGTTGAACAAATAAAGGGGTGGGGGATGTTGAATAAACTCAAGGGCTGTGTGTGTGTGTTGAATCAAGTCAAGGTGTGCATGTGTGTGTGTTTGTAGGGGGGGTGTTGAATCAAATAAAGGGGTGGGGGATGCTGAATAAACTTGAGCTGTATGTGTGTTGGTGTTGAATCAAGTCAAGGTGTGCATGTGTGTGTGTTTGTAGGGGGGGTGTTGAATCAAATAAAGGGGTGGGGTATGATGAATAAACTCAAGGGCTCTGTGTGTGTGTTGAATCAAGCCAAGGGGTCCGTGTGTGTGTGTGTGTGTTGAATCAAGCCAGAGGGTGTGTGTTTTTGTGTGTGGGCCAGTTAAGGGGTGTTGAAAAGAAGCTCAAGGGCTCTCTCTCTCTGTGTGTGTGTGTGTTGGGGTTGGGGCATCCCTGCCCTGGGCTCCCTCGCCAACGCCGCGTTGGACAAAGAGCAGCTGAGGGAAGCGACTCTCTTCCCGCCTTTCCCCTTTGAGGCAAAGGCTCCCCTCACGTGAGGCGCGGCTCCTGCCTGGCGGCAACGGAGCTCCCGGCGGCCGCAACGGCAACGCCGGCGCTTGAGGGGGCCGGGCCGAGGAAAGAGAGGCGGAGGTGTGGGGGGAAAGAGCCGCAAACTCTTCCCGCCGCCGCGGCTGCTAACGCGGGTGGGCGGGGAAGGAGGGCGGCGGCGCGGCGAACGTGTGAGGCTCGGCACGGCGGGACCCGGCCGGGGAGCCTCGGCGAGAGCGAGTTGCCATGCCCACCAACTTCACGGTGGTGCCCGTGGAGGCGCCCGGCGGCGGTGGCGGCGAAGAGGGCCCCGGCGCCCAAGCGGGGCAGCAGCCGGAGCACGCGGCGGAGGAGCCGGGCGGGGGTACCCTCGGGCGGCCGCAAGAAGCGCCACTCGAGAATGGCTGCGTGGAGCCCGGGAGCCGAGGCGAGTGGTCGCGCGTGGGTCTCGGGCTGTGTGTGTGTGTGTGTGTGTGTGTGGGGTCTCATTGTTTTGCCCCCTCCCCACCCGTGTGGGTGGCATATGCGTGTTACAAGGAGGTGCAAGGAAGTGTGTGGGGGGGTCGTGTGTAGGTCCAGGGGAAGGGGCACTTCCCTCCCCCCTCAGGACATTGTGGGCATTTTTAACCTCCTATGGGCGCAGGTGGATTTAAGGGGAAGAGACAGCAAACTTCGGTTTCGCCCACACTCCCGGAAGGAACTGGAGGAATCTGGGTGTCAACTACGAACCCAGGTTTAGTGTATCCATTATTTCTTTTTTTTGGGGGGGGGTGAGAGGGAGGCTACCAAACACGGGGTTCGCGCTGCAAAACTTTGGAAAGGACCCAAAACTTAGCGGCTCGTAGTTAATGGAACTAGGAAGTGGTGGGGGGGGGGGGGAAGCTTGGCTTTGTTCATTTTGTATTATTATTTCCCAGCACGTGTGCATGATGCAGGTAAGTTGTGGAGAACTCGCACAGATAATAGTACCCAGGGGAACCCGCGAGGCCCCCCCTCCCCCCGGCGGCAGGTTGTCCTAGCGAAAGTTCCGTCGTGGGGATTTGCAACTCCCATTGTTTGCTCTCGCCGGTCCCACAGGTGGCCTTTCCCTCTCCTGGCAGCGGATGGAAAGGAGGAGGAGCCTCGTTAAGCCTGGGCGTTTCCGGCGCTTGCTTTGGTCAAAACGAGCCACGGTATTGTGCATTTTCTCTGGAAAGCGAAGCCCCGTTGCTTATAGTTCGTCCTCTATAAGCATGTTTCTTAAGGGGATTTTTAGAGGGAGCACTATCAGTTAACAGTTGGGAAAAGTTAGGAAGTAGAAAGCAAAGTTTAAAAAGGGGGGGGGGAGATAGAGGAGTATAGGCAAGGTAAATCAGTACAGTATGTTTCTGGAGTGTACCATGTCAGGTTGCAGTGGTTCCAGTTACAGGTGGGTAGCCGTGTTGGTCTGCCATAGTCAAAACATGGTATCTGAAGAAGTGTGCATGCACACGAAAGCTCATACCAGGAACAAACTCAGTTGGTCTCTAAGGTGCTACTAGAAAGAATTTTCGAGGTTGCAGTGGGAAAGAGGTGCTGTGTTTTTTTTTAATATTCCTATATGTAAAAGACATATTTACATATGGCATCTGTCAGACTGGAGTCAATGGAGGAGGAGTGCACCTTTGGGGGTGAAGCTAAACCATTGGGAGAGTTGCAGCACCCGCTGTGGCTTTAGAGACGAATATGGGACTATGGGAGACATGTTTTGTTTCAGCTGGGGCAAATGAAGGCGTCTGGTTGTGCTGCTGCAGGTGCACCATGGCGTTTCCTCTCTCTGCGCTCCTCCCAGTGGTCATTTCTCCTCTGGTCACTGCTCTGGATACATGACCTGTCTACAGGCATATGGCATGGTTAATGTTGCCAGCCTTCGTGTCATGTTTACAGACATCTTTGTAACATGAGTTGGTCTGCAAACGGGCCTGGTGCTTGAATGCAGAAAGATTTCTCCCTGATATGCTACTTCAGGGAGCTTTTTCCTTCTGGGGAAAACCTTGTGGCAATGTTCCAAAATAGGCCCTCACCTGCAGTCTTTAGTATTGTGTAGAATGTATTCCACTCTATCAGTTATGTAGACAACTGATTATATGTTGCAGAATGTGGTGGTAGGGTCTTGAGGGATGTACCACTTCATAATTTTTGAACGATTCCCTGTATTTAAAAATAACTCATTGCAAATAGAAAACTAGCACTTCAGGGAGAAAGGTTCTAGCCCAGTCCCTGTATTTAAAAATAACTCATTGCAAATAGAAAACTCTAGCACTTCAGGGGGAAAGGTTCTAGCCCAGTCCCATCTGTGCTGTGCTAGTTTTCTTTTTCTGTATACAGGTAGTTTTAAAATGTGATTCCCCAATTCTAGTGTGAATTGGTGTAGTCCATTCTACTATTTTATTTCCAATACCTTCTGCATGCTTAAGTCCAGCCGGAACAAATGACTGAAATATATGTGAATACACATTACAGTGGAACCCCGGGTTACGCACGCGATCCATTCCAGGTCGCTGTGCGTAACACGTGCGTGCGTATCCCAAACGCACAAAAAAACCCTGAAAACCTGGAAGTAGCACGATTTGAGCGCTTCTGCACATGCATGAAGTGCGCAGAAGCATTCTGTGCATCCGGGGGTCACGCGCACTCCGGAAACGCTTCCAGGTTGCGGGCGTTCTTAACTTGAACTTCCGTAACCCGGGGTGTGCGCAACCCGGGGTATGACTGTATACTTTAAAAGCACATTTGAAGCACATTACCTCCTAAAAGAATTCTGGGCACTGTAGTTTACCTACCACAGAGTTACAATGACCAGCAACCCTCAACAGACTGCAGTGCCCATAATTCTTGCCGGGGGGTGCGCTTTAAAGGTGTAGTGTGTATGCAGCTTAAGTTTGATGCTTAGTGTGGCTGAAGAGGTGTTCTGCAGGCAAAGGAAGTGAATAGGATAGGTGCAGAAAAACCTGAGGGAAAAAGAGGGGAAGAGTGGACAAATTTGAAAGAAACACCCATGCAAGTCTAGAAAAATATTTACCTAACTTTCTCCAAAAGGACAGAGTGAGAGAACAGACAAAAATAAGAGGAATAGGATTGGATATGAAGTGGTTTGAACAATTGGCCTGAAAGTAATGTGGAAAGGCAATATATTCACAAAAAATTGGGATGGAGCTTGGTATGGCATCTGCTGAAGTCAATTATTGTACCATATGACATCCTATTGCATTAGATTGCAGCAGTACCCCCCTGGTGCTTCCACTTCAACTACACATACTTGAAGTATATGTGAATAATTCTGGTATGCTTGCCAGCTGATTACTTTGTAGTTTGGTTGGTTGATCATTCTTCAGTGTGAGCCTAACATAAAGAGATAGCTGGAGAATTCTCCTGACTGTTTTAAGGAGATAGCTGGAGAATTGGAACCTAGATAAGATGACATCCTCCAGCAGATGGGAGAGGGCAGATTGGTGTGACAAACAGCAGCTGGTCATTTTGGAGAGGGAGAAGAGATATGTGAGTTTGCTGAGCACACCCTGTGAATGCAGGGCACCCCTCTGAAGATCTGATGTGATTCTGCTGTCTTTCTGGAGTGTTGTGTTGCCAGTATATGCTGTGCTATATTTGTAAATAAATATTATGTACACCAGAAGGGTCCAGAGTGCACTCGTCCAAAGTACAGTGGTATCTTGGTAGTCAAACGCCTTTGTTGTTGAACGAATCGACTCCCGAATGCCGCAGACCTGGAAGTGAGTGTTCTGATTTGTGAACATCTGGCGCGGCTTCTGATTGAGTGCAGGAAGCTGCTGCAGCCAATTGGAAGCCGTGCCTTGGTTTTCGAACCATTCTGGACTCCTGGAATGGATTATGTTCAACAACCAAGGTACTACTGTATTAAAAAAAACTGACATTGCTGTTCTGACGGAATTGGGGAGTATATAACGATATCTTGGTGCAATCTTATGCCTGCTTACCTGAGGAATCCTGAGGAAACATGTACAGTGGTACCTCGTGTTACATACTTAATCCGTTCCAGAGGTCCGTTTGTAACAGGAAACCGCTCATAACATGAGGCGGCGGCGCGCTTTCACTAATGGCTCCTCCCGCTGCTGCTGCACCGCCGGAGTGGGACTTCCACTCACATCCCAGGGCAAAGGTCACAACAAGGGGCATCCATTTCTGGGTTAGCGGAGTGCGTAACCCGCAGCATTCGTAAGGGGGAGGGTACATAACACAAGCTACCACTGTACTGTATAATATTCCACTGTAAGTATTTATATCAAAGGATTTCATATTCACCTCAAGCATTCTTACAGCAGCTCTGTCAGGGATCATGAAGAACTCTGACGGAATTTGTAGAGGCATTAAAATAACAAATGCAGTTCAGTGTAAGAAAGTGTGAAGGGATGCACACTGGAGAAGAAAATCCTAACTTAATAAATATGCTAATGGGGTCTGAACTGGCAGCAACTGACCCAGGGTACAGGACCTCGGGGTCATGATGGATAACTTGATGAAAATGTTGACCCTGTGTGCTACAGCTGTGGAAAGGTTAATTCTATGTTGGGGATCATTAGGAAAAGAATTGAAAATAAAACCACAAATATAATGCCATTATGGAAATATATGGTGAGACTACACTTGAAATACTGTATGCAGTTCTTATCATTGCAACTCATAAAACAAATTGAGCTAGAAAAGGTCCAGAAAAGGTTAATGAAAACGATCAAAGGGCTAGAGCAACTTCCTATGAGGAAAGATTACAATATTTGTGATTTCTTTGTTTAGGAAAAAAAGGGTGAGTGACATTTCAGAGGTGGATACAATTATGCATGATGTGTGGAGAAAGAGAAGTTTTTCTTCCTCTTTTACAACTCTAGAACCCAGGGTCATCCAATGACACTGCAAGTTGAAAGTTCAGGACAGGCAAAAGGGAGGACTTCCTCACACAGTGCAATGGAATTTGCTGCCACAAAATGTAATGATGACCACCAACCTGGATGCCTTTAAAAGGGGATTGGCATATTGATTGAGGATATGGCTATCAATTGCTACTGTGTCAGTGTCAGAGACTGAATACCAGTTGCTGAAAATCACAACTCTGCTCAGGTCCCATTGCTGCCACCACTGTGCTGTCTCTGTTGTAATGATTGTTGATCCGGCTGGCTCCTTAGAGACTTGCAAATTACCGCCCCTGAAGATGGCCGGGGGTCCAAAAGATCTTCCCAGGCAAATGGCCTGGTGCCGGCTGAAGATTTCAGGGCCCCCAGTCAGCAACATGGGAGAACCGCAAGTCCCGGCTTTCGGCACCAACTGTTACGGAAAAAATCCCAGGTGTGGAACTGCCCAGCCACCTGGCCCTTAGGGATAGGCCCACTGGTTTCTGCGGAGTTAAATAAAAGAAGTCCAGCCACTGGAGCAAGGACAAGACAGGGTTTATTGCGCAATAGGTTACAGTCAAACTGCACACCCAGAACAGTGTTACAAGAACTTTTAAAACCCCTATCATATCCCAGAATACAGTTTGAAAACATCATTACTACATCATCACTACATCATGAAAGGGAAGGGTTATACATGATTTACATATAGGAAAACAGGAAAGACAAGATTAGCATATGGGGGAAACAGAGCAATATCAGGGAGATAGCCCTGAGAAGTGTGAATGGGTGTTAAGTATTGGCAAGGATACCTTGAGCACTTATCTGGGAGAGAACAATGGGATTCTGGTTGAGGGATATTAGCCTGAAGCACCCAGAGATTACCTGCTGAGGCATTTCCCTGTGTACGTGGTCTCTCGCCTACTGGATCATGGCAGAGAGATGGGTCCCCTTAAGGGCATCACTCCATACCCCAAATGAGTTTACTCAGGAGGAGACTTTGCTTAGGTGAACCCCCCGATAATTTCTGTAACATTTGTCTAATGATGAATTATTATTTGCATTACAGTGCAGTACAGTTGTAAAAATGGGTAGAGAGAGGGGCTGAAAGGGAGCTTTATAGAAGTGTCTAACCAGAGAACAGCAAAAGAACAACATGCTGACAAGAAGCAGGGTATGATGGGATTTGTCAACTTGAGTGCCTGCCTCTTTCCTTTTATTCTATTCCTGTTACTTGAGCTTACTTCTGGTATTGAAGGAGGAACCCCCCCCCCCCCGAGAAGACAGATTGTGAGAAGGAAAGTCAGGGTGAAGGGAGATTTTAGCACCCTCAACCCGCACTCCATTTGTTCTGAAAATTGTCCAGAGAGTTTAACCAAATGGAGATGTTACTGTCATGTCTGGTTTGGCTTTGAATCTATTGCAGAATGCCACCAATGTTAACAGGAAATTGCACAGATCAAGGAGAGTCTTGATCTTTTTGCAACAATAACAATCAGTGGTTGGTTGTTTATTCAGTATTCTCACTCAGATAGGTCACTACTACTTGTGTCTTTTATATCCCTTCCTTCCTTCCTTCTTTGTAATCTTTTCTCGGTTTATCTTTCCCTTTCCCTTTGTTCCTTTTTCTTTTGTGTTTCCTACCTGCAAGAATTCCCATCTCCCTGTGGGTTCTAGGCTCACTATTTTTTCTGTTCTCCACTATCAGAACTTAGTTAGCTAGCAGTGAACTGCTGTAATTAAAATTTATAGAAGAAATTTTCAAGTACTGTGATATAATGATACTATTTTGTGATATTTTTGTTGGGCCTATTAAAGGCATCACCTGATTGTAAAATACACATAGAGGTCATTTTTGAACTCTCCTGTGGCTTTTGCTTGGTTTATATCAGGACTATTCTGTTTATTAAAGAACCTTTTAATGAGGGTGAAAGAGGAGAGCGCAAAATATGGTCTGAAGCTCAACATAAAAAAAACTAAGATCATGGCCACTGGTCCCATCACCTCCTGGCAAATAGAAGGGGAAGAAATGGAGGCAGTGAGAGATTTCACTTTCTTGGGTTCCATGATCACTGCAGATGGTGACAGCAGTCACGAAATTAGAAGACGCCTGCTTCTTGGGAGAAAAGCAATGACAAACCTAGACAGCATCTTAAAAAGCAAAGACATCACCCTGCCAACAAAGGTCCGTATAGTTAAAGTTATGGTTTCTCCAGTAGTAATGTATGGAAGTGAGAGCTGGACCATAAAGAAGTCTGATCGCTGAAGAATTGATGCTTTTGAATTATGGTGCTGGAGGAGACTCTTGAGAGTCCCATGGACTGCAAGAAGATCAGACCTATCCATTCTTAAGGAAAGCAGGCCTGAGTGCTCACTGGAAGGACAGATCCTGAAGCTGAGGCTTCAATTTTTTGGCCACGTCATGAGAACAGAAGACTCCCTGGAAAAGACCCTGGTGTTGGGAAAGATGGAGGGCACAAGGAGAAGGGGACGACAGAGGACAAGATGGTTGCACAGTGTTCTGGAAGCTACCAACATGAGTCTGACCAAACTGCGGGAGGCAGTGGAAGACAGGAGTGCCAGGCATGCTCTAGTCCATGGGGTCACATAGAGTCGTTCACGACTAAACAACAACAACATTCTGTTTTTTATTTTGATTTTTTTGGGGGGTGGGAGTTTAGGATATTTGTAATCTGAATATGTTCTCATGATTATACAAAATATACAAAGCAGGAGGATCAGACCTACAGGTTTAGAGACTCCTCTGATAGAACTGGAGTGGAGTGGAATGGAGGTAGAAATAAACACATCAGTAAACCTAAGTTGGCGATTCCACACACCACTGTCTCTTAAGAACAAGAAAAAGAAGGTTGAATAGAAAGTGGGAAACGGTCCCTTCTCATCTTCAGAATGTTTGTTTTATTAATTAGGCCAACTCAGATTTTGTGATGGGTTTTAGAAGATGTTGGAGTGCTCCCATCCAATTATTGTAAGAAGTGCAACATGGAAAGCAGGCAGGGGGAGGGGAAAACATTAGCCCTACATTTGCAAGCAAAATTTCAGGTGTTTGCAAACTTCTGTGCTGAAAGTGTTGAAGAGAAATAGGCATTAGTTTTCATCTGTATTGGGGGATGTTATATGATAATGGCAATTATAATTCTATATGCTAAATACTGAAAGGAAAGAGAAAACCCCAGAATTGAGAGCTGGGAAAAATAAATACAAATATGCAGTTGTTGGTGTAAATCAACCCATTACATCAGAACCAAGGAAGGGTGCAATTTCAGTGACTGAGTAACAAGAAAATATATGTACATGGTTGGTGGTAATTAAGATCATCAGTTCTTAAATTAGTTTTAGATGTTTTATTGTTTAGGTTTTTTAATAGTTTTTAAATGTTCTAAATAGGTTTTTATTTTATTTTTAATTGTGCTTTTTAATCACAGAAATGTGTCATCTTTGGGAGGAATGGTAGTACTGTATATAAATCTAATAAATACCTGTAAATATTGCCCTAAATCCAGCACAGAAGCCACTGATTTCATTCAAACTCTGCTGGATTTCTGCCACTATCATTACAGTTCAAATGGTTATGTGTATTTACAATCAAATTGCATTGTAACAACAAAAACATAAGCCCAATACATGTGCAGTGTTGGCATGTAATCACACAAGAAAAAATGTTGTGGAGTTCTTGTAGACAGTACTGGAAAATCCCACTCTTGCAGTATAGGAGTGAGTGGGAATTGACAGGCAATGGTGAAGAACCTGTCATTGCTTATTGACTAGCCACAAATCTCCCTGCAGTCTGGGAGTGGTGTTGGATATATTGGGATGAGCGTGTCTTGTGTGTGTTCGTGGTTGCATGCAAGTTGTGAAGATATGGCTAGAAGTTCACTGTCCTGTATTAGTCAGTGAATAATTTGAAATACTGTTCAGTGTTTTTTAAAGGGTTGTTGCCTGTCTCTGAGCTCAGAATATGCTGTAGATTAGATAACAATGTAAGAATATACTTGCTACATCAGACCAGTGGCACTTCTAGTTTAGCATTTTGTTTCCAAGAATGGCCAGCCAGATGCTTCTGAGAATCCCACAAGTTGTGCATG
Source organism: Lacerta agilis (assembly GCF_009819535.1). Classification (NCBI taxonomy): domain Eukaryota; kingdom Metazoa; phylum Chordata; class Lepidosauria; order Squamata; family Lacertidae; genus Lacerta; species Lacerta agilis. The sequence continues at coordinate 9,831,522 of NC_046318.1, forward strand.
AAGGCAGGCACCAGTCTGCCTTCCTGTTTTGCCCCTCAGCAACTTGTTTTTGGAGACCTGCTGCCTCTGAACTGCAGATGGTCTTTCGTAGGCTACTAAACTAGGAATATGAGGAACTGCTTTTAAAGCCATCTAAGCCAGTGGTTACTATGACATCTTGTTGCAGCAGATTGCATTAATTGGTTATGTGTTGTGTGAAGAAATACTTCCTTTTCTTCACTGAATTTATTTTTAGCCCAATGTGTATTACTTTATACTTGCTTACAACTTCTTTTGAGGAGGAAAGAGGTTCTGGTGCTTTGTCCTTCTTCTCCCTCCATTTCTCAAGAACCATGTCTTCTTAAGAGTAAGTGGCACCACACAACCTGCTTTTTACTACTTTCCCGTTTCTTATATTTTGTAACTCCCCCCATGAGTTCCAGCTGCTCACCTTGAGCTACTACTACTCCAGTCTGATAATTTATGTAGACTACTTTGTCCTTTCATGCCCCCAATACTCCTGCTACTACTACTCCAGTCTGATAACTTGTGTAGACTACTTTGTCCTTTCATGCCCCCAATACTCCTGCCTTACTCTCTCTTTGCTTGCCTTTAGACTCACTTCCAACCTCTTCAGGAGGAGGCTGAGTGCAGGAACTAATTTCCCATTGCTTAGCTTGGCAGCCTTGATAACAAACTTTTTTCCCTTTTCAAGTGCTCCTGAAGATACAAATCGGAGTGCATGGAATTAAGATTAAGACCTCTGGTTTTGGTGCAGCTGACACTTTGGCTGTTCAACGGCTGTTACTTCTAGCCTTCTCGATGCCTATACCACAGCACTTCATGCAAGTTTACTTGTTTTAAGAGTTGTTTGTGGTATCCAGGATTCTCTGTGTTGCTACAATTGTACATATCTTCTTTTTAAAAGATTATGGAACTTGAAAAGCAGAAGAGAGCTAATTGGGCCCATTGATATTTTAGATCATGTAGAAATGAGATTATTCCTTTGTATTACTGTGACCTTATGTTTGTTTTCTTGATTATTTAATTAGCTTCTGATAGAACATAATTTGATGGGAGTAGCTCTGAAATAGGTTGCTAAAGGGCTCAGTTTATGATATAGTTTTTACTGTATCTTAAAGTAGATGTCTATTTTTCCAGGGCATATTCTTGATTCTCTGCAGTATCACATGGTAATAATTCAAGCTTTGGAGACTGTTAATTTTTTTTTTAATAATCCATACAGAATGTCTTTGTTAGGATTTGTCTTTACAATAGACTCTTTTAATTCCATAGAGAAGAAAAAGTAGAGAAGAATTTTTTCTTTACTATTTTGGGAAAGATAATTCTTTCTCTCCCCACCCTAGCCCTTAATTCTGTAACTGATATTTAGATATTGTATTGTAACACTTCCCACATCTTCGTACACGCTATCTCGAACACTAATTCCACGACCTACAGCTGGTGCTGCCTCATCACAGTCAGCATTCCACTTCCTATTGGTCAGCTGCAAGATCAAGGGCCTGACAGTCTTTTTGGAGCTCTTTTTCCAAGTCTGTCAACAGCCAATACCCTCCTCTTCCCAGACACTTGTCTTCTGAGGAAAGGAAAGGTGGGATTACAGAATATGGGGCTGGGTTGTGTTTTGGAATGTCTTCAGGGAAGTCAGTCTACTCCTAACATTGCCCCACATCTAATCACACCTTAAATTTTCTCTTCATCCTCAGTGTGCTAGTGCTTCTAAGCTTTTGGAGCACACACTCTCTTTGCAGTTTAAAATCAAGACTTGGGGCTTTTAGACATGTTCAGAATGTGGCCTAGCTGGAAGCTCCACTAAACTTAATGGAAGCTACTTCTGAGTAGACATGTAGAACAGTGTGCTGCAATGTTTAGAAAGGAGGAAATAAAAGAAGGGGAAATGGTGTGTGTGTGTGGAGAATCCCCCAAATGGCTGCTTGTAGTGAGAAACATAAGATAAATTTGTCAGGAGCGATTGTGGTGATGGGTGGCATATCTTAATTAACTTAACAAGGTGGTTGTCTTAGCTGAGGTACTTTGCTTGCCTTTTTTTAAAAGTCCTTTGCTTACCTGCTCAAGCAGGACTTGTAAAAAGCTAGCAACAGGCTTTAAAACTTTTTAAACAGTAAAAAAAAATGAATAAAGTGTTGCAAGCTGATCGTAATATAGAATAGTTCCTTTCACTTTCAGTTGTGCAATGAAAGTGGGTCAGGGTGGAGAAATTTCTTTATGTACAGTACTACTACAGCTATGAAGTGAAGACTGGAGAGTTAGGTGAGAAAATGACCCTGTTACCAAACAGAAGTGGCAGCAGTGTTGAGCAGACCTACAGAGGACTAAGCAGGGATGGATGGCTCTCTTCTGGCCCCTGCCTGGTCTGCTTGCCCAGCCAGGCTGCAAGAAAATGTGTATGCTTGTTTTTGTTTTGTTTGTTTTTTGCATCAGTTTGTTTGTCCAGTGAGATACCTGCCTGCAGGTAAGAGTGTTTGTGCTGATTGCAGTTTGGGGTACTGTATGATTGCTGACTGAGTGAATACAGCTGGGATGGGGGTGTGGTCCAGAGCTTGTCTTGCTACAAGAACAGGCTCTGGTGCAGGCAGTAGGGCTGTTCCCAAAGCTGGTGACACAAAAGGGTATTGCTGCTTTGAGACATCACTTTGGGGAATCACACACACACACACAGCCCAGGTCAGTACAGTACTTTAAAGTTATTACAGTGATACCTTGGTTTACGAACTTAATCTGTTCCTGAAGTCCGTTCTTAAACCAAAGCGTTCTTAAACCAAGGTGCGCTTTCCCATAGAAAGTAATGCAAAATGGATTAATCCGGTCCAGACTTTTAAAAACAACCCCAAACCAGGAATTTAACATGCATTTTACTATCTAACAAGACCATTGATCCATAAAATGAAAGCAATAATCAATGTACTGTACTATAAAATAAAATAAATAAAACAGTATTGTAGACAATAAAAATGAAAATTATAAATTTTCTTACCTGCACTGTTGATAGTCATTGTTTGGATGGGGGGCTTTTATCCATTTCCACACTCACTCACACACAATCAGTAGCTGTACTGTGATCCACACAGACCCCCCCCCCGCAGGAAATGCTCCCTAGAGTGCACGCCTTTCACAGCGGCGTGGGGGGAGTTGCGTGCCCTCAAACCAGCTGGCAGGCAGGTGCGCAGCTCCCCTCCCTTGAGGCTGCGGGAAACATTCTCCTCCCACAGCGGCATGGGGGGCGTTGCGTGACTGAAAACCAGCTGGCGGGCAGGCGTGCAGCTTCCCTCACGGCTGCGGGAAACACTGTGATGACCCTCTTCTCCACTGCCGGACGACGGAAGTGTGGCACTCAAAATGGAAGTGCACCCCTGAACAGAGTACATTTGGATTCCAAACACCTTCTTCCGGTTTTGAAGTGTTTGTGTACCAAAGAGTTTGTGACTTAGGCTGTTCGTAGACCGAGGTACCACTGTATGATAAATACAGTACTTTGCTTTATTGCATTGCAACATTTAACAACATCATTACACACAAAATAAACCCTAACCCAGAAGATGCAGTACATCTGAAATAACAGCCAGGTAATGTAAATAGTTCCTATCCCAGACAACCATTTGTACAGAAGGGGACATACAGGTTATGCTAAACAAATGTTTTATAATGGGAGAGGAGTCACCTTCTCCATTTTTAGCCATGTACACAGAAAAGCTGCACCAATCAGTTGCAGAATAGTCTTCATGCTTCAAACCTTGTGCCAGTTTTCTTTTATTAGTCAACTTTTCCACATGTGCTATTTGACGTACACTATTGTAGCAACTTGTCAGAGAAGTTTTTTCTCAAATTCCTCTAGTGTTTTGTTTTTTTTTATTCCTGTGAGCCTGACTGCTAATAAAAGAGAACTTATTAGGGGTTTGAACTGTAAGTTAGTATTATCTCCTGTGATACGATCGAGCAGTGCCAGCTCTGGACGTTTAAAGGTGTTTTGTCCTGTAATTGTTCTTATTTTAAAAATAGTTGTCCCAGAAATGAGCCACTTTCCCACATGTCCACCACATTTGTTGAACAGAGCCTAACATTCGACATCCTCTTCAACAGTTTGGTGAACAGGGAGGCTAAATTTGTAGGCATAAGATACCAATTTTTTTGCACTATTTAAAGTAGTAGATGTTGGGAAAGATGGAGGGCACAAGGAGAAGGGGACGACAGAGGATGAGATGGTTGGACAGTGTTCTCGAAGCTACTAACATGAGTTTGGCCAAACTGCGAGAGGCAGTGAAGGATAGGCGTGCCTGGCGTGCTCTGGTCCATGGGGTCACGAAGAGTCGGACACGACTGAACGACTGAACAGCAACAAAGTAGTACTTTCATCAAGGCCAGGACATTTTTAAAAGGAAATCTCCCCCACATTGAAATCAAGACCTCTTCATTAATAGTAATCTGCTAATCGGCTTCCCACATCTGCCTTAGACTTTCGCTGTATTCATATCTATTAAGATTAACACACTATTCTGTCTAGACACTGAACTGTTTTATCTTTGTGGCAGAGTCCAACAATAATTCATAAGGGGTAAGGTATTTCAATGTCTGTTCCCTGATATGGGTTCAACAAATAAAATTAACAATTTGGTACCAAGTCAGCCTAGAGATTCTATAGTCCTTAATTCGGGATTTCAACATAACCCTTGGGAGTGGTTGAGATTCAAGAACAAAGTCACAGAGTTCATTTAAACCTGCATTGTGAAGACGTAAGAAATTAATATGTCTGCTGTTCTGCATGAGCTCTAGAAAAATATTAAGCACCAGCTGTTCCTTCCACCATTTCCAAACCTGTCAGACCGCCCTCATAGTGGAGGTATTCTGTACTGGCTTCTGTACAGGGTACTTAATAAATATATAGTCAGTTCTCAAACTTCTAGCCCTGTTATAACTCTTGATTTGCACCCATTATGCACCTATTTTGGCAACCAAAAAACGAAGAAAAACTGGCTTGGGGCCAGTTTACCTGTGAGATGCCCTTATCCCATATATGCTCCATCAGCTGCTTTGAGCTGCGAAACTGGCATTGCTACAAGTCTCACATAATACTTGTATTGCATTTGTAAAAACAAACAAAAAAACGATCTTTTAGTGTTGCATCACCCACACTCCATAACTCCTTGCCTACTGACATGAGCAATAGCGCCATTCTGTTATAGTTCTAAATAGTATGATTTGATGGCCATTGCCTTCTTGCTCTGCTCGTGGAACCTTGCACTTCCAGTAATACCTGGCTGACCACAGTTAATTGGAATGTTGGGCTAGACAGACCTTGGACTTAATCAGGAAGACGATTCTTAGGTGCGTGACAGAGTAGCTGTTACTCCCCACACTGCCAGTATTTCTGTGTCTTTAACAAATGAGTGACATGCAAAAATTCATAAAATGTAGCTTTCCCCAGTTTGGAGATGCAGTGAATTAAAATGTCACCTGCTGGGTTTCTTGCAGTTACTCAGCTGTTAAATACATAGAAACCTCTGTGTAAATAAAGGTAGTTACAGGTAGGTAGCCATGTTGGTGTGTATCTGAAGAAGTGTGCATGCACATGAAAGCTCATACCAAGAACAAACTTAGTTGGTCTCTAAGGTGCTACTGGAAGGATTTTTTTTATTTTTTATTTTTTTTATTTTGTTTTAAATAAAGGTAGCAACTGTAAAAACTAGCAAGACAATAGTAGTGACAAATGCATATATCTGCATTCGGACAGTGGAGGAAAATAATTCTGGAGAGCTTATGACCTTTATTCTGACAAAGGCAGCTAGAAATAACCTGTTCACAACATAGATAATGAGATAATGACCTCATGTACAAAGGATCCATCATTACCAGCTGAGTCATTTTACCTGGCAAGGCTACTTTTAGATGTGGTAATAATTGACATCAGATGTTCTATTAAATATACTTTCCTTCATCTTTTTCAATAAGGAAAGTCATTTGTGTATATTAGGAACCCAGCAGCTAAGTCTGGATTGGTGCCAGTTAGAGGCCAGAGGTTCAGACAGAAACACTAGCTAGGCTTCACAAACAACTTCTTCCTTGCGGGTGTAGATTTTGAATGATGCTGGCCAATAAAAATGGGATGAAGAGGAACCTCTGGGAAGGAGGTGGAACACACAAGGCCAAATGGTCCAAGGCAATTTTGGTGCCTGAGCTGTGTAATCAAAACTACTCCCAATGTCAGGGCACATTGTGAAATCTGAAGAGTAGGGTTTCAAGACACCTGGTTTCAGTTTGTTAGCTATGTCAATATTTGTGACAATAGAAGAAGAAGAAGAGTTTGGATTTGATATCCCGCTTTATCACTACCCTAAGAAGTCTCAAAGCGGCTCACATTCTCCTTTCCCTTCCTCCCCCCCCAACAAACACTCTGCGAGGTGAGTGGGGCTGAGAGACTTCAGAGAAGTGTGACTAGTCCAAGGTCACCCAGCAGCTGCATGTGGAGGAGCAGAGGCGTGAACCTGGTTTACCAGATTACGAGTCTACCGCTCTTAACCACTACACCACACTGGCAATCCATCCTTCTACGTCTGTTTTCATTATCCTTGTTTAATCTAACATTTTCAACTGCCTAAAATGTTTTGCTGTGCTTCGAATTTATTGTTATCTAGACACTTTGTATAGTTTTGCTGGGTTCCCCCCCCCCCATGGTGCTGTACTCTGGAAGTAGCAGTATTGTATGAATGAAATTGACATTTTGTCCCATTTCATGGTGGCTTCAACCTGCCACTTTTACATTTTGCTTAATACTTGGGCTTGCCCTGGTTTCCTCTAACCCTCTAATTCAGTTAAACACCTGCTTCTGTCTTTTACACCGCTGTGAAAAAGATAATATGGAATGTTTTTTTAAAAATGTGACTCTTAAATTAGGCCTACAGAAATTTTGTCCTATGTTACTAATAGCCTGCAAGCCATGTTTTGCAGCCCTGGACCAAACAGGCAGTCCCTGGTGAGCTGCAAGCATCACACCTGGCTTACAAATTGCGTTTGGCTTGGTGGTTTACAAGTTGTGGTGTTTCTAAATCCATGTTGATCGGATATTGCAAAAGCTGCCATAAAATAACCAGATTGGTAATAAACTTTTATATTAGTCAAAGAAATAGAAGTTATGTAAAATGTAAGGGATGTTAAAGGCTTAGAATCTGTATTGAAGTTTGAAATACTACATTTGTGCCCTGCTGCTCCTAGGGAGGTCAGAGCAAGCTGTTTATCCTTGCAGCAGCCTGTGAGGTAAGTTAGGATGAGGGTGTGTGTGTCTTATTCAAGGCCCACCCACTGAGTTTCATAGCAGAGAGGATTTCTGTGGCCCTGATCAAGAACTCTAGGCTAGAATTGCACAAGATTTGGCCTACTGGGTTAATACAGGCTACCTGCTATGTAAGCCCACTCGCCGTGTGCTTGTTAAATGTGTTGTTTCTACTTTCTGTCTAGGACAGCAAAACTGCATTTTCGATGCAAGATATCTGTCCAAAATGTACGGCTGTCATCGTGCAGCCCTCACTGTAGTGCTGTGTCACAATCCTGGATTAGCATGAAGTCATGGCGCAGGGAGGGGTGCAGAAGAGCAGGCAGAAGATGGAAGGCTACAGAGGGAAATAGTGGTTTTAAACAACAGCAGAGGTTGGAAAGGAAACAGCAAAGGAGGGTTGGAGAGGAACTGAGAGGCAAAAAGTAATGATTTCAAACAATAGCAAAGAATTGAATAGAGAGAACAAGGTGTGACACTGAGAGAGGAGAGTGGCAGTTTTACATAAGGTTTGAATACAGTGAGAAGAGAGTTAGAAAAGGCTCTCTTGTGCTGGCTTCTTTGTTGTACCCACCTCTGCTATTTCTCCTGGTTAAAACCCACATTGTTTCTCCAGCACTGCTTTACTCAAACCACAATTTTTGTCTAGGTGTTTGTCCACCTTTGCTTTACTCAGACTTCTGCCATTGTTTGTGTGCAACAAGAAGGAACAAACACTGAAAGGAATTTTTTTTCTATTTTAAGCTTCTCCCTCTTCCAATCCATACCTCAGCTGCCTCATGTGTGAGAGATAAAGGACATGGATCTCTCACATATTTTATAGTACATGGCGGCCCAATTTTTCATACTAAGTGGGTCGCAAAAGTACTTCAACATAGAACCCATGGGCCGCACACTGCCTTGTCTTGCACACATGCACAGTGTGGGGCGGGGGGAGGCCAAAAATTGTTCCTCTCACACTGCATTCACACAGATGGCTAAGCTAGGCACAGGGCTTTAGGAAGGACACATGAGGCTTTGGCAGAGTCCTTGAGCCCTCCCACTTCTTTCCAAAATTTGGGAAAGCAGTAACTAGATAGCATGAGGGCTGTGGTGGTGGGTGGAGAGGATGTTAAATGTTGCCAGGTGTCTTGCGTTGGACTCCTACAATGTATTTCACTTCTGGTACTATTCGTTGTCTTCAACATGAAGTTCCAGATTCAGTGTAATAATTTAGAAAATATGTTTTATTAATAAGCAAACATGCAACCACTTTATTTAACCTTTTCTGATTGAACGAGCTAATTGACATGATTGCTCTGAAGAGTCTGTTCATCTTAAAGATACAGTAAGCTGTATAATCATGGGTAATGTGCACAAAGGGGACTGCAGAATAGGAGACAGGAGGAGGCATGGAAATTGGGGGTGGTTGATGTGCAAGGGAGAGTTGAGAAAAGTAAGGAGGAGGGTGAAGGAAAAAGTGAATGTGCAAAGGAGGTTGCAGAAAAGGGAATAGGAGGCATGGGAATGGGGTTGCAGATGAAAGCAGGGGCATGAAAGGGTCTGAAGAATAGGAGGGGACAATGACTTCACAACTGAACAGAAGGTGAAGTCTGCTTGTTGCAATGTGGGTGGTGAATGGAAGACGTTACAGTGGGGGTGGTTTGTATACAGGGGCAATTGCACAAAAGGAGGAGGTATGGACATGGGGTGAAGGTGAAAAGTGGGGAATAGAAGAGAAATGGTTTCAGAAATCAGGTGGGAAGGGGAAGCTTTAGGGTGTTAATATGGAGGGAGTGACAAGGGGGAAGGGGTTGGTGAGCAGAGGGAGCAGGACCACAGTGAACCTGGTAGCCCACAATAAATGGGTTGTACGCTGTGTATGGCATGATGTGTCCTAGGTTATGCAGACCTGTTTCAGCTACCATATCACACAAGTTCAACATATCAAATTTACAAACACATGCCTATTTTGCTGCATGAATGCAGATGATCTTGTTTAATGGAATGCTTTCAAAGCTCATATTCTCAAGACATTTTCTCTTTTTAGATTAGTAAACTTTCTCCATCGAGTCGCACAGTATAGATCAGGTGTTTTACGTAACTGTTTCATAGCTGGCAATAGATGTGACACGTGCGGATTACTTTCCAGAACATGATGCTATTTGCAGACAACATATCTAATATTGTAATCTCTGTGATCAGAGGCTAACATTTGTGCTTCGTTGATATTGCTTGAATATGTGCAAACACTATGCTGCTTAGATAGCAGATGGAAAAAATCAAATCCCAGCTAACATACTAGTTGTGCCATCTGTGGTGTCAACTTTGGTGTGTCCCTCCCCAATGTAATTGCTCTTTTATATTATTTGATATATATAATCAAAATATTTTGAATCATCATTGGTAAGCCATTGTTGTTGTTATTGCTTTATAGCATTGTTCTCCGGTTTCATTTTTATGCCACAAGTGGGTAATACGCGGAAAATCAAGGCATGAATCCTAGCATTTCCAGTAAAAGGATGTTTGGTACCAAGTTTGGGATAGACCTCAGCCTACACGTAAATGCATTTAACTAAACCACTTAAAACAAAACTGAAAAAAGAAAGCTGTGATTTTTAGAGGAGTGTGGGCACTTAATCATTTCCCCATCAGTTGTTTCCAGTTCAAATTCACAAACATCAAGCTCCACAACCATAATAGCAGTCTCCAGCAAGTCACAAAGCTGTTTCCTAATAGGCTTCAGGAAATATTACATTTCAAACTGAAATCCATCCAGCTGGACTTCAGACTTTTCCCCTCCTTTCAACAGATCAGTATGCTGTTTTCAACCTTCTTGGTCCCTCATTAAAATGTTAGCATTTTAAATGCTGTAGATTCTCAAATAAGACTGATATGGATAATTAAGGAGCCAGGAAAAAGGTGATTCGCAGATAGCACGTGGTTACTTCCCCAGTGCTATAACTTTAGCACAGTAAAAACATCATTACTTCACTAACAAAGTTAGATTTAACAGCAAATACCAAAAGCCGCCTTATTTCATTTAAAACCTTTGGTTATTGAGAGTCCTTCTAACTCAGCTCCGTCTTCTCTGACTGGCATTCCATGATCTTGTGAACATTTTGTGAATTTTTCTACTTTTGTCCATTTACTGTATTTATTTTTCCCAATTTGAACTATAAATTGGTGACTTTATTGAGTCAAAATGAGAATACCCCTAAACATTTTAAAGAAAAAAAGCACTGCCCTTACCAAAACAGTAATAAAAAGAAACATGTTCTAAGCCTAGTTACTTGGAATTGAGTCTTACTGATTTCACGATTTTTTAAATTTATTTGCTTATTTGGGTAAAGGGGGCATTGATCACTATCTAGTTTTTTTCTGGTTGGGTTTCTTTTGGACATGCAGTCAGATAAAACATAAAACATGAATATTTTGAGTCCTGTAGGAACTATATTTTAGAGCAGTGGGCTTCTTGACTTCTGCAAAGGGATAAATTAACAGAATTGAAACATTGATGTTTTCTCATATTGTTTTGAAGGGTTTTTTGTACATGTAAAGGTTTTCAAGAACAATATATTTCAAAACGATCATAGTTGACTTCCTCATGTTATAAAAATATTTTGAGTCCCCCAGAATTCTCATTTACAATCATTAAGATAAAGTCATTGCATGGTGATTTTATAACCTTTTTTATTAAAAAAAAATACACCATATGTTTAATGTTTTAATTTATTATAAATTAAATTAATCTGTGTTAAATAATAAACTCCCATGTGTTTCAACCACCCATGTGGGTAACAATTATTTATATTAATAATATTTCTGCATTGCATAACATGGTTTACATAAAGCACAATAAGATACTTAAATGTCGGAGAAGATAAATCTGTACACAAAATTATAACAAAAACAAAATGAATGAACATATCAATAAGAACAAGCAGAACAGTGTGATGAATTGTATAAGCCAGTGAAAGGCTTCTTAAATAAATGGCTCTTCAGGAGATGTTTTAACTTTACTGCTATTTCTGCCTTGTGTGGGAGGGTGTTCTAGAGAGTGGGTGGTACTACTGAGAAGCTAATTTTTGAGATGGCATTAGATGGCATTCCACCAGTTGTGGTATGGTCAGCATGGCTGTTCTAGAAGATCTGAGTGGGAGATCAGGGTTGCAATGGAGAGGCAGTTTGCTAGGTATCTTAGTCCCAAGTTGTTCAGAATTTATGCACCAGTAATGAAACATGTAACAAGTCTGGGACACGGGTGGCGCTGTGGGTTAAACCACAGATCCTAGGGCGTGCCGATCATATGGTCAGCAGTTCGAATCCCCACGACGGGGTGAGCTCCCGTTGCTCGGTCCCAGCTCCTGCCAACCTAGCAGTTCGAAAGCACGCCAAAGTACAAGTAGATACATAGGTACTGCTGCGGTGGGAAGGTAAACGGCATTTCCGTGCGCTGCTCTGGTTCGCCAGAAGTGGCTTAGTCATGCTGGCCACATGATCCGGAAGCTGTATGCTGGCTCCCTCGACCAATAAAGCGAGATGAGCCCCAGATTCGTCCATGAATGGACCTAATGGTTAGGGGTCCCTTTACCTTTACCTCTTCCTCTACCTCTACCTCTACCTCTACCTCTACCTCTACCTCACAAGTCTGGGTAGCTATTAGACATGTAGAAGTGCGTCAAAAGATGGAGAACAAATATATTTCAACAAATAGCACTTGCCTCTTCCTCTGCCAGATCATTTCAAAAATAAATTTGCACAGTTCCAAAAAAACTCTTTGTATTCAGATCGTCTTCTGAAATTAACTGTGTAATCCTATGCATATCTACTCTGAAAAAGTCCCACTGGGTTCATTGGGACTTGCTCCCAATGAAACATGAAAGCGGTACAGGATTTTTGCCTAGCTCTACCAGCCCTCTGTCTCCAAACTCAGCAGCAGTGATTATTCTGGAAGCAAGTGGCCAGAATTCTCATACTACTGTTTGCATGAGTATCTGTGAATTAGGGGGCTAATTTCACACTAGCATTAGAGGGATAGAACAGAGTTTCAGACACTTTCCTGAAGCCACCCAACCAGAGAAGGAGATGTATGGGGAGTATGGTTGCTGTGGCTAGAAGCTCCCATGTTTTCCCTGCCTGATCAGTTTCCCTGATTACAGCCACCAAAATGCTGATACTAATGCTAAACCTCTATTGCTATGAGGAAAGTATCTCTGACTGATCGCTGCAGGATTTTCTCCCTCCTAGGTACTTTCCATCCAAACATCTAAAAGCCTTGCACTCTTCCCCAAGAGGTCCCACCCTGTAGTTTAAGAGCCACTAAAATAATGTAAATTAAAAATCATTTACTAACTCTTTAATCCCATGGATTTAGGATTAAATATTTTATCTACGTAAAATATTGGTTTATGAATAGCATGCTGTCGAAATGATTGGATGCTCACTGCTTTCATATCCACAAGGAGGGCTTGTGTAATGGAATAGCTTCAGAGACATCTGCTGCTGTAAAGAGCAAGTCGATTCTAGGTGTAATTTAAGGCTTTCTACCTGGCGACACTTGATGATAGAGATGTAGGCCCTGCCCTTATTGCTGTGTGTGGGGGATTTATCACTGATGAACATCTCTCTCAGCTTAATCTGTTGGAGAGTGCTGCTGCTGCTGCTGCACTGCAGCTTGGCTTTGTGTCACATGCATACTTTAAACTGCATGAAGCTTTGATGACTTGCTTCAGGATTAATCCACTACTATCGAGAGACAGGATTTGAGGTCTTGTACAAAACGAGAGAGCAACTGTCAGCTTTCTGCTCTTTCACTTTTTAACATTTGAAGAGTTGACTCCTGATTATGAACGAACGGGATTATGAGGAGGGTGGCCCGAGCCCAGGTGAGTCTTAATCTTTAAGAAAGAAAAAGAGAGAGAGAGAAGCAAGTGTTTTATAAACTGCTGGTTGTTCTTGCCAGCAGAAGTCATAGAAGCTTCTTTGGAGAATTCAGATACTGTTTTCTCCAGAATTTTGAACCACATTGCATTATTTTTTCCAGTTCAATCCATTTCATCATATTGGAGTTTAGTAGCACTGTATTGTAAGGCAATGCATTTAATTTTAGTGATGCAGTATTAGAATCCTCTGTTACATAAGGCAGATTAAGTACTTTTCATTTTGCTCTTTAGTATAATTTAGGTAAACAAAGCTTTTTATAGATACTTTTAAAAGATTTTAGTGCCTATTTTCAGGAAATTAAAGCTTTATCAGAATGTACGCATGTGATAAACTTTTTCAGTAACCTAGCATCTCGTAGTGCACTTTAATGATAATCTTAATGCTTTCTTGATTTTTGTTTTATAAATTAAAATTGAAATCCTGGAAAATGGTTCAGTGTTAAACACTTCATTGATATTGGGGCCAATATTGATCAGAGCAGTTGATATTAATTAATGCACTGGATCACTGAACTCTCCTTGTAAATTCTCAAGGAATGTGGGGACGCAGCACCTTCATTCAGGTGATAAGTCATCAGGAAAATAAAGGAAGGTACAAGTAGGTCTGAGGTGGAACTTTAGTGGTAGCTGTCCCTTTTACTACATGCTGCATTTAACTTTGGATATTTAATGTAAGTTCAAGTAGGAGTATCAGAGGAGAGCAAAATTTATGGGTAAAATTAAGGGGACAAGCCAGTCTACTGTCACCCTTCTTCCCTGGTCCCTACTCTCATCAGGAGCCTTCCTGGGCTAAGATACTTGCATGTGGGAGGACTCTTATGGTGTGTGAAGGGGAAGGATTGGATCATACTCCCCAGACTACAAGCTTATTTTTTGGGAAATTGGATTTGGATTGTTAGGAAATATGAAATAACAGGAAAAGACTATGTACTGGATATGCACTTGAATATTCTGCACTGTCTTATCTACTGTTTTACAGGATTTTCATTGAAATATTTGTTGTGTTCAAAGAAAGTGATGGCTGGTCACTTTATTCAGATTGGGGAAGAAAACAAGATTCAGGAACAGAGTCTCTATTTCCTCAGTATTGTGATGATATTAACTGTTCTTAGTTTGCTTTTTCTCAAAATCTCACTTGTGTAATTAACTGCGAATTACAAAGTGTAAGTAGTATGGGTGCTTCTAACATTTTTTTGTGAAATATGTTTGGAGCCCTTTTGGGAGTATGAGATGTAATACAAAGCTAAATGTATAAAACAGCCTTGAAAGTAGAAATAATCAGAAACTACAAGCCCATTAAATATTCTTCTAGCCTTTCCGCTTACGCATATTCCTACATAAGCTCACTGTTACATGCTGACAGCCAGAAAGGGAAAAGAAGTGGGGAGAGGTAAATAAATTTCTTACATTTTGCAAAAGCGTCCCTTCCCTCGCAATATCCCCTTGCCATAGACAACTAGATGAGCAGATAATAAAAATCCTGAAATAAAAAGGAACAATTCGCAGAAATTTTGCGTGGCAGGGCTGTTAAAGTCTTACTCCTAGTGATAGAAATCAAACATAGAGATACAGTTGATTTTGTGTGTCCTGATTCTATGATCCTCTGATATGGCAAATGAGAGTTCAGGATCGGGTGCTGTGTTGGCAGTTTTTACTATTTTAGTAACATTTTTTTAAAAAATCATTTATATCCTGCTTAATATCACCACAGCAATTAATTTCTGCAGATTGGTGTGCTGCTGGTGTACTTTGTGCTCTGAAATGTATTGCAAATCCAGTGCATATATTGTGTTAATAAGGTTGTTAAGGTGGCTTCACATGTACACACCTTCCATGTTGACCTTCAGTGCCCTATAAAGAGCTAATACGTATATGTGGTCAGAAGGTAGCCGAGGTCATGAGGTCTTTACCTAGTGCACTGTTCTCTTTCTCTCTATGATAGCATAAGAAATCCATTCCTGAAAATCCTAGGGTGCTTTTCAACTGGGTTTTAATCAGAGTATAACAGTTGAAATCAGTGCCCATTATTAAGTTAGGTCTATTAATTTCAGTGGGTTTACTTTGAGTAAAACGCCATTGACTTAACACCCCCAATTCCTACTGAAATGTTCTTTTAAGTAGTGTTTTAGTCTGATTTACTTTTTTTGTAATTAAACTTAGAGCTAAATGCATTCAAGAGAATGTGATTTGAAAGAACAGCTTTAAGTACCGGTACATAAATTACTTTGTTGTCTGTTGTGGCATGATTCACTTTCTAGTGTCGAGCTGTAATTAGGAAAGTTTATGTTATGTTGAGCTGTGTTAGTTGTGAAGGCTTCAATGTCTCTAAATTTTTATATACCTCCGTACACAGGTTGCAAATGCATATGTAGCTTCACACAAAGCAATGTTTGGTCATGTGGGTAAAATAGCAGACCTCAAGAATACTTAAAACTGTAACTTGAACATATAGTTAAATTGTAAAAGAAAGCTAGAGCTTTTCTTTGATAGTGAAATTATACCTCAGAAAAGTATCCACTGGATCAGACAGTGTGACTTTTAAGTTACAACTTGCATGCAAAATACACTTTGACAACAGTATTATAAGCTTGCCATTAATATTCTCGTACACATTCACACAGGTTGTGGCTCTGTTATTCAGTCAAGTCTGTGTATTTAGCTGAATAAATAAGAGACTGCAGATTAGTCACCTTATACTTTTAGATTCCCCCCTTTCATTTGAAACCTGAGGAGCTTCATTCCATGAGGATTCTAGTGGCTTAATTCTCTTAGGGGTGAATTAACAGGCCTTTGGAGTATTGTGAGGTTCCTTATTATATGTGGGGGTGGGCACTGTACCAAATGATTCTGATCTGCCCAGTATTGTTAGCAAATTGGGGTGTGGACATGACTCAGTAGTACAATGTGTAATTTGTCTGAATATGCCTTCAAGGTGGATTTCTGGGTTCTTGACTAGTAGTTGCCTGAAGCTATGGAGAGCTGAAGACCTTCTGCCCCATCCTACTAGACAGACCCTTTGTCTGACTTGGAGGATCCCTGTGCTCTCATAAACGCTAGTACAAAATATTAGTGTTAGCAGAGCAGTTCATCTAAATGGATGAAACCAGGCTAGCTGGTTATACTTTTCTCTTGATATGAGTGTTGCCAATGCAGTTCACATTTATGGTATAAATAATTTTTTTAATGTCAAATGTGTAATCAGTCCTTGAAATGTGCCATTAAAGGGCAAAAGGGATTTTACTAATGTATATGCGATATCCTTCCGGTATGTTTGAACCCTGGTTGACCCATGAGAAAGTTTTAACCCTAAACCATGCTTCTATGTGCCTGTAATCTCATTATACCTGGGTTCTGTGGTTCTTCTTACAAAGATCAGGCTATTAGTTGTTTTTTTTTCAGATTTTGAAGGTTCGGGGCTGGTAAAAAGAACGTGAACCAAAGAAAGGAAAATATTGGTACACCGCAGCACCTAACCTATCATAATTCATGTAGAAATAAATATATGAGTTGATATGTAGAGCAGAAGTAGGAATGTGCTTGAATAAGGGGAAATGGCTCCAGTGAACTCCAGCTTAAAAGAGTAATAGGTTAACAAATTGTACGTAGCAGGATTTAAGGAGAAAAAAGAGTTTCTACAAAATGTGCTATGATCTAATTTTTCTTCATAACAATTATTTGTGGCAGGCTACTACTGCTCAAATGATTTGCAAATGATGACCTGAAAATGAGAGGGGGGAGTTAGCCTAAGGCCACCCACCAAGCCTGTGGCTGAGCTGGGGTTTTGAATCGGATCTCTCAGTTCTGCCCAGTGCTACTGGTGCTGTGTAGCAATATTTGGACCATCCAAATAGTAAATAGTGCGAGTGAAAAAGTTATTTTTGAGACAGAAGTGAAATTATTACGTTTGTAAAGCTGTTGTGAACCTTGCTTCCTTAAACTGACTGTGCCAAATAAGAGCATCATCACAAACGAATGCAGTTAGTGTGATTGTTCTCTAAAGAATCTAAGATATTCAGGACTGTTTGTATAGCAGCTGTTAAGAGGAGACAGCTTGACAGTTGATCCAGCGTGTGGCTCTCTGTTGGAATGTATTGTGGTAGCCCACTCCTGTGTTCACAGATCTAGCACAAGAGGGAGAGACTTGAGTAAGAACTGATAGAAACATAGCCATCAGCTATGCCTTTTTCATTATTCTGACAAAACAGTTGGGAAATGAGAAGTTGAGGTATGCCTGAGTCCAAGTAGAAACTTCAAAGCTTTTAAGTACTGTGCAGTAGTAAGACCCAATAGCTGATGAAGATCTGCAGTTTTTAAGAGAGAGAGTTGTTTGTTGCCTGGTGCATTCGGTCTACACCATTTAACATATTTGCTGTGGGAGCTTCACTGGCTACCAATATGCTACTAGATGCAGTTCAAATATTTGCTTTTAAGATTTTAAGCCCTAAACAACTTGGAACCAGGTTACTTAAGGGACCGCCTCAGCCTACCTGGCAAGTGTACCCTACAGATTGGGCAGTACTAACAGTGCTATGTGCCCCAGGAGTGTACTTAGTTTGCACTAGAAACAAGGGTTTTAGGGTTGCAGCTCCAACCCCTTGGAATCAGTTACCAAATGGAATTAGACAAGCATCTAGCAATTTGACATTTAGGTTTGACATTTGAAGGTGTTTTTGGATAAGAAGACTCTCCTTGAAGTGTGAGCCAGTTGATTTATGGAATATTATGGAATATCAGTTGTGCAGTCTAGAAATGGTTCTACTGCTTTTAGAGTTTATAGAAATTGTTCTATTATTTTTTGCGTTCATATTTCTTATATTTTATCACATTTTATCTTATTGTACAATAGCTTCTGGCTGTGAAGGAGTTTAGAAAACAATAAATAAATTCTACACCATCATTTGGAGAAGGTATAATAATGTCGTGATATTACCTAACAGTTTATTCCTTGTTTAGGTGTTGTGTCCACCTGCTACACCCCTGACTTTCCTGTATTGAGCAGGAATTGAGCAGGTGTCAAGGGGTATTCTCAGCATGTTTGATTGAATGTGGTTAGAAGCGTCCTCACATTTGGAACTTTGCATTATCAGGATTCCCAGTTGTGAGGAACCTCCTGTGCATTTTTGGCCAAAGGCACTTAAAACCCAACTTGAGACTTTTACGCTCAACACAGGAGCCATTGCAGGTGGAGAATGTTTGTGCATGGCTCACACACATAGCTATGCAGCTGCTCCTGCTATTAAGCATTCAATGTTTAGGCTATCGTAAGACCAGTTGTTATTATTATTACTGTGTTTAGAGATGAGAGACTAGGAGAGTAATTGCTTTACTAAAGCCATGTAGTGAATTACCAGTAATGACTAAGCTGGGAGCAGCCAGCATTGAGGAACAGTGCCATGGAGCCACCGTCCTGACAGATACAAGCGTAACAACCTTGCTAGATCAAGCCAAAAGATCAGGCCCAAGTATTCTGTTTCCACAATTCTATGACTGCTAAGCTTACTCAGGATTATTTGGTGAGGTACTTCAACCCCAGAGTCGGACATGACTGGACCTAATGGTCAGGGGTCCCTTTACCTTTACTTCATCAAAAGCTTTTTGTAAGTCTCAATACGCAATGTCAGGTGGATCACCTGTATATGTATGCTAATTTACACTCAAAGAACTGAGACAGGACTTGCCCCTTATTTGTTTATTTTGCAAAATTTATGTACTGCTTGATTGTAACAAAACAAGTGGTTTGCAAGAAATATTTAAATTATCAATAAAAATAGTTTAAACTATTTTTAAAAACTATTTAAAAAACAATTAAGCCAACAGTAAACTGACAAGATTAACAAGCTGTATGAGAAATATATTGTCATGTAGAAATAGTGGGGATGGGGGCTGCCATTGGAGTAGTGATGAGGAACTGAAAGCCGCACAAGTTCCCGGGAATTAGCTGTCGAGAGCAGTCTTGCACAGAAGTATAAGACCAAATGCTTTATAAACATACCGTATATACTCGAGTATAAGTCGACCCAAATATAAGCCGAGGCACCTAATTTCCCTACAAAAATGTGGGAAAGCTTATTGACTCAAGTATAAGCCGGTTCACCTTTGCCACTGGGGTAGAGGAGGAACGAGCAGCCCAAAGCAGCCCTTTGGGCTGCTTCTTCCTCCTTTGCTGCTGTGGAGCTCACCCAGTCGCAGGGTTTCGAACCGCCATTCTTCTGATCAGCAAGCCCTAGGGCTCTGTGGTTTAACTCACAGCGCAATGTTCCCTTGTGTTATACAGAGAAGGCTGGGATCCTGTCCTGTTTAAGCAGGAGCCAGGGAAAGTGAGCACCTGTGGGGTTTTAATACTTCCTTAACTGATAGGCTTTCTGCCTTCTGGGGTCTAAAGTTTGCATTTATGTGAGCAGTTCAGGAATGGAACAAGCTGCCTGGGGAGAGTAAAGAACCACCGTTCTTGTACACTTCTTAAGGAATGGTTGACTTGAGTATAAGCCGAGGGCAGCTTTTAAAGCACAAAAAGTGTGCTGAAAAACTAGGCTTATACTCAAGTATATACGGTATGCCTTTTTTGTAAGTCATGAGCATTTTAAAACCTTCTACTTGTATGTTTGCACAGTGCCTAGACCAGTGTACTGAGCTGACCTCAGGAATGAGGCACCAAGTTTGCAACTATGGATGTTAGAATGCTGAATTTCTAGCCTCAGACCCAAACTACATGTCATGGGCTGCATACTGCTTCAACCATCCTTCACTTGTCTGCAAATTTTCTCTCTCAGCTCTCTTCCCTTCCTGCTGCTTTCTTTCAACTGCATTCTCATACCAGCTCAGTTCCACTGGGAGAAAAGAACCTGAAGGGAGGTGGTGTGGTCATGGGGTGGGATTTAGCACACACACCCACACACCCACACACCCACACCCTATGTGCTTCTTTGGTCTTACATCTTGCTGTTGGATCAGACCTACCTTAAAATACTGGATTCTGTTGTCATCACATCTAGCCTGGGCTTTAGGTGTTTCATCTGAGTTTAGATTTCCTAGATGAAAGGTACCAGTACTTATGTGTATTCAAAAAGTGAAGGTTAAAACACTAAGCTTTCTGTTTAAGCTTTGATTATTTAGTGATCAAAATATTTGTGCTGCCTTTCTTTAAATAGTGTGCCTCAGCATGCCTTTGTCTTCCTGTCTATTTATCTTAATGTTACTTTGCTTGGAACTGGTTGTGAAAGGTAAATGAAGATTATGTGTGTGGTGGGGAATTGTTGCTGTGTTTGACTCTTAAGATCCCAAATTGCAGACTTGCGGGCTCCGTCATCCTTCCCAGTGCCGCCTCACCTCTTTGTTCGACATACAGCAAAATGAGAATGCTGGAGAACTCAAAAGTTTGCTTAGTATTTTGTGACTTATTGGATGGTTCTGAAAAAAACTCCGTGATGAAGGGAGTTGGTTAACTTTTTTATTATTAAAGATCACATTTAATCAATATACCGTATATACCCGAATATAAGCCGACCCGAATATAAACCGAGGCACCTAATTTTCCCACAAAAACCTGGGAAAGCTTATTGACTTGAGTATAAGCCGGTTCACCTTTGCCGCTGTGGAGGAGGAGGAGGAACGAGCAGCCCAAAAGCAGCCCTTTGGGCTGCTCCTTCCTCTTCCTCCTTTGCCAAGTTTGCATTTATGTGAGCAGTTTAGGAATGGAACAAGCTGCCTGGGGAGAGTAAAGAACCGCTGTTCTTGTACGCTTCTTAAGGAATGGTTGACTGGGGAGAGCGGGTGGCGGCATAAGTGGAGAGAAAGGGCTGCTTTCTCGCCGCCCCCACCGCCTGCCTCACTCAGGTATAAGCCGAGGGCAGCTTTTTCAGCACAAAAAATGTGCTGAAAAACTAGGCTTATACTCAAGTATATACAGTACATGATATAATGTCATATTATTTAGGGATTTTTTTAAAAAATAGAGTTTATTAAGTTTTTCAAAACACACAATAGAAAAATACACAACAACGTAACTACACTACAAAAGGAGAAACATACAAAACAAAACAGATAAAGATAAAAACAATCAAAAAACAATACAATGCAAAAAGGACAAAAACAAAATTTTCTAATTTTTATATCCTTATTTCTAATCTTGTTATAGGACTTCCCCCATTCCCTTATCTGCGTACTTAATAAATCTACTTTAGCAGTTTCTTAACCAGTGTAATTCACAATCATATTTATTTAGGGATTTTAAACAGGTTGCCAACTACTTGATCTCATCTTGCATTGAGACTGACTCATTGATGCCTTTGTAAGACATTTCTTGGTTTTGAGTTTTCTTATTTATAGGGTGAAAAGTTCAAAGAGAAAGCAAAAGGTAAATGCTCCTGTTTGAGGCTTGTGTTTAGGCTTGGTAAAACCATCACGTAAAAAAACCCGCAAAATCTTGAGCTTGTTAGATATATTATGCTCCAGGACTGTTGCTGCAAGGACAACATAACAGTAGCTGTATAGAGATGCCTGAAAACTTTATTTTCAACTGAGGTTAAGCTCTAAAGCCCATAGCAATACATTAAGGCAGGCTTTTAAATCTCTGAATACTGGCAAGGTGCCAAAGTATGCACTTTACTCTCTGACCTCAGATTTACAAGGTCATATTAACTATGCACTTATTACTGTTCCTTCCCTTGAATGATTTAGTAATTTCAAAAGGAAGATCCACGGAACAATCTACAGTACCTTTACTAGACCAACCAGAATAGCAAAATACCAAGAACAAAGCTTTCAAATTCTCCAGATTTCTTCCTTACAGTATATGTTGAACAAAAAGTGGGTAGGTAGCTAGGAAAGGGCAGCATGTCCGGCAGCCTGCAATTTTTAACAGTTTGAGGTTGTTGCATATGGGGTTATGTAGATGGAATTAGATTAGTTTTATCAGATGTCAAACAGATTTGAAGGAGCATCATGGCTGCTAGAACAAAGAAGAAACCCTCCGTTTTTTCAAAATACAAATTCTAGTAGTTGGTTCTGACTCCATCACTATTTGGAATGCACAGATTCTCAGTGAGGCAGAGAACAGTAGTGAAGAGAATCATATAGTCTTTATAGTACCAACTATAAAACTGGAAAAAGACCCTGATGTTGGGAAAGATGGAGGGCACAAGGAGAAGGGGACGACAGAGGATGAGATGGTTGGACAGTGTTCTCGAAGCTACTAACATGAGTTTGGCCAAACTGCGAGAGGCAGTGAAGGATAGGCGTGCCTGGCGTGCTCTGGTCCATGGGGTCACGAAGAGTCGGACACGACTGAACGACTGAACAACAAAAGTACCAACACTAGAGTTTAGTTTTATGTAGTATATTACTAATTATGTTGTAAATAGTTGGCGGGAATGTACCGGTAATGTTTTTTAGGACTGCTGAAGGACATTTTCATGGCTACAATATGTATGTTGAAACAAGTTTGCTCTGAAAGATCTTCTGTATAGATGTGCAGAGTAGAGAGGTTAATGTACAAGTATGATTTCAGCAATGCAGTATTTAAAGAGATTACTTCTATTGCATTGTTTGCAGTGCTCAGAATATGTCAGTATCTAACAAAGTTGATTGGCTAAATTCATGGCTATCAGTTTAAAATGAGGTCTACCAAATACGGTAGCTGTTTTTTCAGGGTCAGCCATGGTAATTTAACAGCAGCCAACCTCTAGCAGTTATGATCAAGCTCATCTGCACTATTTGTATGCCAATCTAGAGAGCCTTACATTAATTAACCAGATCAAGAGAATGGATCTTGACAGTCAGCTGTGCAACAGCTTAAAATTTAGGCTGCATTCTGTACTCCTTTCTTTGGAGTAAGCGTCATTGATCTCAGTGGGTCTCAGTAGATCTGTATAGGATTGCATTGTAACTGTCTGAGCTGCATTGACAGAGTCTGTGAATGTGATGAGTTGTAGTAACTTGAATGTAGCTATAATTTAGGTTCCTTTCTAAAAACATAACAAAGATTCAATAACAACCTGATCAGTAATTTCTGCTGATTTAGGTGGGAATTATTTCTAACCCAAGTGTACTTAGGAGCTGCAGTATTAATGACAAGTAACAACAAATGTTATATCAGACACTTTCTAAATAAAGGCACCACAATGTTGATGTATTTCACACTGGAATTTGTTCTTAAAGATAATTCTGCAATAAAAACAAATACCATTAGTACTACTACTAAACATAAATTTTAGAACTACTGCATTACTCCTATTCACACCCATCCTTTTCCTCTGAAATGTGTAAAAAAACACAAAAACCTTTATACATGATCAGCACAGACTGGGTTTAAACAAACAGGTGTTCCGGGCACTTCTAAATTGTTCCTAGGGGAAGATAATTTGTTCCTATGGAAATGATACTGATTTACGCTTTGAACCATGCTTGCAGTTGCAAGAAGGCTTCTAAGTATGTTTGGAAGAATACATTTAGAAACCCTGCAGATCTTGGATGTGTGAACATCTCAAGAGGAGGCTGTCCACCTGGCAGTGCTGAGGGCAGGGCTTATACATGCATCCCTTTCCTGTGTAACTTTTTAGCCCTTGTATTCAAGGGGAAATCTGAAAAGACTATTGCGTCTTTTCAGTACACACTTAAACCCACCTCACAATTCAGTTTGGGACACTCATTAACAGTACAATCCTTATAGCTATAAGGGTCGGTCTTTGCATGGTCAAAAAATGTGAAAATTACTATGGGGAGTTGTTTCACAAGTCCTTTACTGAATAGCTTCCATGCAGTTGTGTTTTAAGTTGTAACTAACAACTGAAATCCACCAAGACGGAGGATTATTAGTCCCCAGCTTACTCAGTTACCAACTTTTAAATATATTCTGATAATTTTTTTTAGTTATTTTAAAAATAAAACTACACACATTTTTATTAATGTGGTACAGTACTTGTATTGCTCACATTTATTTGAACATACTTCCTGTGTTCTCATCAGAAAAGGTGTAAGAGCACACAAATCTGCCACTATTAAAGTCTGTTGTTGCTGATTATCCAATAAGATGTTAAATATAGCAATCCTTGACAATTTTAGCTTTCCTTGGCGGAATTGGCAAGTGGCCAATCAATTAAACTGATTCTTCATATTTCAAGGAGCACCAGTATAGAAGATTATAATTGCTTCTAAAGTGGATGGTTCAACTTTGTTATTAAGTTGTGCTGGAAGAGTTCATAAACTATGTAAGATGCTTCTTGGATATAATAAACCCTAGAAACATTATGATCTTAATAATCAATCGTAAAACAATGATCTCAAAAACAACCTTACAAAAAGAAAGAGAGCCCACAACAGCCTCTCCCCACCCCTCCATTAATCATTTAATGGAAGGCAGTTTCCATCCAAGCTGTTCTTTTGCCTAATGTCTGAGCTTGTGTGCTGCCCATTGCTGCTCATCCTGGCTGGCCTTTTAAGAAAACTAGAAGGTAACCTTCATTGACACAAGGGCTCCCCTCCACCCCTCTACCTTAGAACCATCTTCCAGCGGGGCTTCTCTTTTTCTGCCTGATGCTAAGAAAAAGCTGGAGACATCAGCTGAAGAGTTGAGAAAACTTGGAACATCTCACCCCTCATAACTTCCTAGTATCATCCAGCCCATTTCATTAGTATAAAGAGAGCCAGATGAGTTGTGAGAGCTCCCAACAGGTTTGAGGTTCTCAGTGATAGCATTTCCCCAGATTCTTCTGGGCAGGATTCCTCTTTTCAGCATGTGGAGTGGCACAGAGGTGGATGTAGAAGACCCATGGTCTGGGTAGGAGAATAGACAAGCAAGGATGTAGAGGGCAGAAAGTTGCGAGCTATACGTCCAGGGGCAGCAGTACAAGTGGTGGTGGAAATGGTTGTGGGAGAATGTGAATTAATAGTATAGGAATGGAATGGTTTGTCTTCCAAGTTGAAACCTGTTGGTTACTGTAGAATGAGGCCAGGATATAAGCAATGGATGATATCCAACTTAGAAGTTCTGCTGGTGCAAGTACTTTTAGTTGTGCAGTGGAACCTCTCCACACTCAACTTTCCCCATGTGCCCTTTATATGCCCCTTAAATCTTTTTCAAAGGATTGGTGGAATCCCCAGAACAAATTTAGGGGGTTACTGGGAGAGGAGGGGTTGGGAAGTTGCATTGCACAGCTAAAAGTCTTTATGCTAGTGGAACTGTTCAGTTGGATACCACCCAATATATTTTTCAGAGTAGACTGGCTCATTTGATTTTAGATTTTAATATGTTCCCCCTGTTGAGATCCATCACTATCAATGAATTTCAAACCAGCCTTGGCAGTTTTTGCATCCCTTGCCAGCGTGGAAAATTACTTGAAGAGAAGGATCACTGATCCTTTCCTTTTCACACAATTTGCTGTGTGATGCATATATGCTGAGACATGGGAGCTTCTATCCTCACAGTCTGTTTCATGGTAGTTTATTGATGTGACAAAGGCTTGTTGATTTAATAGGATTTCACACTTTAGACCAAATAGCTTTGAACAGCTGGGAAATTTTTGCAACCTTCTGCAGAGTTTATACAGTCTCCTCTCTAAAAACCTAGGTTTAATATGCCTAGCAGTGGGTGAGATTGCACAATAAGTCAATATACAAACAATGGTTACCAAATATATTTGGTGTATATTGCCACATATTGTATATTTCTTTCAGCTGCAGAACTATCACTTTTATTTTCCTAGACTTCAATACTGCAATTTTAAAGCATGCCTTAGTCTCACTGATTTCAACTGGGACTAAGTCAGGGCACTTATATTGTTGGTTATTATGGGGCAAAGTCCTCTGAATTCCAACTCTGACTTTATATCAGATGTGAGTTGTGTGACTAACCACTGGTGCCTTCCAGATGCTGCTTATTTACTTTGCTTAGACAAAAATATGTTTTTACAGTATACCTGAAGCAGCTGATGCACCATCTTTCACAGTACAAGGGTGATGGTGGGAAATGCCCTTTTTTGGATCACCACCCTGTGATAAGTAAAATTTCCCCAGATGATCTTTAGGGCTGAGCAATGTTGGGTTTTCAACATCACGGTGTAGTGATAAACCGTGATGTTGACAAAAGCTGCATCGGCCCCAACTGGTGAGGTGCTGGGTGAAATTGCCGCAGCTCTCATCATGGGAGTTGAGGTGTTTTCACCCCAGCACCTTGTGGTCTGAGGCCAATACAGCTGGCTCAAGCCTGCTGCTCAGATGGGGGACAGGTGAGCTGCTGTCCCCAGTGGAGCCAGCACACAACCAGCAGGGGACTTGGGGCTCCTTGGCCAGGCTCCCTCTGCTTTCGCTGACGTGCAGGTGGGCAAGCTACCTTGCCTGCTTGCCCCCCCCTCCCCAAAGACAGACCAAGCCTGTCAGGCTCCGTCCGTTTGACTGCCTTAGCCTTTGCCAGTGCAGGAGTGCTGCCTCTTTCCGGGGGGGGGGGGGAGTAATTCACCCCAGGAGGAAAGACACAGCCCACCCTCCCGCTGAATTCCACAAGGCGTGGAGTGCAAACCCACCCTTTCTGTGCTTTGTGAAGGGCTGCTGGACAACTCTGGAACCACCAGCAGCATCAAAGAACCCTACACCGCCTGGCTGCCTTCCACTGGGAGGATGGGCTCTGTCTTTCTGGCTCAGCACACCAGGGCTTTCTCATCCGGGAAAGGTGGGCTTGCACTTCTCAGTTGCACAGCCCTGATCCTGCCCCTACTCTCGTGCAAGCAGGAGCCAGGTTGGGGCTCTCTCAGCTGGGGAGGGGGAGCACTTTAACAGAGCCCCCATCCTGCCGCTGGCTCATGTGAGCCAGTGGCAGGTTAGGGGCTCCGTAAAACTGCTTGGCTGAGGTGAGGGCAGATTAAAGAAGTGGAAGAAGGAACAAGCTGTATAAGCTTGTTTCTCCCTCTGCCTGGGTAGAGTGCGATGGTGGTTTCACCAGCGGTATATCGCTGATGAAACTGCTGCCACTTGACTCCCTCTGCCTCCAGCTCCCGGCTAGTTTGTTTCTCCCTCTACGTGCTCAGCAGCCTCCATACCGGTCCTGGGTGATATATTGATATATCACCCAGGCCTAGTGATCTTACAGGTCTACAGTATACAAGACCAGGAGGCTTGTAGGTTTAGGGCTCATTCTCCCACAGACTCCAGCCAGCATAGCCAGTAGTCAGGGATTATAGGAATTGTAGTCCAACAAACGCCTGCAGGCTATATACCAATCTATGGCTTAGAAATGTAATTTGACTTGGAAGTGTCATTAGCCAGTGGCAAGATGAGGTATTCTTGTGTACCGTAATCTTTATTTTATCTTGAGATAGGTAATATTTATTTTTATTTTATTTATTTTTAAACATTTATATGTTGCCTTTAGAAGTAAAAAAATTCATCCAAAGCAGTTTACATAGTAAAATAAGAATACATCAACTGAAATAGAATAAAATAGCAGCCCTAACATTCCCAAAGAACATTTCAGATAAGTTCTATAAAATATAGCTGAGAAAATTAGCAATAAAAGATCCACACAGGTGAATAATTTACTAGTCCAAAAGCCACTTGAAACAGCTTTATGAAAAGATTAGACTGTACAGGACTTCCAAATGTCAACAGGTAGGAAGTTCCAGAGCAGGGGCTACCACAGAAAATGCCCTTTCTTTCATATATTTCTCTTACATCTCACTGATTTTTGGTACCTTAAAATGGGCTCAGACGTGCAGTGGCAACCAGTGCAGCTGATAAGAATGCTTTGTTTGATCTGGCCATCTCCCACCTGTTAGGACAGTGGCATTTTCTACCTGCTGAAGCTTCCGAGCTATCTTTAAAGGCAGCCCCACATCAAGCAAGTTACAGTAGTCAAGTCTCAACTTGACTAGGGCAGAGGTTACTGTGCTGGG
This sequence comes from Lacerta agilis, assembly GCF_009819535.1. Classification (NCBI taxonomy): domain Eukaryota; kingdom Metazoa; phylum Chordata; class Lepidosauria; order Squamata; family Lacertidae; genus Lacerta; species Lacerta agilis. The sequence continues at coordinate 9,859,607 of NC_046318.1, forward strand.
CCAGACCTCTCTAGATAGAGACGCAGCTGGCCCACAGGGCAAAGCTGAAGAAGTCCAGCTCTGGCTGTTGATGCCATCTGTACCTCTCCAGTCAGCATGTTATTCAGAAGGACCCCTAAACTGTGAATTTGGATGTTCAGGGGGACTGCCACTTCATGTAGGACCAGCTCTAAACCACCTTCTGGAGCAGATAATCGCCTGACTCAAAATTCCTCCATTTTATGTGGATTTAATTTTGATTTGTTTCACCTTCTCCATCCCAAAATTGCCCATGTAAGACTTCTACAGCCTCCCTGGGATATGAAGATGGAAATGAAAGGGGAAACTGCATGTCATTTGGATTATTTCTCCCAGCAGTTTCATAGAAATGTTAAAGAGCCCAAAAAACAGTTTTGAACCAGTGACCATGTGGAAGAGCAGCTGTCCCTCAGCACTACCTTCTGGAAATACTCTTCCAAGAAAGGTCTGAACCACTGTAAGGGTGAGCCTCCCAAACCCAACCCATATAAGTGATCCAGGAGAATATCATTGTTGATGGTATTGAATATCACTGAGAAGTCCAGGAGAATATAATATAATAGCAGCAGATAAAAAGGGAGTGACAGGCAAATGGAAAACTCATGTAAAAGCAGATTAAAAAGTTGAAGCAAGTTATAAGCCATTGAAGGCATGAGGGAATAGGTATGTAAAAAATAGGTGAACATTGTAGGTGAGCATGTCTAGCGAATGAGTTTCACAGTTGTGAGTGCCACAGCTGAAAAGGCTTTTGTCACTTGGAGAACTTCAGGCCTGTGAGGAAGATTTCAGCTGGTGAACAGGCGTGCACACAATCCAAATAATACTAGCAATACTAATCAGTATTACTATCTCTATTTGTGTATATTAAAATTTAAAATCTGTAACTAGTACAGTATGAGGGATGTGGGTGGCGCTGTGGGTTAAACCACAGAGCCTAGGGCTTGTCGATCAGAAGGTCGGCGGTTCAAATTCCCGCGACGGGGTGAGCTCCTGTTGCTCGGTCCCAGCTCCTGCCCACCTAGCAGTTCGAAAGCACATCAAAGTACAAGTAGATAAATAGGTACCGCTCTAGCGGGAAGGTAAACGGCGTTTCTGTGTGCTGCTCTGGTTCACCAGAAGCGGCTTAGTCATGCTAGCCACATGACCCGGAAGCTGTACGCCGGCTCCCTTGACCAATAAAGCGAGATGAGCGACGCAACCCCAGAGTTGGACACGACTGGACCTAATGGTCAGGGGTCCCTTTACCTTTTAGTACAGTATGAGAACAGGTCATAATCAGCTGCCAAAAAGCTGCTGTGATCACAGGTCTTATTTTACATGCACTTACGTTGCTATTTCATAATGCCTACAGCTCGCTCACAATTTTGTATTTACTGTAGGTGCTGATATTATTTGTCTTTGCTCCAGTCAAACGCATTCTTAAGTATGCTTTAAGTCCCACTAAAAGTGTTTCACAATTTCCTCTGACCTGCTCTAGTGTTTGTGAAAGAGGTGCTTCAGAAGACAAGTCCTGTTTGCTTATTGGCTGCTAAACTGTTCAATTACTAAGTTTCAGGTAGAAATCTTGTTTCCTTTTACACCTAAAGTGTTGTGTTTTGAACATGAGATATGCTATACCTTGTCACACTAATACAAATGGGCTAATGAGGAATAATCCTTCCTTTTCCGAGGATGTGTAATGCTGAGGATTTTTTAAATAAGATTTATAGGCTTCCTAAGGATAAGACTCATTAGGCTCAGAGGTCAACAGGATAGTCATGCTCTTTGTTTTTGTTCTGTTTGTTGCAGGTGCCTGTAGAAAAGGAAGCTAGGAAAATTGGTTTGCAAAGGATTATATTTGTTTAAAATAAATTTGTCGAAAGTTAATAGATTGTTACTAACCTATTTGAATTAACAAACCTTCCTCCACCCCATCCAATTTGCACAACTGAATTAATGAAAACCTGTTTTTAGCACCTCCACTGTAGATAAAATGCTGGCCATGTGAAGCAATTGTTGCAATAAAAACATCAAGCAAAGGCTTCAGCTGTGTGTACTGCTTTTTCTTTTAGCACTCATGTCCCTTTCTTAGATATGAGGCCTAAATTTCAGTGTTATCTTTAGACTGGAAGACTTTCCTATTAAATTTGGTCACATTAGTAAATTAATTCATTTTGTTGTGAATTACAGAGGTTAGAAATGTTCCTGTAAACAAGTTGCTCTTTTTGCAGAGGGCTGCTTCCTTTTTATATGGCATCATTCAACAATTCATACTATCTCAGTTGCCTCAGTATTTGTCTATGACATTTCATAAAGTGGGGTGGGGGCTGTGAGGAAGTGAGGACCTCTTCCTCCTTCCATCTTATTTTCTCTATTTCCAGTTTTTTGAGACATTTCATCTTAATTCTTTTGTGTATTTGATAGCATATTTCCTTAACCTTTCACTATTTCTATCATGTATTAAAGCCTTTCCCATAGCTATACATACATTCCCATAGCCATACATAGTATGGCAATCTTGCTTAAGCTACGCATATGTCTATCCGACCATTACTTGGAAGGGGTATCTCTTAGGAATCTGAAATAAACCACCTAGAGTTCCAGCATGAAGGAAAGATATATTCAGGTAGTAAATATGAACACTGAAGTGTACCTATAGACAAGCAGGCAAAAATGCTGATTTTGACCTTTTAAAGCCCTGCACAGACTGGATGCTGCTTGTCTGAAGAAATACCTCTTCCCTATATTATATATATATATATATCTCATTGATATTGTTGAAGGCTTTCTTCTGTGAGTGTACCTGCTTTCTATACAGAGACCTCTGTCAGGAGAAAGACAGGGAAAGTGTGTCCCTGTTAAGTCTTCTCGACTCTCAGCATTGTTTGATAGATACCCTTGACAATGATATCCTTCTGCAGCGGAGTTGTGGGTGGCACTGCTTTATGGTTGTTCCAGTCCTACTTGGATGGAGGTTTTTAGAGAGTGATGCTTGGAGAGTGTTCTTTGGCCCTGTGGAGCCTTCATTGTGGGATTTCTCACTGTTCAATTTTATCCTCTAAATCTACATGAAACCACTCGGTTGGGGTCATCCAGAGGGTTGGAGTACATTGTCAGCAATATGCTGATGACACTTAGCTCTACTTCTCCTTTACATTTGCAGGTGAGGCAGTGGATATGCTGGACCATTGTCTTGCCTCAGTAAAGGAGTGGATGAGAGCCAACAAACAAGCTCAATGAGATAAGACTGAGGCACTGTTAGTGGGTGGTTCCCTAGACTGGACGGATGAGAGGTTTCCTGCAGTTGATGGGGTTATCCTCCCTCTGAAGGAGCAGGTACACAGCCTGGGGGTACTTTTGGATCCTTTGCTGTCACTTGAGGCTCAAGTGACCTCAGTGGCACAGAGAGTGTCTTCCATCAGCTTTGCCTGGTGGCCTAGCTGCACCACTGGACAGAGATAGCCTAACAACTGTTGTCTATGCTCTGGTAACCCCTAGGTTTAGATTACTGCAACATGTTATCTGTACAGCTACCTCTGAATATGGCTCTGAAACTTCAGTTAGTGCAGAATTCGGTGGCCAGGTTGCTCACCATGACAAGACGGTTTGAGCGTATTACACAGATCCTGGTCCAACTGAACTGGCTGCCAATTAGTTTCTGGGCCCAATTCAAAGTGCTGATTTTGACCTATGTAGCCCTAAATGCCTCAGAACCGCAATACCTCAAGGTCTGCCCCTCTCCATATGAACCTACCCATACCCTGATATCATCATCTGAGGTCCTCCTTCATTTCCGTCCTCCACAATCAGTCCAGAGGGTGGCAACACGAGTACAGGCCTTTTCTGTAGTGGCTCCTCCTTGGTGGAATGCTCTCCCAAGGAAGGCTTGCCTGGCGCCTTCATTATATACCTTTAGGCGCCATGTGAAAATGTTCCTCTTCCACCAGGCCTTTGGGTGATAAACATCTTACACCCTTTTAAAAAAAGGTTGTGGAAGGTGTGAGGGGTGGTGGGTATTGTTTTTTGTGTGGTGGTGGTTCTTGTTTTTATCGTGTATTTCCTACTTTTATGTTGTATTTTTGTGTTGTGAGCCGCCCTGAGATTTGCGAGTGAAGGGTGCTATATAAATTTTAATAATTAATAACAACACCAACAACAAAAACAAAAACAAGAATAAGTCAAATACTTATTAGCTGTGTGGTTGTGGATCTAGATCTGCTCCGAATATGGTCATTGGTGTTGGAACATATATTTGTGATTCTGACTTCCGGTAGCATCCGTAAATTTCCAAACATTGGCTGAAAAATGAATTCTAAAGTTACCTCTTATAGCTGGTGGATAGAAGAGTGGAATGTGCTGCCTTCTTGGCATGAAAAAAGTTCATTATTTTGAAAGCGTTCTGCCAGTCAGCATCTGGCTTATCTGCTATTTAACTACTCCAAAACAGATGCAAGATTTGTCTTGCCTGCTTTTCAAAACAGAAATGTATCGCTTGATTACATTGTTAAATCTTCATTGTGATGTTGATAGTTTCCAGCGCTACTCATATAACGTGTCTGGGCAAACCTATTAAAGCTTTGTTTGCAGTTTATTGCTTTATGGTTTGTGAAACATGTATTAGGCTGTTTTTACATTTGTGTTTGGGTATTTTTTTCCTGCAGTAGTTCTATTTTTAGAAAGAAAAACTGGTTGAAAGGTCTTTGCTTCATTCTTCATCTTTTTTTTTTCTTTTTCTTTTTTTAGTGGTCTAAAAAGTACTGCTGTTTTTCTTTAGGAGTAAGTCTTGCCATATGTAATTGGTAGGCACATTTGGCTTGTATGGCTGAAAGTAGCACAGTCTTGCATGACTACCGGTACATATCTGTTTGATCAAAAGTGGAATCAAAGGATAAAGAGAGTAAGGAACTGTGGCTTCTTTTCTGTTCTTTTTCGGACACTAAATGTGTAATGAAAGGAGATATCAGAAATGACATCACGCATTCTCTCTCAGACGTGCAGTTGAGTTGGTAGAATGCAAAATGCTTAGAACTCAAATGTAAAATGTACATTTGTTGCTCCATCCACTTGTTTCTGGACCCACCCACCACTGACATGTGGCTCTCAGATCCCCCTTTAATATATACTGTTAGGTTGTGATGAGGTAGAATTGTGAGGGAGCCAGTTCTTGTTGAAAGTATGCACTACACTGATGCTGAAAGTCCTGTTTTCATGGATGTCTGCAAGCATGATTTCTGTTGCAACTAAGCAGAAAGAAGCTGGTTATCATGTCTAGAAGAGCTTTCCTAATACAACTACACTAGAGAGACCACACATGGGGGGGGGAGGGGATTAGAAACATTTTGCAAGTAAACAGCTAGCGCAAAATAAATCAAAATCAGGACCCCACAGGCTCTTGCTGAACTTTTACATGTTGGTGGCTTGTCTCATCCACTTACTACTCTCATGCCCACTACTCCCTCAGATCTCATCCATATCTGAGCATTAATCCTGGATCGCTGACTTGGAGAATCATTTATAGAAAAAAAATGTCATGGTGATGGAAGAACTGGACTTGGAGGAGGAGTTGTTATTTGCTAAAGAGTTCTTTTCTTGTATGGCAATTGCTTTTACTCTCATAAACAACACTGAGGTGCCAAATAGTTACCCTGGACACAAGGAGGGTGGAAAGTCACAGAAGACAATTAGATGGCAATGGTTAAGATAATTTGCTTTGAAAACAGTTTTTTTGAATGCTGAATTCTGGTTTGGAAAGTTATATTCACCTAACAAGGACAATTTTTTTGTGTAAGCAACCACTGCAAATCAAACTGGGAAGTAAGAACATTTGGAGATTGTAAGATTTTTTTGAATATCTTGAGTAAGAGTTTGAATATGAAGCAGAATGAAAGTGTGTGATTCCAAAAATACTGCATATCTATACCATGTTCTATATGCCATTTCATAACATACATACAACTTCGGATTTTTTTTGTAACACATACAAAGGTTTACATGAAGAATTCTGCACCTTTTGCACTTTAAAGTTGTGTGGAGTTCATGCAGTTCAGAGTACAGATCCTTGCAAGTTTGGTTTTTTGTGGGCAGTTTATAGACATCATCTCATGTGATCTGACTGTGTACTTTGGTTAGTGTTTGGGGACACTGGAGTGTGGAATAACAAATTGCTGAGTGTGGGAACTAGAACTGTGAAAGTGGGCTTAGGTTTCCAAGATTTTTTACTTGTAAGTTCATTTCTTGGGGAACTTCTCAACTGTTTCCCTCTCTAGCAGATTGTAGTGGTGTTCCAGGAAAAGCGGATTTTTGTTTAATATGAACTTTTAATGTCACTTAATTTATTAAAACAAGGTCTGAATCCCCACAGATTCTGTAAAGTTTCATTCAGATACTTGGAGGCAAATACTGTTCTGTCACACGAGTTATGGAATTAAAGGTCTTACTGGAGTATTTGTGTGTCCAGTTAAATGCTTTGATATACGGTATCTATTTATAACTGTGGTTTTGTTCCTCATACCTTACAATCCCATCAGCATAACATATCTGCATACGTGGTGGGTATGTAACTATACACAAGTTCTGGAAGCAAGTTGTAATAGAGATAGATATTATTGTTAGCAAACAAGTCACTTGGATGCTAAGCTATGTCTCTTATCCATTTTTGACAGTGTCAGTGTTGACTTAACCTCTCAACAATTAATTCTCTATCTGTTGGTTGGCGCTTGTCTAGTGATATCTCCAGGATGGAAGGATGCATCTTGTTGTTCTATGGATCTGTGGATTTCACAAGTCATATTTATTGTCATTTCTGAAAAAAGCTCATAAAATATGAGTCCCCAGGGTGATGTGAACCCATTTGTTTCTGTTTGGGGACTGTTTGTGATGTATATGGCCAAATATGGTTGGCGTATTCCCATTAAATATGATCTATTTGGCAACATTCATGATTATTTGTCATTTTGGGTACAAATATGAACCTTGTATGTATATTATATGCTACTTATTCTTTTTAAAGCTTTTTTATTATCATTATGATGGTTTCTTTATTATCTTGTGATTTTATTCATCTTGCTCTTATGATTGTTTTTATTACTACTTTTAGGTTGATGTTTGATTTGTTTGTACATTAAAAAATAACTCTGCTTGTATTCATTGTTTCATGGTAGGTGATGGGATTCCAAGGGAAAGCAGCCCATTTATCAATAATGACAGCATGGAGAGAGGAAACATTTATGAAGGGAAAAATATGGCTCTTTTTGAGGTACTTTTGATAACTTATTTCCCAAAATCCCTGTTACTAAGTTCTAAGTATGAAGTGTTATATTTATGTACTTTTATTCAAGTAGCAGTACTTGCTCTGTTTTATTGCAATCTATTCTGCAAGACCAGGGTCAGAATAGACCCACTGAGGTTAATAAATCTAAGTTAAATATGAGTAACTTAGGTTTGTAAATTTCAGAGAATCTACTCAGGACTTAGCTGCATATATAACCCTAGGGATCCACAAATTGTCACTTCTATGAAGTCTAATACTACCATGTTGATATATTACACTAAATCATGGTTTGTTGCTACTGTACAAGGAATAAGCTTGAGGGGAGTCCTGAGCTTCTGCACTCTGCCTCTCCAGTGTTTGGGAAAATGAGTTTAGTTTCGCTTTCCACTAACCTTGGCCTGTTGTGTTGTAAGAACCAAAAATTGTGTTGTAAAACAAACTTTGATTGTTTCAAAACAGGCCAACTTCAAACCACGAGTCAATAAGCTGCTTGTTTAACCAAGCAGAGTTTGCTTTAAACTATGATTTCTGGTTTGTATGACATGACAAGCCAGGATTTGTGGAAAATGAAACTAAATGCATGCAAATGCCTTCTCCAGGCCACATGGGGAGAAGAGAGGAGAGTGTTGAAATCAGCCCTCAAGTTTTTCTTGTAGCAAATATTTCCATTGAGGCTTATCTGCCAGCTGTAATGAAGCATTTGCATTCTGAATAAAAAGCTGAATAACCTTACAGAGAACCATTTTGAAAGATTTGCTTCACTTGTTTGAAATTGGAAACTGAGCTAGCAGTCAAGTAAGTGCTTCTTCACACAGCACATAGTTAAACTATGCAACTCGCTTCCATAGGCGACTGTGATGGCCACCAACTCAGATGACTTTGAGGATTAGACAAATTCATGGAAGAGACGGCTATCAATGGCTACTAACCATGATGGCTATGCTCTGCTGCCATAATTGAAGGCAGCAATGCTTCTGAATACTAGTTGATGGAAGCCGTAGGAGGGGAGAATGCTATTGTGCTCGAAAGGCATCTGGTTGGCTATTGTGAGAACAGGTTGCTGGACCACATGGGCCATTGGCTTGATCCAGTATTCTTACATTCTTAAAGAACTTTTCAGCCCAGCCCTACATGCTTTTTCCTTCCTCCATTTCCTTTTTTCATTCAGTCCTTCACAGTTGGTTCTAGCATGTTGGAATAAAAAAATACTCCCAACTTTGCTAATGTTGTAAGTGGCCTGAACTGTAAGTGGAAGGACTTGCATATCATCTGTTCAGCCCAGCCTGGCATGACCTCTTCCTTCTTTTTCTTTTTATTCTGGAATCCCAGATAGCTGCAGTTAGCAAATATAACACCATTTGTCTTGCCTTCCAAATGATCCTTCAGAGTGACTTTTCTGTATCTGTATCTTCCTGTATCTCTACATCTTTTAAACTTGAGTGTATCATTGGAACAACCTTAAGCAACCTTTAAGCCTGCCTGTGTGTCATTGCCTCATTCAGAGAGGAAGGAAGTGACACTCACCAAAGCTGGGAGGTTGCCATGGCAAATACATTTATCTCATGTAAAACTTGAGTAAATATAACTTGCAATCATGAACTCTATTCACAAAAAATCATCAGAATTACTTAGGAGAGTTTGAATTTGAACGTTTAACCATGTTAAGAAAGAATTTAGCAGAAATAGACCCGTGGTTTTATTTTGTGCACAAATATTATTTGTTAACTTTTATTTTGCAATAATAACAAAGAACCCTTGGAATCCTCATTATTTCTCAGCAAAAAGGTTTTAGCAGCAGAATTTGCATAGATATATGATGATTTTTCCTGTTTGTTCTGAAATGTGTTCCTTTATATTGGACCTTGATATTTAACAAGTTTTTCAAAATCCCAACAGGAAGAAATGGATAGCAACCCCATGGTATCATCTCTTCTTAATAAGCTAGCCAACTATACCAATGTTACTCAAGGAGTGGTAGAACATGAAGAAGATGAAGATAGCAAACGTAAGGAAATAAAGGTACAAATGCCAAAACTTTTAATTAACAATTGGTAGCAGAGCTTCTTCATTGGAGAGGTGGGCTGTCTGTCATACAAAATAGGTAATAAATACTACCTATAATGATAAAATGAAATATGATTCATTTCTCTCAGTTCCATCCAGGAAAAATTAAAATATTGCTAGTTATCAGCCATAGAGATGACAAGTTTACTTTTGGAGAGTGTCAAAATACACACTACACTCTCTTTTTTCCTCTTCCCCTTTTCCATGGTTTGGAAAGAGTGACACAGTGATCATGGATATTAACATGCCAATAGAGACAACTGAAAGAACAGATGTTGCCATGGGCAAGTGGCTGGTAACACCTCTGATATATTTCTTTTTCCGGGGCCTTGCAAAATAGGAGATTTTGTTCAAACACTTTAAAATTTTGGGCCATGATCAATAAGCCCTAGAATTATTCAACCTATAGCCACAGAGCATACTATAGGGGAATACAAGGGGGCTAGTACTCTGTGACATTCTTCACACAATGGAGGCAACCGAAGAGAGACCCGACAACACCCAAATCTGTCAGGAACCAGCTGAAGTTGAAGACCCTGAGGGAGTGCATCTAGATCTTTACCAAATACGACTTTTCTTGTTATGGTGGGTTAACTGTTATCCTTCAGTTCCAATTTTTATTTTCTGTGGTTACAGTTGCATTAACTACTCTCAGAAGATACAGCGTTGCACTCTTGTTCTTGTCTGATCATGGTCATACCTACATTTGCGTGAAAGACTGAGAGCCATATGCAGTAGAAGTTTCTTTCCTAGGGCATATGACATACATTTCTGAGGTTGTAGTGTGAGAAACATAAAAGCTCCTCAAAGAGTTTCTGAATATTTCTCTATGTGTAGATGTTACTGGTCGCATCAGAGGATTTTTTTAGCCTTTATGAAAAATTAGTTTCTTTGGGGAAAAGGCTGTCTTGCTTAATCAAGATACATTGGTCAAAAAGTATACTAATGAACTATTATGTTTTCTGTGGGTTTTTTAGGCTCCACGTATGGGCACTTTCATTGGTGTGTATCTGCCCTGTCTACAGAACATTTTAGGAGTTATCCTATTCCTGAGACTGACGTGGATTGTGGGAACAGCAGGAGTTCTTCAATCTTTCATCATTGTATTCATGTGCTGTTCTGGTGTAAGTACAACTTCCACTTTTTATGTTTAGCTAAATGCTGTTCTGCATTCTAGTGATTTTCCATTGTCTTCTAGTAACTTTATTCAAGCAGTTACAGGGAGCAAACTATGTAAAGCAAAACTGGGTGCAAGATAGACAGAGTTTATGTCCTTCTGTTGCTATGTTCTAAGTGGCTGCGTTATGGATATGCTAAAGCAACATCAAGTAGCTTTCAGGAAGGCCAACATTTTAAACCTCATTTGTATATCTCAATCTCTAGTGCCCAAAGAGCAGCACCTTGTTTAGGCTAGGATTTCTCATGAACAAACCTTTTTCTCAGTTCAAAAATATAATGCAAGCCAAGTGTAGTTGCAGTTCAAAAAAATAGAACTCTTTTGTGGCTGATTGGTGGACCAAGTAAGGGCTTAAAAAGACAATATGTGTCAGGGAACTGCCTCCTGGCCCGCTGAGGGGAACGGAGGGTCCGTTAGCATACAGAGAGCCCCGACACCAATTCAGCAGCAGCACTTCTTCCAGTGGGGAAAGCCACCACACCTCCAGTGGGGAGGAGAGGGAAGGAACCAGCCAGGTGGGGAGGGGGCTTAGGAATGCCATTGAGAGCCCCAGTGCCTCTTCTAGCCAGGAGCCACAAGCAGGGAGCCTGGCGGGGAGAGGCTTGGGGATGTTGCTGAGACCCTGTGCTCACCTCACCCGGCTGGTCAGGAGGGAGGCACGCCATTTCCGGCACCCCGCTTGTGCAGAGGAGTGAAACGCGAGGAGGGTAGGAGGAGACTTGGGGTGCTGAAGTTATTATGCTGGGGGAGAAGCCGGAAGGGGCCACTCCCGGATTCTGCCAGCGACTGAGACAGACATGCTTTTTGTAGCTCTGCACTGTAAATAGTTTGCACAATAAAACTGCAAAAGACTGTTTGGGCTCCTGCTCCGTTACTCGTGAAGCACCTTCACGCAAACCTTACAATTTGTTTATAAAAATGTGTTTTCTCTGTGGCACACAACACAGTCACCAATGAATTAGGAAGATAAGCCATTGTCCAGGTTGAGCATCATGAGGATGGGAACCAGTTGTTTCTCTTCCTTCTGATCAAATTAAAGACTTAATTGGTGTCATTGCCCCTATCCCAAATCTAAATCAGAGAAGAGATACTCTTTCTGGATCACCCAAGTCTTTCGCTTTTCTTTCATTTCATTTTAGATTCTGACACTGTGAAAGAGATTTTGAATTCTCAGGGGAAATAATACATTCAACGAGAGAATAAATAGGATGTGAAAGCAAATGGGAGGCTCTTACCCAACAGCTGATTGGCTTGGTCACCAGTTTGGACAGTTTCCCTTACTTTTGTTTCCAACTGCTCTCACTTTAAATAGCAACATCATTTCCTAACAACTCATCAAGTGAGATATTGTTTCCGAAGTTCAGAGCCAACAGACATGGGTTCCATGTCTTTGTAGTGATTTGGGCTTAAGTCTGCACATGTTTCAGCGCTGGAGCTTTGACCCATACCTGGCTTTCTTCCATCTTCTGATTTGATTACATGGCAAAGGATATGACTGAAAGAGTAAAACAATTCTTTCTAACCTTGAAATGTCATCCTGTTAGAATGTTTTGGATATATGGGTTTGATTTTTGTTTTTCTGTTAGGATGATATTAAACATACATACTATATTTGTGTTTTAGTTAGGTTATGGAAAATTAGCATAACATTCAATATGTTTAATAGTTCCTTAAATCCAAATACATTTTTGGAAAGATTGGGTTGTATCCAAGAATGTCACTCAGCTTATGGTAAGTTTTTGGTCAGCAGAATGGGAAGGGAAGCAATTTTTTTTTTTAAATTCCGTCCTCCAGTGCAGCCCCCCACATCCTTCCTAAATCTGCTCTAGACCATCAGAGTAGTATAGTTATAATGGAGCACCAAGTAAAGGGGACTGAATGAAATTGTTTCCCTGCATGTTCCACTGATGAAAGCTGTATAGCCAGCTGACCAATACCAATGAATATTCCTTTCTTTCTTGTAGACTCACAAAATATTTTGTTTTATGGTACAAACAGTGGTTTTCTTTCCCATTCCTGCAGCTGGACCTTCCCACTTGCCATTTTAAAACTACTGGAAGCACACAGACACACATATATAAATAACCCAATCAATTCACATCTATTTAAGTGTCTTGTGCTTCACCTGTTCTGAGGGGCTTAACTGTTAGAGAAACCAACTGTCAGACATTCTCATTCTCAAACTTTGCCTGTTGTATTATTTGAGGGCATCTAAGGCTGCAGTGTTGTTAATGCCAAGCAGATGGGGCCGCATCAGTGCCTAAACAGCTCTGAACTTTGAAAGTAAGAATGGGATATAGATATGTATAAATAGCTTCTCTATGCTGTATTAGTACGCAGGTGAAAAGGATACATGGGTGATGATTAGTCCTTCTCACTTCTACACCAAGAATCCAGTGTCTTAGCCTTTGTCTATACCAGCACTACATAAATGAGAAGTAATATGCGCTGAGTCAGTGACCACCAGTAAAACTTATGCCTTGGTTCTTGTCTCCACTTGAACCATTTTAACTACAGTGTCTTCACCAATTTATAAACTATTGCAAAAGCATGATTTCTAACATAAGATGCAAGAATAAGGAGATTCCACTGGTATTACATATGGATCAATCTGAAGATATCTGAAGAAGTGTGCATGCACACGAAAGCTCATACTAAGAACAAACTTAGTTGGTCTCTAAGGTGCTACTGGAAGGAATTTTTTTTTAAAAAAATTATTTTGTTTTGAGTATGGCAGACCAACATGGCTACCTACCTGTAACTGGAAATATGGATCAATAGTTTTAGTGCTCTGTTGTACTTTTGCTCTTACTATACTAACTGTCATCAGCTGTGGTTTCTTAAATTTGCTAGTAACATTCTCCAATATCACTTGTTTTTTTTGCAGACTCTGCTAACTGCAATATCAATGAGTGCAATAGCAACAAATGGTGTAGTTCCAGGTAATTACAATTTTTACTTGTACAGTGGTACCTCGGGTTACAGACGCTTCAGGTTACAGATGCTTCAGGTTACAGACTCCGCTAACCCAGAAATAGTACCTCAGGTTAAGAACTTTGCTTCAGGATGAGAACAGAAATTGCGCGGCGGCAGTGGGAGGCCCTATTAGCTAAAGTGGTACCTCAAGTTAAGAAAACTTTCAGGTTAAGAACAGACCTCCAGAACAAATTAAGCTCTTAACCCGAGGTACCACTGTATATTAAAAGTATGTTTAGTGCACATGGTAAATGATAATGGAATACAGATGAAATGCCTCTCACTATGATGAAGTGGGTATGTGAGGCGTGGACAACAAAGCATCTCCTGCTGTTCCGGGCACAGGCACACATTTCCTATGTCTGTCAGTGTGGTAGGTACCAAGGAAAGGCTCCAGCATTCTTCCCATAATGATGCTTGTTCCGGTCTCTCTCTTCTTGCCTGCTTTCTTGAGGATAGCTGACTCTGATGGAACAGGACTGACTATATCAAGGTGCCTGCAATTCTGCCCGCGCCTAACTAGTTGGGGGGGGGGGGATGCCAGTGTGTCTGCAAAGGCCTTACCTTTGCTGCTCTTACAGTAATGGCAGCAGCATTATAGCTAACTAAGCCTTTCTGTATCTCTTCCCCAATTTGCATGCGGAAATAGTGAAACAGTGTACACAAGAGACTTTATCAGAAGTGGGGCACATATTTCAGTCCATAAATGTAATTTAACTTTGACCATGAGCTGTAGCCAAAGTTTGTTTTTACTTCTGAGTAGACATGCATTCTGCTGTGCTTTCAGACAGTGTGTTGGCTGTCACTATAAGAAATTTGATACTGGTACTATTTTTCTTTGAATTGATACACAGCAACCAAATAGCATTCACATTTATGCTGGCAGGAAACATTAGAAATGCAGCCCTGTCCGTAGTTGCACAATGGCACTTGCCTACATATATCTGTGGGTAGGGTTGCTTAATGAGACTGTAAAGCAAGCCATTTCTGTTAAAACACTGGCAAAGTGCTAAATGTGCAGCGTAATCCTATGCTGTGCAGTTACTTATGCGCAGTGATCTTGCATTTTCTGTCATAATGAATTAATACATCTTATAACATTAAACAATCTCCAAGATCATGGATTGCTTCTGACCTTTGAATTCTCCTCCAGTGTTTCCTTCGTTCTCCTTGATTTATGAACAGTTATTGTTCCAGCCACAGCCTTGCCAATCTCTTCCTTAGTGCTACTTGATACCTACTGTTTTATAATCTAAGCACTCTTAGCCAATTAGCCAGAGCAGAGCACAGCAGGAACCCTTTGCTGTTAGTGGATTATCTAGGCTTTTTTAGTTGCTACCTTCTGAGACAATGTTCCAGATATTGTTTGCTTCTAGATGCGGTCCCTGTATTAGTAAAGTTGATTGTTAAGTGCAGGGTATCACTCTCAGAAAAAGGAAGGGGGCAAGTATGACTTCTTGCATGCAGGGAGGTATGCAGGAAACTCCTTAAATTTGAGGAAAGACCGCCTACTTCCCCCAGCCCCACAAATCCCCCACTATCTCACCCCATCTGGTCACTTTCGACCAATGGCTGACTTGCTTTTCTAGCCCAAATTCAGCACTCACTAGCTTACAGAAGCCTTATGCTGCACTGTCCTGCATGTTTGCATCGCATGACCATACCAAGTCAACTCTTAAACTCTTGCCCTCTTCTGTCTCCTTGTTAACAAACTATTTTTGACACAGAGCATTAGGGATGCAACAGGTTAAATAGTAGAAATTGCAAATAGCCTGAAAGTCCGTGTCTGACCTTCGTTTCACACACTCCTATGGGGCTTATTAATGGTGACTCTGTTTCACACCTGCTTGATATCCTAAAACAGCACATGCCACTGCATCAGTTTTAAAGGAAATAATCTATAAATGAGCAATTTTTTGTTGTAAGGCTCTTCATTTGAAGTTAGAAGAAACCAGGCTTCTGTCGTTCATGCAGAGGGCAGGGGGAGAGAGGCTCCTCTTGTGAGTCTCCAAATTGCCTGAGATAGTCGCACACTTTCTGCCTTTCCTTTCCTAACCGCAAATCACACTATCCCCCATGAATCTCCTAATCACCAACACGATGAACAAGGAAAAACAATGGTTGTTGTTCTGAAAGAAAAGAGGTTTGCATAAAATTTAGTAAAGTTTAGGAAAGCTTGCATGGTGTTTAGTAAGTAACAGTACAATCCTATGCATGTCTAAACAGCCTGAGGTTGCAATCCTATACCCGCTTGGCAGGAAATAAGGCCTAGAGCACTCAGTGAGGCTTACTTCTGAGTAGACATGCAAAGCACTGCGTTGTTGATTGCTATTGTAGTGTACACTGCTATCAAAGTCAGAAGTAAAAATGCCAACTAAACATGTTAAGATGGGGGGAAAGAAAGAGAAAAAGTTCCTGACTACATGCAGAGAGGAATGTAATGAGGAGTTTCCATGCATAAAAAATAGAATGACATGTTATTACAAAGGAGGAGGTGGGGAATTTTTGAAAAACCTTCTGAGGGCCCGTATGCCAGTGGTTGGTGGAGCCAGAGGCAAAAAGAGGTGGAGCAACAAATGTATCTACAAGCATCTGGGGTGATTTGTAGTGGGATATCAGCAGGAAGCAGGTTGCTTAACCCTTTCCTCAACACTTTCTAATTGGATAATTGGAAAATAATTTGTATGGTAGGCAACCCAGATTTGTGAGACTGAATTATAGCAACCACACTAATGTCTAAATGATGGAATGCATTTTTTAAAACAAAAAATACCCATTGCATCTTCCTGGCCTCTCCACTGGCCCACTTCTCATGTCATAGTAGGCAAGTTCACATTTAACGCTTTTTTTCTCCTGCCTATCGTTTTCTGAGTCTCACTAGAACTCCAGGCCATCAGCCACACCAGCCCATGGCATTTCATAGAATCATAGAATTGTAGAGTTGGAAGGGACCCCAAGGACCATGTACTCCAACCCCCCTGCTGTTTCCACAAATCTTTGGTCCGCTGATCACTGCAGCTCTGTTTTATTTCATTTTTTTGGTGGTCCCCATTAGCTCCAGGCCAACAGCTGCAGTAGCTCTGTGGAAGTCTTGGGCCGTGGACAAGAGGAAGCTGCTGAAGGCTGAGGCCCTTAAGGCAACATATAAATCAGCTCATAAGCACCGCCCTCCTCTGATGCTGTCAACCTCTACAATCGTGGGTGCCAAACCCAATTGGCGTGGGGGGAACAAGGGGACTGGTGAAGCTGTCACCCTCCATTACATCCCAGATACTGTGGCTGAGGGCACTGCCATTGCCAAAGCTGTTGTGTTTAAGGTGAGCCACCAGAGTCTGGTTAAGTGTCCTGCCCTTTTCTCATTTTGACCAGTTGTGATGAAGAGGCTCTGCTTGAAGTTTTTGTGTACCCTTGTGGAGTCTTCTCTGAAGATGGATTTTGGGGATTTGAGGTTCCTTCCCCAGCCTCTCCCCATTTCTGTGCCACCTGATCCTGCGCTTTCTCACTCTGCTTTGCTTAGGCCTGGTCCTCTCAGTCTTTCTGTAGTATCCTTGCCCGTGTCTAGTAAGGATCCATGCAAGCATTTGTTGCCTGTTTCATCACATAGCCCAGCTGCTGCCACTGTTTCCGTGTAAACATTCACCTGATTCCTCAAATATTACTTCAAATCTTTTGGGTGATTTACCTAAAGAGCTGCCAGTTATAGTTTCTAGCTTCTTCCCTGCGCTGATGCCTTTGGCTCCTGCTTCAGTTCCTACTTAGATCTTTGTGGCTTTATCTGTTCGACCCACAAAGACTTCTGCTGTCCAACCCTCTGTAACTCCAGCAGTACCTACTGTTCCTGTTGTGTTATCTTTGCTAAACCACTGTTCACTGCCTGATAAACATGTGAACGCATGGTGCCATGCACACAAGAGGGTGAAATCCACATCTGCACTCAGTGGTCTGCAAATGAGCCGTGGACCTGAACACGATGGAGTCACCATCTCCTGCTACATCAGGCAGTTCTTAAAACTATATTATTGTCGAATTATGTTTCTATGCCATTTGTTTGTTTCACATTTTTGTATACTGTACAGAAATTAGTGGTTGAATAAATGAAGTAGTGTAAATATGTTTTGAATATTCTTGTGGCATTAAATATTATGCTAATGTGTGTTTCATTGATGTTAATTTCACAGCTGGTGGCTCATACTACATGATCTCAAGATCATTAGGGCCAGAATTCGGTGGAGCTGTGGGAATCTGTTTTTACTTGGGCACAACTTTTGCAGGGGCTATGTATATTCTTGGCACAATTGAAATTCTACTGGTAAGTTGTCATTTAAAAAGCTGATAACATTAATGTAGCACTAACTACACATCCTCTGCTTTCTAATAAATTACGATACTGTTTTTATTAAAAACATCAGAGAGAGAGCTGTGAGACTTGGAGAAATACATGTCCACAATGAATTTTATTTATAGAATAACATACTGTCTGAAATGAAGGGGCACAGACCATAATACTGTATTTTTATTTTGTACTGTACTCTGGGCCCTTATGGTGAAGGGTTGATAAGAAATCAAATTAATAATAATTAAAATTGTGATAACAATATTTAATTATTAGATAAAAACATTTACTTTTTTAAAGACTTCCCTGAGTTAATTGGGCAATATATGTGCTATCTCATGTGCACACACACACACTTGTGTACCATGCATGCATTTATGAAAATAGCTGGTGGCAAGAATTACCTTAAAGAGAGCTGTTATCCTCTTCTTTTACACAGAAGAAATTCATTCTTGAAAGAATGATGCTTGCTGTGTTTCATGAATAATTTAAACCAGATTTGGTGAGCTTATGGCTCTCCAGATGTTGGCCATCATCCTTGAGTGTTGGCCATGCTGGTTGGGGTTGATGGAGAATGGAGTCACGGCAGCACCTGAAAGTCCACATGTTACACCTGATATAAGATTTTTGCTTCAGAGATATTTTGCCTATAAGCACTTTTATGCAAACTTAATAAATAGATTAACTTGCACAGATATTTTTCAGATTATATTTCCAAGTTTTATTTTCTGAAACCATGTTGAAATAAAAGAAAAATCCTAATTCTCCAAATGATGAAATGGTTGTCAAGGACTAATTTCCCCCAGCTTTGTTTTAAAAGCTAACTTTTTGAGGTAGCAGTCTTGCTGTTCTTTGATTACTTAAGTGATCTGAAAGTTAACTGTCTTGGAATTATGTGCTAAAAGCTTTCTGATACTTGTTTTCCCTACAGAAATACATTTCCCCCAATGCTGCTATTTTTGAAGGCGGCGAGGAAGCCATGTTAAACAACATGAGAGTTTATGGGACATGCATCCTTGCTCTGATGGCCCTCGTTGTTTTTGTGGGAGTCAAATACGTCAATAAGCTTGCCCTCGTCTTTTTGGCTTGTGTAATTCTTTCAATTTTTGCCATTTATGCTGGGGTTATTAAAACTGCTTTTGAACCACCAAACTTTCCGTAAGTAAAGGATAAATTTTTTTTAGATCTGTGATTATTATTTCAGCATGCTTTAAATATCTGGAATTTACTTGGTTCAGACATTGAAGCAAAAAATTGAATTCCTGAACTCAATGAGCCCCCTGAGTCATCAGAACCTTCCCAAACTCCCATGTCCTTTATTAGTGTAGCTGGAAGACACTCTAAGCTGAATCTGGAGAGCCTAGCAGGGACTGAGAGAAAGGAAGAGCTCGATGCTCCCATCCTGGTGACAGTTGGGGTGGTTACCTCTCTAGTTGTCGACGACTTTTTATTCCAGCAGGCCCAGCCGGCCGATCCTTTATCTGAAGATTGGATTATACCCATAGCTGTCAACTTTCCCTTTTTGCGGGAAATTCCCTTATTCCCGCGCTGTTTCCCATTGCAAAAAAAAGGGAAAGTTGACAGCTATGGCTGTTTCCCAATGCAAAAAAAAAGGAAGTTTGACAGCTCTGATTATACCCAGTGCTGCACAAGTGGAGTTCTGCTCGCACAATGGGACAACCATTTCTTGTCCTCTCCCCTGTGCTCCCACAATCTGCTCCAGAGGATCCCCCAGTCCTCCGGAGCAGATTTAGTGAGTGTGTGGAGGGCTTGAAGGGACAGGAAAGGGAGAGGAAGTTCCGTTGTCTGCAAATAAATTTGTTGTGCGAGTGGAACTGCCATGTTGGATACAGCCTGTTGTGTTTTATTATATGTTACTCCTTTCTCTGCTGTGTTTTTCTTGATGATGGTGATTTTTTGACATTGTGATTTTTAACAACTTGTAAGCCTTCTAAGGAAATACCTCTCCTTAGAAGGGCAAGCTAAATACTTCTGTGCAAATATACTCATGTGCACTTAAATGTAGGTTTTGTGCCAGACATCACTCACTTAACTTGCTTTTTTTACATGACTTCATTAATCGTTGAACACATGTACTGATGAACAGGCAGGTACTACCGGTAAAGTGGAAGTGAGAACATGCATGTTTCTAAAAAGTCTTTATTTTTCAAAATGCTCTGCTAGGAGAAAAATACATTTTCCCCAAATGGGGCAGCATTCTTGGCTTTACTATGTAACTACAGTTATCCTAGCTTGAACATACTTGTTAAATCAAATGATAAAAATTTGTTAAATCACATTTAGCATTTGATTGATTTTTATTTTGTGTTCTAGCGTTTGCCTCCTTGGAAATCGTACATTAGTAAGAGATACTGATTTTCCTTGTGTCAAATATTATGAAGAAAACAATATGACAGTGACTACCAAGCTGTGGGAAAATTTCTGTGGTAGCCTACTTTTAAATGCCACGTGTGATGAATATTTCATTCTAAACAACGTCACAGAAATCCAGGGGATTCCAGGAGTCGCAAGCGGAGTCTTCCTTGGTGAGTTTACATCTTGTGAGGTGACAACTGCACCTTTATCCACACATGCAGAAAGTATGTGACCCAAATGTTTTCTACTGATAGGAGTACAGTAAGGAAGCCTTTTAACTCCTGCTCTTTTTAGCATCAGTTTGTACTTATTGCTGCCCGAACACATTCTCTTCAGACTGTTGCGATTGCTCAGTTTGCCTGGGTTGTTTGTGCATGTGCAAATGACACTTCCCATATGAACTGGTCCTTAGTTCACTGCCGGCTCTAGACTAACTAGTGTCCTTCCTAGCAGGCTATGAAGGACTTGCTCTCAAACTTATTGACAGCTGCACGAATGATTGTAGTTAGAAAGGGGAAGGGGCAAGCAGAATATAAAATGGAAGAATGGTATAAAGAGGTGTGGGATATAGGTATTAATGATAAATTAACATGTGCCATTAAGGTAAGGTGGGGAATATGCAGGAGAAATGATTTTGAGGAGATATGGAAGGTGTTTGTAGAATTTGTACTGTTGAAACGGAAGGAGGTCAAACCATTTCAAGAGGTGTTGAAATTTTGGGAGGTTGGATGGTTACAATTGAATGGTCTCGGTAGTGGGGTGCACATTTTTATTCTTATTTATTTATGAATATTACTTTGTCAAAATACAAATAATTAAAAAATAGACTAACTGGTATCCTTGCAAGAAGTGTCCTTAACACCCTTTCTTCATGCAGTCCATTTCATTACTTTTATGCAGATTTGTCAGTATGAGCAAAATAAAAAATAAAAAATTCCTTCCAGTAGCTCCTTAGAGACCAACTAAGTTTGTTCTTGGTGTGAGCTTTTGTGTGCATGCTTTATTTTGTTTTGACTATAGCAGACCAACACGGCTACCTACTTGTAACTTGTCAGTATGATTTATTTGTGCCACATAATATGCACTTTCTCCTGAAAAAGAAAAGAAAAAGAACACAAATTATTGGCCATACAGGTCAGTGTTGCCAGTTTTACAAGTGAAAATGAACTGTTTATACTACATTCTGCAACTGCTCAGAAGATAACACATGACAAGTGCACTCAAAGCCCAGTGTGCCCCAGCCCTGCCTTCACTTGAAATCTAGTTCCATTTACAGTTAGCAAATGCTTTACTGCTGACTTCTGCAGGATGCGGAATACATTCATCACACTTTTTTGTTATATGCCTAATAAACGTTATATGCCTAATAAACTTCAAGTGGTCAAAACGAATAAGGTTTTCTTATTGATAAGAGAACTATATTTTGAGGAAGAGTGAATGATTTGCATGAGAGCTAGTGTTCATATATGTTTAGATGCTGGCCTGAGTGAGTAAACTTTTGTTCTTATTCCTCACAGATAATTTGTGGAGTGTATATGGAGACAAATTTGCAATTGTGGAGAAACAGGATCAGCCATCAGTTCCTGTTTTAGAAGAGACAGATGTGAAAATTAAAAACTATGTGTATTCGGATATCATGACCTATTTTACCATGCTAGTAGGAATTTATTTTCCATCTGTGACAGGTATAGTTCCCCTCCCCTCTTTCTCTCTCTGATAACTGAAGTGGTTCTCTGTGTATTGATTAGAATTGCATATTGGATTTAATTTGCCTAACTCAGCTCTGTGTGTCCCAGTTGCACATACATGTAAAAAAAAAGTGCATGTAAATGTGCTTTCTGCCAGCACATATAATGAGATACTTAGTTTAGACGCAGTAATATTACTAACACATGGGGTAATCAGACAACAGTCAAGAGTTGAGAATCAAAGAATGTACTACTTCATTACAAAATAGAAAGATTGTTGCAGTGTGCAGATTATTACAGAACAAAAAATAGTGGTTAAACAAGCAGCATACAAATAATACTGGCAGCTTATCTGCAGATGGGTGGCAAGAGATGCTAGACAGATATGTACAGCCTTATTGGTATATGGAGAGTTAAGTGTGTGTTGTTAGCAGCAGTGAGGTTAACTGGAAAAAAATGGGAACAGAGATGAAATAAGAAAGAGAAGTGCCTTGGAGTGTGAGAAAAGGAGACAGAGATTGTCTTTGGCATCAGATTGCCAGGGCTTCCTGGGGTCAGATGCTATGTGGAGCTGGAGTTAGCTGAACCTTCAGGTCCCTGGAGCTCTTAAGACATTGCATAGCTTCCTGGAATGGAACTAAGAGGAGAGGCACATAGCAGTTTTTCCTTGGGGGTCCCTAACTGAACCGAGCTATCCAGGTCAGAGCTTCAGTGGTATGTGAGGCTGTTCAGTTAAGGCCTTCAGTTCTGTTCCACTACTCACATAATTTCTTCCTTACTTAACAAAATGTATATACTGCTTGATTGGTTAAAAGAACAACAACAACCTAAATGGTTTACAAAAAAATCCTATATATTTTGGGAAATGGTCTGTCTATTTATCTGCCCGCCCGTTCTCTATGGGTTCAGACACCTGTCGAGTTGGCATCATTAAACTCTGCATGAGGGTCCCTGAGGTTGTGGGGGTGGTCTTCACTGACATTTGGATGCCAGGTGCCATTGTGAATTAAGGTATCGGACCAAAACATGACTTTGCCCAGTTTGGTGTGGCGGGCCCAAACTGCACTGGTGTGGATGCTGCTGAAAATATCACCCAGTTTCATGTGACTTTGCCCAATTTGGTGCTACAAGTCCAAACTGTACATAATTGGATGACTCTGAAGGTGCTATTGCCCAATTTGGTGTAACAGATCACAACTGTGTTGAAGTGGATGCCTCTCAAAATATTGTCACCTAACTTGGTACAAGCGCTCCTGAGATGGAGGCAGCAGTCTTCATCTTTGTTTTGATACTGGGTGCTGTCTTGAATCAAGATGGCAAACCAGAAAGATGACTTTGGCATGACTTTGCCCAAACTGATGTGACTGTTACAAATGAGGTCTCCTGAGGTGGAGGGAGCTGGTTTTGCCTACATTTGGATGCTGTTGGATGCAGTGAGCCGTGTGTCTGCGTTGAAGGCAGGAAACAACAATTTAGGAAGTAGAATGTTCTGAGTTAAACACCCTCTCTGGTGCAAAGCAGCTCTGTATTTTTCATGGAGGCAAGAAGAGACCTTTCTTGAAAGTTGCATCTAAATTTCATAGAAAGCAGTAATTAGTCTTGCCTCCCTTTTGTGTGTCTGCTGCTCACCATCTGGAACTGATGGGACATTCCACAGATGTCCACAGGACTTTAAAGGGTATAGAGCCAGTGCTTTAGATTAATGGGCATTCTTTAGTCTCATTTCATCCTTCTTACTTTAATTTAATTTACGGTAGTAAGAACAAAGAAATAAGAATTTGTGTGTGTGTGAAAATCTTGAGTATATTCAGCATTTAGGTTTTTTTGGTGTGAGAGAAGTATTTTTGGGTACGCAATATGAACAAGTCCTGCAGAAGAGATAGAGCATATTATTTTAGTATGACTGCCAAAACAGGGAATGAACTGGAATTTTGTTGGCATCTCTTTCCATGTCTGTAAAAATAAAGGCATTGTCTTGCTTTGTGTTGCTTTGATTCCTGCAAGAAATGGAAGAAGCTGTCCGAACTTGTTCTCTCATGTAATGAATACTATTGGGACATAATACATTTGCTAAGGTCATCCATGTCCTGATATTAGCTAATTGGCTGAAAAGTATTGCTGGAACTCTTCCATAGAAGTCTCTTGTACAGCACAAGCTGAACTTTTGTACTGACATCTTCGCTCCTTCCTTTATGGTCATAACACTTTTCTTCTCCTTTTTCAAAGTATAGAGGTAAACTTTGGTTTGAACCTTTTGGTTTATATGTCTTTTCTTCAGGAGTGAAGCTTGCTTGTAAAATAGGGAAGAAACATTCATTTTGGCAAGCCTTTAGGGTTGCTTCTTAGCCTTGCCAGAATGGATTGCAGACTTGTTGCTAGAGGTTTGCTACAGTGTAATTTTCTTCATAATATGATTAAAATGTATTCTTCTCTCAGTTCAGATTCCAAACAGGTAGCCTGGGCTGTATAATGTATCAAACAAGGTCGTTATTATGTTCATAAGTCTGTGTCCACAAAAGAGACATTGACTACAGCTAATTATAGTTTATTTGAGTATCACCAAATATTGTTCTCAAAACATGGTTATTTTATTCTAAATTTATATTTGCACTAAAAGATATTTTCTGCTTCTGCCAGTACTTTTCTGTTGCTTGTTTTGCATTTATTATTTTTTATTATTCTCTATTGGAAAACCATAATACATAGAAAACATTTTTCTTAAAAAAATAATTTATAAAAATACAGCATTTGCAGCATTAGTAAACAAATCATCAACTAATTATATTTTTTAAAATAATAATTTTATTAATATTATATTTATAGACTTTGTAGCCAAGACCAGATATCAATAAAGAAAACAAGTAGTGAGGGAAAGAAAAAAAGTAAAGAAAATAAAAATGACATATAAAGGAGAATTATCTATCCTTAGGCATCTTTTTCTTCAGTAGTCCTTGGCTTTTCCAGCCTTTACCCAATAGTCCAAAAGCCTTTGGAACCTTTGGAACCAGCAAAATTTGAAAGGCACAGTATTTCTCCAAATACATAGCCTGAACTAATTTTCTAAACAGAGAAGACCCTTTTCTGTCTAGCAGCCTCATAGATTAGGCATGGAAGCCTTTGGCTCACTGCAAAATGTGGCCAAGAACAAACTTTGACTACAGCTCTTGGTTAAGGAGGAGAGAGCTTAACCACAACCCCAGGTTTGAACTGCACACTCAGCCAAAACGTGGCTTAGCTCTGCGCTGCACTGAGCAAAAAGGGTTGGGAAGGAACAAAGCAGTTCCGAGCTTCTGCCCAGAATGTTCATGCTAAGCCATGGTTTTGTTTAGCATTGTATGTGACTATGACCAATGTATTGACATTGACCTGGTTCTCACATCATTGTAAGTCACAGTATGGCTTACCACGACTGCACTGACTCCCAATGGGGAGTTTGCATCTGCTTTGTTTCTCCCTATACTCTTTAGGTCAGCACGGGCAGCAGCTTAGCATGTTGTCTGAAGCTGAGATCATAGTTAAGCTCTCCCATGTAATCATGAGCTATAGGTAAGGTGTGTCTTGTGGTTTTGGTTAAGGAGGACACCTTGCCCACAATCCCAGGCTCAGGCAATGTGATCAGCAGTCCCATAGCTTAGCTGCTTCTCTAAAAAGCCCAGGGAGAGGCAAAGCAGCCATTTGCATATTTGTGCTAAGTTTTGGTTTAATGTGATGTGCAAACGCAGCCACTGTGACTGTTTGTAGAACTGACAGTTGGAAAGGACTTTTGGAACATTTGACTCTTGAAGGATCATCATATGCAGACCTTCTTAATAGTCTCCACCAAGTCTTGATGCTGTTATTCCATTCCCTTCTCCCTTTGCAGCTCTCTGCTAAAGGTGTGATTGACCAGATAAAAGCCCTTTGCTTGTTCTGGTAGTAGTATGTTATGGTTGTTGCTTTAATGACAGGTTGCATCTATCAACTTAATATAACTGGAATAATCGGAAACTATATAGCATCCCATTTTTTTCTATTTCTGTATGTATTTTAGGCATTATGGCAGGTTCAAACAGGTCAGGAGATCTTCGGGATGCTCAAAAAGCTATTCCAACTGGAACAATTCTGGCCATTTTAACAACATCATTTATCTGTATCCTTTTAATGCAATTTGCGGGTGTCTAGATTTCATATTCTTGGTTTGTTTAATTAGATTTTTGTTTTGAGAATGCACAGGTGGCTGACATATGATAGTAAAATGTGGTTATGAGGGAATCCTAAATATTTTATTTTCAATATGAGTAGGGTTATTGGGATTTGATGAATCTTTAAGCAGAAAGCATAAGCCGCTTCTCCAGGAATAGTACATCTCTTAGTCTATTTGGAAGCTACACCTCATTTTGACGGATTGATAAAACCAATGGGATTTGCAGCATTAATATTGGTAGATAGATATAAGAGCTTTATGCTATTATAGATGGAAACATGTGAACCATTATAGTACGGTTTGTTTTATAACATTAAATTTAACCAGAGATATATGAAAACAATAAGTATCTGTAATGGAGCAAATAATGAAGCAAAAACGTGAATTCTTGGAGGGAAGATCTCCCCTTTTCTATTCTGATTTTTTTTCATTTTAGGTATAGAAATAGAATATAGTACAGTCAAAGTTTAAATACTCTGCCAAATTCAGTGTGGAAGTTAAAATCTTTCCCAATGAAATCAGTGGTTAGCTTTCCTTGGGATGTGCAGTAATGCGTGCTGTTCTTCTAATGCTTCCCAGGTGTTCTTGTGGACCTCCTGTCCACCCCCCTTTCCAATTTATGTTCCTTCTAAGTTCCTTGAGTCTTAATTGCAGATTTGTCCTGCATAGTACTTTTTGGAGCCTGTATAGAAGGAGTCGTCTTGAGAGACAAGTATGTAACAGTGGGGGCTTTTTGCTACATAATTTCAAAGGCTTCCTGTTCATATCAGTTTAAGTGGATGAAAATGTGAGATTGGGAATAATAATAATAAATTTATTATTTATACCCCGCCCATCTGGCTGGGTTTTCCCAGCCACTCTGGGCGGCTTCCAACAGAATATTAAAGTGTATATTGGAGAAGTTGATATAGATAATTCAAGATAATCTGGAATGGAAATCTGTTGCCTGCTTTAAGTTGCACTTTTATTCATCCTGCATGTGTGTCCATGTTGCCAATGCATGTTTTTCTAGAAATAACATAGCCCTAAAAAAAAAATTAAAAATGGGGGGGGGGGAGAGAAGCAGACTCATATTTGTATAAGTTACTTAACTTTTTTTCCTTGTTTAATGTTGCATATGATCTTTCTCCACAAGATTTGGACAAGCAGTTAATGGAAACCTGGTGATTGGTACGTTGGCATGGCCCTCTCCGTGGGTCATTGTGATTGGCTCATTCTTTTCCACATGTGGTGCTGGTCTCCAGAGCCTCACTGGTGCTCCCCGGCTGCTACAGGCAATTGCAAGAGATGGCATAGTACCATTTCTTCAAGTGAGTTTTTGCCTTCAAAATTTTCAGTGCTTTTACAATTTTGATTTAAAAAAACCCCCAAATCTGTTGGGTAGCCCAATTCCAGCCTCTCACTTTAGCTGTAGTGATGTACCAGTATATATCACTTCCCTTGCTGTTGTGATAGGTGGTATTTGATGTAATATTTGTAAGATGTGCCACACCCACAGCTGTGGTTTGTTAAGTGTGCTGTGAATTGTAGCTGTGTGAGGGGTAAACTACAGTTCCTATATTTTTTTGGTGTATGGTGCAGATGTGACTGTGGTCTGCTAGTGCAACTGAAGGGAAAACAGTAAGCTCCACTTGATTTATGCTGCTTGAGGTTTGTGTGTAACAAATAATAGTTTGACTCTTTACATTGGGCCCTGTAATATTCACTTACATTAAGTTCATGCCATGCATTTTTGAAATGTATGTGTTTCAGATAGATTAAAGCATTAATCCTTTCTGTGTTTATTTTTCTCTTTCTTTTTAAAAAAGGTGTTTGGTCATGGAAAAGCAAATGGAGAACCAACATGGGCTTTGCTTCTCACTGCGTTGATTTGTGAGATAGGCATTCTCATAGCTTCCCTGGACAGTGTAGCTCCAATCCTTTCCATGTAAGCATGTGTATATAGGTTTTACCTATATTTTTTGTAATTTATTTTGAAATAATAATAATAAGTAGTAGTAGTAGTAGTAATATTACAGTTACTGTTTAATTTATGATGCTTACACGAATTTTGATGCAGAGTGTTTGAGTGACTTGTAAGAGACTTGCGAGGTAGAATGGGTAGTCAGGAAAGAGAGGATGCAATCTTGTAGTTTCAGGGTACAAGGGCACTGTAGGGGTGAAGTGAGAACAAAGGGACGTAGAAAGAACTGATAAGAAGGTGCAACAGTGAAGGCATTTAGAAGTTAATAGAAGTTAACATAGTGTGCAACCATTTGTAAAACAGTACTGTAATTTGAAAAGATCAAGGGAATTAAAGATTACAAGTGTCGATAAAAAGCCAAGTAGAAGAATTTTGCAACAGGCCAGTGGGAGAGGAATGAGAAAGTGAAGAAAGTTGTAGCTTCATCAAAAGAGAGAAAAGGGAAGCCTCTGCAGCCAGCATGGAAACATAGACGACTAGCCTTTTAGCAGGCAAGGTTTAAAAAAAAAAAAAAAGCCTTTCATCAAGCAGAGGAAGGACCTTTCCTTCCATGGTTAGCAGATAAGGTTGGGTGGCAAAGGAGCAAGGGAAAGGAGCTTTCTCGCTTCTCTTCATGAAATTCCATCAATTCATTGTTGCCAAATGACTTGCTAATTACTAGGCTGTAGTAAGTGATATTTCATGTTACGTTGCATGGCACAGTGAGGCCATTTTTAGCAGTAGCCTGATGACAAGTGTAATGGGCTATTCTTCCCTCACCAAAGTGTATTATATTACTATAGGACACATGTAGGCAACCCTTGTAGCATCTGTAGGCTCCCTGCTGCCCACTGAATGTTGGAAAGCCATGTATGTACTGTGCTTTGAAGTCCTTGCCCACCTGTCAAATTTACCCCTCCAGGAATAGAGAGATGAGACTCTGGCCTATAAGCAAAAAAAAGAAAATTCCTATCCTTGCTGTATATAATGTGTGTGTGTGTGTGTGTGTGAGAGAGAGAGAGAGAGAGAGAGAGAGAATGATGATGATGGATGGATGGATGGATGCTTGGGAAGGAAAGAAGAGAAGAGGAGAGGGGGGGTTATCTGTCCACTTTTGCCTTCCCACTGCTAAATCTGGCCTCCAACCACTTCCCCGACCCAGAAAAGCTTGTCCATCCCTGGTCCAAGATGTAGATGGAATTTGTTGTAGGACTACAACTTCCTTCACCCCTCCAAGCCCAGTTGTTGTGGTATGTTTTGGACAACCCTGCACTTTTGAAATAATGCAGCACAGGCAGATATGTGGGTCATCTTCCTCACTCCTTGATTACAGGTTATGAGGCTAACCCGTTGTATCCTTAGGAGAATTGAACTTTATCACTTTGTCTGTGTCACTTTTCTCCCTCCTTTTCCTTTCACCTAACTATCTCTGCTCTACCGGTAACTTATCTCTGTCCCCAAGATTAGAATGGGTGGTGATACTCATGTCAGTTGTAAATATATTTTTCTTTTGTAGGTTTTTCCTTATGTGCTATCTGTTTGTGAACTTGGCATGTGCAGTTCAAACTCTGCTCCGTACACCAAATTGGAGACCTCGCTTCAAGTATTATCACTGGTACAGCATGTTCTTTACAAATTTATTTTTTGAAGTACAAAAACAAGCATTTGTTTTATAGGGCTATGATCTTTTTAGGTTTAGTGGACATTGTATTGGGTGGGTGTATGCATGCAAGAAAGCTGTAAGAGAACACAAAATTCCTGTAAGGAGCAAGGGAAAGAAAAATGGATTTCTGTGTTGGTTATTCAGTTGTTTCCTATTAGTCTATAGAAGAACAGGAGGGTAGATAAATGCAAACAAGAACACAAAGATAGCTGCTGTTAAACAGTATAGGCATGAGTAGTAGATTTCATGGGACAAATTAGAATGTAAAGAAAATTAGAAAGGGTTTTCCCCACACATTTTGCCAATTACTCATGTTCAGAGTGAAGCAAATGAGAAACTAGATTTATTTATTGAGCTCTTGTCATAGCATAATTGTCACATTTTTAATGCCATTTTCTCTTATAAGAAAAGCCCCATGCCAGAGCACAGGCTTTCCAAAAGGGGTTCAGGGGTGAGCAGCTCAGCCTGTCATCCCATTGAGGCCCCCCGCCCCAGGCCATGTGCCCTCCTGAAGGTTCTGCTGGGGGGCAGGAAAGGGGGCGCGGTGAAGGTTTTTGCTCACCCACTGCTTCCCCTTCTTGGTTTGCAAGAAGTTCCTGAGGTACAAGGGGACCAAGGGCAGTGGCAGCTGGAGAAGGAAAGGAAGGGGCCTGAGGCCAGCAGAGCCTCAGAAGTTACAAAACAACAATTATGCAATGAATTTTCGGAGTGAAAAAATAGGGTGTGACTATTATGTGGTGGCTACAATTATGCAGTGAAATTTGGCATTGTTAACACACTAGTGGGTTGTATTGTACATTTCATAATTCATTTAGTACAGAGAGATTGGGGCAGGAAAATGGGAAAAACAGGAATATTCTACTGGCTGTTTCTCTTTCTTCTTCCCCCCAATCTGGGTTGACTCGTGTATTTGTGTATAATATCTACTTGTACAGCATGAATGTTAACAACTTGTGTTATGTGTTTCTTTTAGGACTCTCTCATTCTTGGGGATGAGTTTGTGTCTTGCCTTGATGTTCATTTGCTCTTGGTACTATGCTTTGATAGCCATGCTAATAGCAGGATGCATTTACAAATACATAGAATATAGAGGGTAAGAATACATATTTATCTGATCTTCAATGTAGTTGCTCAAACAATAAATTAAAAAGGGATATTCTTCCTGCACTTCCTTGCATATCTGTATAACTTCTATTAAATTTCACCCAGAAAAACAAATACCTCCCATCAACTTCTATAGGAAAAGTAAGTGTGTTTTCCATACCTTATTGGGGTTTTCAGCAAAATATATGAATTACATATAGGAGGGCTCATGCTGGCATGGCATGTGGCTCACCTAGGAAATTATTCCACAAACTGGGCACCAGTGGAAAAAGGAACCAGTTAATATGAATATGCAGAGGTGCCTTCTCTAGGAACAGTTATTAGAGTGGGATCAAATTGGGATGATTCAGGATGCAATACATCAATAACGTGTCCTGTTCAAGCTTTTTGAAATGAACATGATGCTCTGTGCTTGTGCAACTCCCCACTGGTTCCAGTGAGGCATGAAAGTTCCTGGCAGATTATGTATCATGTAAGTCTTTGTCATTTGTATCTGGAAGCCCAGTTCATCCATTCCAGTTGCTTCATCATCTACTAAAGACTAAAACATAGACCAGGACTTAAAGAGGATATAAATTGGCTGCAAAGTAATAGAAAATTCATTTTTTCCCCCTCATTTATCACTTTCATCCAATATAATCTAATTCCAAACCCACCAAAATAAATTAAATTTCTGGCGTTTTGTAAAAGTTCTCGTACTCATACGTTTTCATTTAAATGAATTCACCTTTACTGTGTTTCAAACACTTCCACATGAAAGCAGTGGTTTAAATATATTCTTTCATGGATTTACAGTCGGGAAGAATAGCTGTTTAAAATAAACTGTAAAGTTGTGTCAGTCTAGACCCGATATATTTCTATGTATTGTCTTATGTCTTATGTTTAGTGAAGCAATAGAGGTATTATCATAAACATACAATTTTTTTTTTTACTCTCCTTTTTATTTCTTCTTTTAAGAGCTGAAAAAGAGTGGGGAGACGGAATCCGGGGTTTGTCCTTGAATGCTGCTCGCTATGCTTTACTTCGGGTTGAACAGGGTCCTCCTCATACTAAAAACTGGAGGTAAAATTAAATGCACTATATTTAATAAATCCAGATCCATTAAAGTTGCAATCCTAGTCCTAATAATTGGAAGTAAGCTCCATTAAACTCAGTTTTTAAATTTGCTTCTAAGCCAGGCATGTCCAAAGTCTGTTTCGGGGGCCTAATCTGACCCGCCGGTCGATTTAATCCAGCTCCAGTGGCAGTATGTGTCCTGGGGTAAAAAAAACCCAAAAAGCTCAGCAACTTCAATCCAAAAAAAAAAAAAAGCCTCAACAACTTGGGGGTAAAAGTATAAAAAAACACAACTCAACAACTTTGGTTGGCTCTTACTTCATAAACTCCGGCCCTCTTTGAAAAAAGTTTGGGCACCCCCATTTTAAGCAGACATGAGCTAAGTCTGATCCTGGTGTCCCAAGTTGTTGAGATTAAAACTTGCTGCTGTCTAAATAGTCCCATCCTGTATTCTTGGACCCTCAAGAGCAGGGGTAGACTTCCATTTATTGTTGGACTCGCAATTCCCATCAGCCTCAGTCAGCATGACCATTGGCCTAGGATTATGAAAGCTGCAGTCAATCAACATTTGGTTATCTCTCTACTAGAGTGTGATGGAATGTCAGGAACTGGTTTTCTCTTCTCTCTCTCTCTCTCTCTCTCTCTCACACACACACACACACACATACATTGTTGTCATAATCCTGCATTATATATTTCACTATCAGCTACTTTATTTACCAGTACTTACTTACTTACTTACTTACTTACTGTATTACTTCAGGCCACAAGTCTTGGTTCTGCTGAACTTGGATTCAGAGCAGATGGTAAAACACCCACGGCTGCTTTCCTTCACCTCTCAATTGAAAGCTGGGAAGGGACTGACCATTGTGGGAACTGTCCTGCCAGGAATATACTTGGATAAATTCACGGAAGCTCAAAGGGCTGAGGAGGTATGTATTAAAAACACAGACGCAGTAATAAAATTTGCAAATATGAATAGCTTGGGTTTAATTGTTTTAGAAAGCACTGGTTTTTCTGCTATAATATATTCTGTAATTTTGACTATATTTAAGCATGTTGCAACAAGGGACGCAGGTAGCGCTGTGGGTTAAACCACAGAGCCTAGGGCTTGCTGATCAGAAGGTCGGCGGTTCAAATCCCTGCCACGGGGTGAGCTCCTGTTGCTCGGTCCCAGCTCCTGCCCACCTAGCAGTTCGAAAGCACGTCAAAGTGCAAGTAGATAAATAGGTACCGCTCCGGCGGGAAGGTAAACGGCATTTCCGTGCACTGCTCTGGTTCGCCAGAAGCAGCTTAGTCATGCTGGCCACGTGACCCGGAAGCTGTACGCCGGCTCCATCAGCCAGTAACGTGAGATGAGCGCCGCAACCCCAGAGTCGGACACGACTGGACCTAATGGTCAGGGGTCCCTTTACCTTTACCTTTTTAAGCATGTTGGAAAGGGTAGTCAAAATATTTTGCATCTTTAGGTGCACTTAAATGATGACAGATAATTATACATTTGTTGGATCTAATTACTACAAATGTGATTATTAATTATCATATTATGTCATTGGTTTAGTGATACAAATCTAGAAAAGGCTGCAGTGAAAATGATTTAACTTTTTAAAAAAACCATGGGCTAGAGATTGAAGCTAGCTAGTTGATATGGACTAAGGTGCAATACTCAATCAGGGATAGTGCTGAAAAATGAATGGAGGAGAGTAGGAGGGAGGAAAAACATGTGGACTCAAATTATTAACCGAAGCCAAGGGATTATAAAATGTTCTGACCTCGGCATCCATAGTAATTAATGATGTATCAAAAGGATTTTTACATGTTATCAGTAACAACTTGATATTTACTATACATTGGAATTGTATTCTCTATGATTTATATAAATATTTGTATATAATGTTCATGCAGGACCATGACCTTACATTGGTTGGCATGCCGTGTGAGAGAATCATGTAAATGCCGCTTATTATAACTGATTTTTTTTTTTGAGGGGGAGACAGGGTAGTTAAAAAAAAATCCCACCCTCACTTCAGCAGCACTGGTCTTCTGTTTCCTTTGATGAATATGAAAAGACTTACAGAGTTGGAGAAACACAGTACAGTTAACCTGGATTAGTGTTGGGATAATCAAGAGCCCCACATTACTGAGGTCATTAATACCTTGCTATTTGGAAAGGTGGGATTGCAATCAGATTTGAGGTCAGGGTTCCATCAAATATATTTGTTGAGATAGATAGCTACAAAATATAGTCTCAAAGTGTCAGAAATCCTGCAGATTTCAGCTGTAAAATTATCAGAATAATAAGAAAAGCAATTAATGAAGTCAAAGCTTTGTAATGAGCTTTACACTTCATTTTATGAAGACGCTAGGAAATGGGTAATTAGTACATGGCTTGGCAGTCCTAATTCTTTCTTCATTAGTTTCATTTTTTTTTAATGTTAAGTCCTTCCAAAAAGTAAGGTTGGCTCTAAAAAGCTCATATAGAGATCTTTGGCCTGAACTAAGATTATCTTTGGAAGAGCTATACACTAATGGGGAATCTAATGTTAACACAAGCATTGAGTAGCCAGACTTTTGTATTGCTGTCTGTTCCATCTATTTTTTAATAGAATATTTGAGGGTAAATCTAAGACAGACTTTCTTTAATAAGCAAAAGAGAAAATTAGGGAAGAGCAGGTTTGCTCTGCCAAATGTACTGTTCTGCTGCCTTCTGGTTTAACTTGGAGAAATTCTAAAATTAATATTAGAATTGGTAACACTGCCTTTTGGTACCATTTATAGTTTGTTATCTTTGTTTTTTGCAGGTTACCAATATGCACTGGCATATATGTGCATTGATTAAATGGTGGCATAAAAATGAATCTTGATGCAATTGTGTCAAGATCCTTTTTTACACTGCAGTTTCAGTCTATAACCTTGTACTGGTGCACACCAGTAAGCCTGCAAAAATAATAATAATATGTAAACTGAGAACTTAAGCAAACTGTGTATGATCTGTAGTCTGTACGATGCCTGGGGGGTGGGGTGGGGGTGGGGAGGAAGATTGCGACACATTTGTGCCACTCCACAAGCAAAATCAGTAGTTACATTAATTCTCCCCCTGTGCATACGGAATTCCAGTCCGGAGAGGGATTTTGAGAAGGAAACATCCTTACAACAGGAACTTTGAGCACATTTTGTCTTTCTCTGGAGTTCCGATTTCTTCCCACAATTCTTTGGGTTATGATAGGGATGTAGGGCTCAGGGAAGACATTTGGTGATCATGTACATTCACAACTGTGCTTATTAATTAGTAGCTTTAAGAGCAGATGCTGTCTGGGAAACATCAGGGTTCATGCCTTATACCCTGGGCTGGCTGGAACGGCCAACAGAATCTAGGCATCAAATAGGATGTTTTTATTAAAAGCATTGTAATACATGATGTCCCTGCCCCAAATGAGGGAGTGACACACCGAGTATTTCAAACAGCATTATTTATACACTTTTCAAGCAAAGAGGAAGCAAATGGGTAGTTATGTCCCTATATGGCAATACTTCCTTCTACTGGCTTATACTGGTTTTAATCAGGAGGACTAACAACTTTCTTATCTTCCCATCCCTCCTGATTCCTCAACAGTTTGCAGCATTAGCTCCTGCATATGTGTTGTTACGTCATTCTCTTATGGTTCTCTAGCAAGCACAACCTCCACATCCCGACCTTCACTTGCTCAGCCCTTCTGACATCTGGCACAATTGGCTGTGGGGTTCCCCCACTACTCTTAGAAGTATCCTGAGTCTCCTTTTGCCTAGCTTGAGGCTGCACAGGCTCCCTGCGAAACTAGAGCAGTAAGCCAGTAGGAACAACTGTATCTTTGACACTTCTACGTGCTGGGGGTACACTGTGACGTTTAAGCAGGCTAGCTTTGAAGTTGGATAGTACAATGCAGATGACTGCTGTGACTCAGTGACCCACCCCTCATATTGATTGGTTCGTTGCTCCTGAATGTACGATTTTATGGCTGCTTTCCTTCCCTGACATTCCTCCTTTGGGTACCTTAGGCATACTTTGGGTCTAAGTGACTCCAATATTTCTTGCCCCACTTCCAGCCCTTGTGCCATTGGCTATTCAGTGTGACAAGAGCAGCTGCATGAAGAACTGGATGAAGAAGACTCAGATCTTATATAATTTGATATAATTTCGTGTTTAATTTACCAATTATTTCAAGAATACCTTTAAACAGAATTTTTGTGTGGGTATCCCATGCTTTCTCATTCAAAGTGCAGTATAAATTAAAGGTTTGCATTATTTAATGCACCTCCTAATGCACAGCTATGTGATTGCAGACAGACTTTTTTGTATTAAGTACCAAAAGTCAACAGAATGTTTTTTAACAAAACAGTATCCAGGAAGACTCAAAATAGTTCCTTCCGTGCAATGACAGCTTGAAATCGGACTTCGCACTGCAATGTGCAATTAGAATGAACATGAGATAATTTGTGGCTTAGTGCTTAAAGCAAAATGCTTTATTCTTGGCCTGCGCAAGTCAGCATTTACTTAAATGTAGCACCCTCTTAATATTTAACAAGGTATTGAAGCTCAGAGGTCTGCCTGGAGTAATTCCCAGAAAAGAAAGGAGATGGCTCAGCAGTTTGTAAATGCTTGCTGAGTTGAATTTTTAATCACAATAGTTTGATTATTTAAAAACCAGTTACTCTGTTGTATTCTGAACACAATTTTACAATTGTCCCTTGCTACTGGAAAGATAAGTTTTATTTACTTTGAATAAACACTGTATTCATACAGGTTGTGCAGCAACGTGTTCTCTGGGCCAGTGTTTTTCAACCTTTTTTGGGCAAAGGCACACTTGTTTTATGAAAAAAATCACGAGGCACACCACCATTAGAAAATGTTAAAAAAATTAACTCTGTGCCTATATTGACTATATATAAAGTAATTCTCTTGAATAGGAATCAAATAAACACAATTTTTCCCACGGCATACCAGGCAACATCTCGCGGCACACTAGTGTGCCACGGAACAGTGGTTGAAAAACACTGCTCTGGGCAATGCTAAAAAAAGTAAAATGAAATGAAATATTAAATACAAAAACAAAACAAAAGACAGCATAATATAAAAGCTTTTTAACTCACAGTGAGGAGGAGGTAAGGCCATCCACACCTTAGAAGCCCAGTGTTTTAAAATAACAAAAAGATAATAAAAAAGCCATGAAGAAGGCACCAGGTGAGCCTCTCTTAGGAGTCTGGGAAGCATCAGGGTTCCTATCTATACAACATATATTGCTAAAATTATTCAAGAATAAATGCAAACCATGCCAAGGGTAGCCAGGAATAGCTCTGGCCTGTACAGATTTTCTAGCTTTAGGAGCAAAGGCTTGTTAAGGTTCCATCAGCACAGATTTTCCTTGTGCAATGAAATCTTCTCCCACACTCCTCCCATGCTCCCCCTAAATATGTTCTGGGGGTTCCCCCCAACCTCCAAAGCAGATTTGGGGATCACTGGGGAAGAAAGGGGGAAATTCCTGTTGTATTCTCTGGAATCCTTGCACTTGTTTTTATTAGGGCAGATGAGTTAGTTGAATACAGTGCCATATTATATGTAATTTGTAGTCCACATCACAGAAGAAGATTGCATATCTAGTTATTCCCAATCTTCTCCTCTTATTTATGAAAATGGATAGATTTGCACCTTATTTTTAAGTAGTAAATCTAATTTCCAGATAACAAAGGTGATAATTAGTTCATTAATTCATTTTCTCACTTTAGGCCTTTAAGTGTTTTCATTTAACACTTTCCCTCTAATTCAACCTTGTTACTTAATAATGTTAAATATCAAACTGGTATTTCTGGGAGTAGATTAATAGTCATTGTAATTGGTTAGAATTGTGTGACTTTTCTTGGCGGATAACGTTTTAAATGTCTGAAATATAACTTAATATGAAATACTTATTTCAAAAGAAAAGCCCGATTTTATTGCCAGAAATCCTGCTTGCTTATGTTTCCTTCCTTTATGTTTACAGCCGAACAATACAAAAACCCTAATAGAACTGTCCACAGTATTTTAGGAAATGCTTCATGCTTTAATACTCTTTTATGGGTGTTTATAAGTATTTATGTATCTTTTATCCCTACAGAATATTCGATCATTAATGGGGGCAGAGAGGACCAAAGGATTTTGCCAGATTGTGGTATCATCCACTGTTAGAGATGGAATTTCCCATTTGATTCAATCTGCTGGCCTTGGAGGGATGAAGCATAACACAGTCTTGATGGCATGGCCTCAGTCCTGGAAGCGTACTGATAATCCTTTCTCTTGGAAAAACTTTGTTGGTATGTGTGGCTGTACAAGTTATACGAATCATATTGACAACATGCAATATAGTAACACTTCATCTAAACATTCATCTAATTGACCTCTGAATGTTCAAAATCAACAGTGCCCTGAAATAGAGGTTTTGAAAAGAGCATTTCACAGATTGACCTTAGTGTCCTCCTGGAGTGGCACTGTCACACTGTTTTACGGTGTTCCATTCCTAACTGTGGGGTCACTTCCAGAGAATAGCATTGGATGATTCCAGTTTGACTCCATGGCCATTGTGCTGTGGAGTCTTGCAGAGTTTTCTTCTTGTACCTAGTGCTATTTAACATCTGTATGATCTTGTGCCTTGGGTAAAGGATGGACTTCTGAGAATACAAAAGCCAGTCAACCCTGGCTCAAGTACCGTATATACCCGAGTATAAGCCGACCCGAATATAAACCGAGGCACCTAATTTTCCTACAAAAACCTGGGAAAGCTTATTGACTCGAGTATAAGCCGGTTCACCTTTGCCACTGTGGAGGAGGAGGAGGAATGAGCAGCCCGAAAGCAGCCCTTTGGGCTGCTCCTTCCTCTTCTTCCTCTTCTTCCTTTGCCAAGTTTGCATTTATGTGAGCAGTTCAGGAATGGAACAAGCTGCCTGGGGAGAGTAAAGAACCGCCGTTCTTGTACACTTCTTAAGGAATGGTTGACTGGGGAGAGCGGGTGGCGGCACGAGCGGAGAGAAAGGGCTTCTTTCTCGCCACCCCCACCACTCGCCTCACTCGAGTATAAGCCGAGGGCACCTTTTTCAGCACAAAAAATGTGCTGAAAAACTAGGCTTATACTCAAGTATATATGGTAATTATTTTTAAAAAAATGTTACGTGTATTCTGTAGATCCTTTCCTTCTTTTGGTCAAATGATGTACTATGCAACGTGAAAGTGTACAGGTTATCAAAATTTAATTATTTTGTGCATCACTGTGGCACAGCTACAGCTCAAACTTTTATTAAACCCTTAATATGTCCCAAACCTCAGTGGTACAGATTCTGCTTTGCTTGCAGACTATTCCAGGCTCAGTCCGAGGTAGAGTTAGGAGATCTTCCTGCTTGAAATGCTGGAAAGCTACTGCCAGTAATTGTAGACAATACTGACTGAGCTAAATAGACCAGTGTTCAAACTGTATAAGGCAGCTTCTTAGCTTCTCCTAACAAGGATACACATTTTTAAAAATACCGATAGTGGTTTTCAGCAGTCTTGTTTCTTTTTTTCAGACACTGTTCGAGAAACAACAGCTGCACATCAAGCTCTTCTAGTTGCCAAAAATATGGACTCGTTCCCTATGAATCAAGAGCGTTTTAGTGAAGGCAACATAGATGTTTGGTGGATTGTTCATGACGGAGGCATGTTGATGTTGCTTCCTTTCCTGCTGCGACAACACAAGGTACTAGCCTTTCTTTCCATTGGGAAACTTTGCTGTAAAATGAACAAATGTTAATTGTAAGCTCTTTGAGGCTAGGAACTTTTGCATGTGAAATCCTATAAAGGATCCAGATAGTTCTGCATAAACAAAACAAGTAGCCCGGACATGAGATATAGTCAGTGTAGGATCTCTTTGTGCCATAAACTTTTGGAGTGTAACAGAAGGCCTGATTTTCTTTCACTAAGAAGTGTTTCTGTAACCATAAGGCCATGAATGATGCAATATCTGAAGTCTTCTTCATACAGAGAAGTTCTAAAGGCTGGAGATTATGGCATGGAGTCACTGTGTTCTTCCTCACTTTCCTTTTCTCCAGCTGCAATGGACTTCTGCTGGTAGTGGAAAGCTTATGAGAGACAGGCATTAGGCAGGAATGCAGTGCTACACTGATAGCAATGCTAACAGCAGAAAACCACAGTAAAGAAAACACCAGCAGTACATTGCCAGCAATAAAGTTACGAAAAATCGCTTCCACATTTCTAAAAAAAAAAAAATGTTCTCTCCTACTGACAGGTGTGGAGAAAATGTAAAATGCGCATCTTTACTGTAGCTCAAATGGATGACAATAGTATTCAAATGAAAAAGGATCTCCAGATGTTTTTGTACCATCTTCGAATTAATGCTGAGGTCGAGGTTGTTGAAATGGTAAGGTTTTTGATGCACCCAGTTAAGCTTTCATTAAATGTTTATGTTTATCCTTAGCAGAGGAACATTAAGATGTCCATTGTGGGTTTTTTTTAAATTACACCTATGTGTAATTTAAAAACAAAAACCACCCTGCTTTTAGTGAGCCCCAAAGCAACTCACATAATTGTGTGTGCATGTATGCCTCGGGCTTGTGGTTTGTTTCATACAAACAAACCCTGAGCTATAACCAAGGTTTGTTCTTCTCTTACCAATCAAGCTTTTTTGCGGAGACAAATCATGAGCCTGGGTTCAGACAGCACAAAAAGCCAAGCTCTGTTTTGTTTTGTCCATGGCACATACATCGTTTTAAATCAGTGTCTTAAAAAAATAAAAAAGACACTTAATATAATTTTGAAACACTCCTGATCCAGATCAGGTTATGATCCAGTCAGGGCTAAGCATATTCACATCCTAGTGATTTCAGTAGGAAAGTTAAAACAGGTGTGTAAAAGTGTCTCACTGAAGTTAAACTGACTTGATCGTGTCCATTCATTTTTTCTTCCTCCCTGGTATAAATCTGAATGCCCCTTTAAGAGTTTACATCTGGCTGCACAAATGGGTCACCAGCTTGTGGCTGAGTGGGCAGTTTTTTCAATCAGTGCAAGTTAGACGTGAGGGACCCTTTCTTCTCTAATACTTTCATCATTTGTGGTTGTCGACCCAACAGAGAGGAAACTGGCCTCTCTTTTAGCTCCCTCTACTGGAGGATGTAGTTGAATAAGGTTGGAGTATGTGTGTTTATATCCATCTGAAAAGGGGACACAGAATGAGAGTATGACTACAGTAGTTACATTCCGGGGAATGCATGTGAAGCCAAAATCACGTATAGACAAAACACAATGGGTTCAATGGCAGATGGGTTTGCCAAAGTCATTTCCCCAGAGCCACACCTCCTTTCTTCCCCTTGCCTTTTTTTTTTTTAATTGCCAGGTGCATAAAGCTGAATGCGTACGAATTAAATGCACGTAAATTGCGGTCTTAACTGCATATGTAAACCAATTAATATTTGTCCAAGAATCCATTATCTTCATAGTGTATATTAGCTCTATATATTTAATGAAGAAATGTGTAACTTTATGTTTCAGCAACATAAATTGCAGCAGAACAGTGGTAGTATGTGTTGCCTACCTTCCCCCATTTTGAGGGGCAATTAAATCATCAGGTTCTACATAGACAGTTTGCATCTATTCTAAATAAAAGTTAGCACAATT
Organism: Lacerta agilis; assembly: GCF_009819535.1. Lineage (NCBI taxonomy): Eukaryota > Metazoa > Chordata > Lepidosauria > Squamata > Lacertidae > Lacerta > Lacerta agilis. The sequence continues at coordinate 9,901,106 of NC_046318.1, forward strand.
TCTCATTGCATTTTAACTTATTGCTTCTTCCTTCCTTCCTTTCTTTCTTTGCTTTTGGGGTAGTCTCAGGGGATTGACCCCAAACACCAGGGTTACTAGCATATGGTTTCATTTTATTGCAAATAACATTTATTTATTTTTCCAGTTTGAAAATGATATTTCAGCATTTACGTATGAGAAGACCCTTGTGATGGAGCAGAGGTCTCAGATGCTAAAGCAAATGCAGCTTTCTAAAAATGAAAGGGAAAGAGAGGTAATCCATTTTATTTACTTATTTTTTAAAAACAATGAAAATAATGTAGGAGCAAACCAAAATTTTGTTGCTAATTAATGAGGTCATTATTGGCCTTCCCCAAGGTATCAGAAATGGAATGAAGCTATCCAGGGTATCAAATTATTTGGGGCAGCAGTTTTAACTTATGGAGCATCATCCACCAGGATGAGCCCAACTATGAAATGAGCAGGAGCATTCATGTTAGTTAGGTTTGCTGAATGAGTGCTTTCTAGTAGATTCAATTCTATATTTATTAATTGGTGAAAGGTGTCATTTGGATTTACATTGTTCTCCCTGACTCACAGCTGTCCATGGAAGTGCAGGTCAATTCTGTGTTCAGGGCAGCTGTCTACCAGCTCCATCTGGTACTCCAGCTGAGACCCTACATGCCCGTGGACTGTGTTGCCAAAGTGTTGCATGCTCTGGTTATCTCCCACTTCGACTACTGCAATGTGCTGTACGTGGGGCTACCTTTGAAGGTGACTCGGAAACTACAATTAATCCAGAATGCAGCAGCTAGACTGGTGACTGGGAGTGGCCGCCTGGACCATGTTACACCGGTCCTAAAGGATCTTCACTGGCTCCCAGTACGTTTCCGAGCACAATTCAAAGTGTTGGTGCTGACCTTTAAAGCCCTAAACGGCCTTGGCTCAGTATACCTGAAGGAGCATCTCCACCCCCCATCGTTCAGTCCTGGACACTGAGGTCATCCTTCAAGGGTCTTTTGGTGGTTCCCTCATTGCGAGAAGCAAAGTTACAGGGAACCAGGCAGAAAGCCTTCTTGGTAGCAGCACCCTCATGGAACACCTTCCCTTCAGATGTCAAAGAGATACAGAATTACATAACTTTTAGAAGACATCTGAAGGCAGCCCTGTATTGGGAAGTTTTTAATGTTTGATATTTCACTATGTTTTGTATATGCTAAAAGACACCCCGAGTGCCTGGGGAAACCCAGCCAGATGGGTGGGGTATAGATAATAAAAATATTATTACCTACAAGAGCAGTGCCATTTATATCAAAAAGGATTCAATCCACAAGTAGATGCTTACGAAGGTGAAGTTCAGAAACGGTTATAAAATACAAAAAATATATAATACAGTTTTTGTTCTAATAAAAGACTTCCCTTTAGAATATTTTTTTCACTGAAAACATTAAAGGACAGCACAGATTTGAAACAAGAATTTCCCTTGTAGGCCCAACCTACGACTTCCAAATCCCTTGTATAAATATTTTAATTAGCGGGCTTCTTCAACTTTTTAACAACAGATTAGCAGACAACTTTTCCTTTTAAATAAATCCTTGGCTCTTTCACTATGTCTGCAGGGTCTTCGGATTTTCAGAATTACTCTCGTATTGGAAAACTAACTTAAGCACAGAAAGCAGCATATGGTGGGGAGGAGCTCCACTGCGCTCCTTGCCTCAGGTCAGCATCGTTGCTGTCCCTTAACGGGAGGTGAAGGCAGTGAGGAAGCTGCCAACCTCAACACACACACCCCATAAGCAGCCTGATGGCTCTACTCCCCTCTGGGCGCCACTGCTATCCATGATAAGTTACCCACTGCAGTACCCATTGTTTAGATGTATTATGCTTCCTTCTGTTGTTTAATAAGTGCCATTGTATTTTATGAGCTAATGATATGCTTTTTCTGGTTGTGCCTGGTGACCTTCCTGTCCCAGATTCAGAGCATCACTGACGAGTCTCGTGGCTCAATCAGAAAGAAGAGCCGCTCTAGCCCACAATGTATTGGTCAAGATGTAGACAATCTGCTACCTAATGACATTCAGGAGGAAGAGGTAGAAATTGTACCCACCTGACTGTTCCCTTCCCATTACAACACTTACAGTGCCATTGTAAACCATAGCTGTACTAATTACTACCACTAACCTGTTCTAATTCTTACTAATTACACTATTCTATGTAGGGAGTACCATCCCTACGGTATAAAAGCAGATGGATTTTTTAAAATAGAAATTTCATTGTGCAGCTTTTCAGAACAGATCATTCTGAATATATTTTTCCCTCTGGTATCTTTAGTTGAATCACTTGGTTGAACAACATGGCATTCAAGTCTTATGTTCATAGGGGAAAGCCCCTGAATCTGGTATCAGTGCTATATACATTAAAGAAAGATTTGTGGTACTGCTCTCCACACAACAACACACATGTTCAAAATTCTGAGTTTCCAGGAAAGACAGAAATTTGGAAAGTTGTTTTCAGAACTTTCCTGGAATAAATCCATTCATAAGCATTCTGCCGTTATATTTATTGCAGTGATTACTTCCATGAAGAAATCATAGGACCACCAGAATTGTCTCTCTGAACCGATCAAACAAGTCTAGGCAATATTTAACAGAAATATTTAAAGGCTATCCAGGTTAGCACTCAAGACACTCCCTTCAGGAAACATAAAACAATAAGGTTCTTTATTTTTTAAAAATCATGATCTTTGAAATTAGAAGCCAAATCATTGATCACAATCTATCACAATTTCAATATTTATGAGAAATCTCAAGCTTTATCACAATCAGCTGTGTGCAAAATTGTAGCCGTTCTCTCATTTTGTTAAGTTCCTTAGATTTAATAATAGATGGCAGCAATAATTTTGTGTTTCTGAATCTTGATTGATCATATAGAAATAATGATTCTACAGAATGTCATGGTACATGTAATACATTTTAAGCCTGGTTATAATTTTAAAAATGGCACTTCAAGTGTGGCTCCCTGTGTTCAAACCCGGATATCCTAATTTTAGTTCTTAGCAATGTGGAATGTCCTTTTGTAGATCACCTTTAGTAGGTTCAGTGTAGTTGTGTGTTTGAAGTGATAACAAAATAATCCAAAATTAGAATTTAGTAAATGTCACCCCTTTCTGTTCTTTTAAAATGTTGTATTTAAATCCCGTGATTTATCAGATCTTTAATGTTTTCAATCCAGCAGTATCTGATGTCTGTAATTATCATTTGTGTCCTAAAGCCTGAGGTATTTTTTTAAAAAAATTAAAACATTAACCTAAATGTTAATACGTTTATTGGATATTATTTGGCTTTATCCCTCTGATAGTATCTCCTCTTTGGAACAAGTCTGTATTGTTTGTTGTTAACACTAGTGTGGTAGATTGTTGTGTTTATTACTTAATTATTCATTGCACTGTTCTGCATTCTTTGACGAACAGGTTGTCAATATAAAAGTAGAATGTTTCTCGGTTATTGAAATTAAGGAATATAATAAGCAGTATAAGTGAAAATGCATACATGTTAATACAAACTAGTTTTAGGATAATTCAGTAATGTAATTAAGACTTCGTGTCAGAATTAAAGCATTTCAGCATTTTGTGCATTGATGCAGACATTAATGAAAAAGCTCTCTGGTTGAACTGGTTCCATATGCGCGCTCTCTCTCTATATACACACACACACACACACACACACACACACAGGATATTGTTTATTTCCATAGTAAGGTAAAGGTAAAGGGACCCCTGACCATTAGGTCCAGTCGTGTCCGACTCTGGGGTTGCGGCTCTCATCTCGCATTACTGGCCGAGGGAGCCGGCGTACAGCTTCCGGGTCATGTGGCCAGCATGACTAAGCCGCTTCTGGCGAACCAGAGCAGTGTACGGAAACGCCATTTACCTTCCCGCCGGAGCGGTACCTATTTATTTACTTTGACCGCTGGAGCGGTACCTATTTATCTACTTTGACGTGCTTTTGAACTGCTAGGTGGGCAGGAGCAGGGGCCGAGCAATGGGAGCTCACCCCGTCGTGGGGATTCAAACCGCCGACCTTCCAATTGGCAAGCCTTAGGCTCTGTGGTTTAACCCACAGTGCCACCCTTGTCCCCATTTCCTTAGTAAGTAGGTTTAAATGTTTCAGACTTTTTGAGAGGGAAGAACTTCCAATCTTCTTCTGGGGGTTGGGGGTGGGATGATGTTACAGACTTGTATTCACAGGTGCTGTGATACTAAGGTGACATGCAGAGCCTTTCCAGAGAATAATTCTATTGTATAGTGCTATGCTGCTACGTTTCATAGTACTCAAATAACAATATTTTGATGCTGTTAAAATGTCTTCCCACTCCATCTATTGTGATAGCGGGTAATATGATGTATATGGAGGTGAGATATTAATGAACAATTTGGATGATGACTGTGACTTCTTGTGAAAAGTGATGCAGTTCTTACAACTGGGGAGCTTGCTATTTTGTGACAGTTTTTAATTTTAAAGCTTATACCGCTTAAGCTTGGGCAGGCTTAGAAAGATATAGATTTTACACCAGAGCTGTAACTCTCAGTAATCAAAAGCACTGCCTTTGTAGTAATCCTAAATGCCAGATTTTGTTTCAGAAGTTCCATGAGCCAAAACTCTTTCACACTTTATTGTCATGTCGCGCCAAAGAATAGTAGCGCCATCTATGGAAATAGGATTGAATGGCATGTGGCTTGCTATATTATCATGTAATCTCCCAACAAAAATATGTAACTTGTTCCTCAGATCAGCCTCCATACCCAGGGACTGTAAAATGGCCAACGTAACACCAATTTTTGAAAAGGGATCCTGGGAGGATCCTAGCTATTATATGCTGGTTAGCTTGCCTGTCCCAGCAAAACTGGTGGAAAGCATTGTTAAAGATAAAATAACCAAGCATATACAAAAAAAGACTTGCTGAAGCAGAACTAGCATGGCTTCTGCAAGGGTGAGTCCTGTCTTACTAACATATTAGAATTATTTGAGAGTGTCAACAAGCAAATAGATAGAGGTGATCTGGTTGACATAGTTTTTGACAAGGGAGTTCACCAACCTGAGTAAATTCTGCAGTCGAATGATAAGAAGAGAAGTCCTCTTCTGGAACAGGAGCTGCTTATGTAAGAGGTAGCAAAGAATAGGAATAAAAGGCAAATTCCATGCTATAAATCAATAGGAAAGAGATTGAAAACATTGTTGGCATATGTTTGGCTCAAGAGACATTGGAATGTGCCTCCACGGGGTTCACCTTTGCCACAGAATCAATCTTTGAAGTGCAACTCTCAGGAAAATGTGTGTTCTGTACCATTTGTGTGTATAAATATATTCTTATTCTTCAAAATGAGCAGCTGCCTTCATGTAAGTCATCCTATCACAGACATATGTATCTGCAGGGTCAGATACATTATTTCTACCCCTTGATGGGCCATGGAATGACCCCCCATCCCCATTTAGAACTAATACTGTCAACAGTTATTGTTACTAAACTGGTGAATAAACATCTTGAATACATTGCATCTCTCATAAGCTGAACATGAACTGCTTTTATGTACAAGCAAGCAAAGTATTTACATGGTATTTACAGGCCTCTGCCAGCCTTGAGTTCCCCGACTTGCCAAAATGCTGATCTTTACATTGCTTGTTTGTGTTTGGTCAGGCTCAATTAATCCATGACAGAAACACTGCGTCCCGCTCAACAGGAATGGTCAAATCTCACACTGCTGTTGCTACACCAGACAAAATACAAATGACCTGGACAAAAGAAAAGCTTATATCCGAGAAGCATAAAAATAAAGAAGCTTGTCTGTCAAGCTACAAGGATATCTTCAGTATGAAACCGTAAGTAGATACGTAAGGCATTAAATACTGATAACATTGATCAAACCCACACTAACATTTAATGGTATTGAATAGAACGGGTTTATACCATTCTAGAAATGGTAGCTCATAGAGGAAAGCAGTAAGAATGCATTGACCAGTTAGATTCTGGAGGTGTAAATGCCTTAAAATCATAAAATCCAATGCTGAAGATACAAATAATTCTATTTTTCTTTATACACACACTACTAGCCCTCTTCCCAGTACTACCTTTGCTCTTACATGAACAGAATTAAAACAAAATAAAAAATAAAAAAATTCCTTCCAGTAGCACCTTAGAGACCAACTAAGTTAGTTCTTGGTATGAGCTTTCGTGTGCATATCTGAAGAAGTGTGCATGCACACGAAAGCTCATATCAAGAACAAACTTAGTTGGTCTCTAAGGTGCTACTGAAAGGAAATTTATTATTATTTTGTTTTGACTATGGTGGACCAACACGGCTACCTACCTGTAACATGAACAGAATTGTCTTCTAATTATTCTCTGGGTATCTTACATTCAGTACTGCTCTCTTGAGTGCAGCAGGAGCTGAGTTTTAGTTTGAAGGCTTATGAGTAAGCAGGAGCCATAACTGTAGAAAACTTCGTGAAATGTAAAAGAAGACAGAATATCTTTAGAAACAGGTGTTTCCTTCTGTAAAACTTTTATGCTTTGCATGGCATGGTATCATAGCGACATCATTATTTCAGTGGTACTATAAGGCAGTGTTTTTCAACCTTTTTTGGGCAAAGGCACACTTGTTTCATGAAAAAAATCACGAGGCACACCACCATTAGAAAATGTTAAAAAATTTAACTCTGTGCCTATATTGACTATATATAAAGTAATTTTTCAATTTTTCCCACGGCACACCAGGCAACATCTCGGAACAGTGGTTGAAAAACACTGCTATAAGGAAGTGAACCACTTTGTTTCAGTAACCACTAGATGGCGATGTAATCCTATTAATCATTGCCAGGACTTGCAGCACCTATAGATTGAAAAAAAAACCCACAATGTTGGGTTTTGTTTTTATGGAAATAAATGACATGGTTATGTGTCACAACATGGCTTATTATGTTTATCATCTATTGTACATGGGCTGTTTTGAAGTACTATCCATTACGTTCGTTAGAAATTTGCTGTCCAAACCCTTTTTTATACATTAATTTCAGAACATAAAAATAAGTAATAGTTTAATTTGTAAAGCATTACAAAGATAGCACTAAATCTGAAAAGAATGTGATATATGTTTTCCGTACAAGTTAGATTTTGATAATCCTTTAAAATAAAGCAGAATTGATATAGATTATTTCTGTAATTTGAAGAAATAATTTAAGGTCCATCCTTATTTACACTACAATAAATACTATTTCTGTCATAAACTAGAACAGTTGGAGCATTTGCTAGATTTCTGTAGCAAGAAATGTGAAAATGGGTTGAGTTTTTAAATAAAAATAACTGACTTCACACCTGTAATTTTCATACACGGCAGTGGAACAGGTGATTTGTTAGGAAGATTAATAATAGAGTGATAGTAATCTGTCCCCCAAAAGACATAAGTGAGTTTCTACACTGATCTAGAGACCCTCATGTGCATTATGGTTTACAGCATTGCAACCTATGTGTGTGTATTTGCAATATGTTCCTATGTCTCCATGTTAACCTTCCCTGCTGACCTTTCTGCTTCAGAAGTTATTGTTTTGGCCTTCGGTAAGGTTTACTGCTGTGGTTGCTTATCTCTCAGAAAGAAAATTAACAGCGCTTTAATTTACGTTTGATTGTGCAATTTAAGAACGCCGTGGCAATGGCAAAAACTGAATAGGTTAGTTTTAATCTGGCCAAGTAGCTGTAGAATTATTGTATACCTGAATGCTCAGTTACGATCATACAGCTTTGTCTTTCATTGCTTGCTGCCTTTTGAAGAGAGCTGATGTGGGATACTGTTTCTCCGAGAGGTAGGAAGCCGCTACCCCTCATCACAGTCTCCCTGCTTCTCCTCTCTCTAGGTGAAAAATATCCAACCCCTTCCAAATATGATGTTCACCTGCCACCAAGGATTTGTGGGGAGGGAAAATACATTAACACAAAGGCCAACTGCAAGAAAAAATTGCAGACCACATTAAACAATTACAAAAAGAGGGTTGAAAACCGTAGCTAACACGGGGAAAAAGAAACCAGAGAGTAAAAGATAAAAACTAAAGCACCATAATAAAAAGCTTTGAAAATAAAAACCAAAGAAACAGAAAATTTAAAAATAGGAATTTTAAATGCTGCAAGTATAGAGGAATAAAATATTATGTTGGGTCAGAATTTATTCCTTTTTCAGATGAAGGAAGATTTTGGAAAGGGAGCATGCAAACTCAGGAGTTGCTTATTTGCATAGTTTCATCTCTGTGTGTGCGCCTGAACTATTAACACTGCAGGAAAACACTTAAAGATTAGAGGGGCAATTTTAAGAGCAGTGCAGAACTGCTGTACAATATGAACAGGGGGCAATTTAAACGTGTCCATTCATTTAGGAATGTGTGCCATGGTTTGTTTTTAAAAATCACATGCAACATACTAATTTTTAGTGATTAAAATGTTTAGGAAATGAATAAAGTTACATTGTGTTTTAAGGTGCTATATTATAAAAATATGCCATATAGCTATGTATGTATTCATAAAGTAATATTTTTGCACATTTGTTTCTCTTCCATGTAGAGAATGGGGAAATCTGTAAGTCGAATTTGATTTAATTTAGGCTGTTATTCCTGCTTTCTGTGCTTTATTGTTTAAGTGTTGTTGCATGTCTCTTCCAAATTAGCTGTTTTTTAATCTTCACTGGGTCTGTGCATTATGTTTTAGCATGTGAATGTGATGGCTTAGCCTTCCTGTCATATTTTCCTTTTACGCTTTTCTCCTTTTTCTAAGCTAGGTGTCTCTTTTTTATTATTACTTTTCTTCAGAGTAAATCACATTATGTGTCTCATAAAATGAAGGTCACCATTTTCCTGTATTGAACATTTGACATTTCCTTCATCAAAATCCCATGGATGCAACTTTTCCCCTTAATTATCTCAATAACCAGATGCACAGTAGTTTCTGGATAAGCTAACATTGACATAATTGCAAAGATTATAACAATGACAATAAAGGTGATTAAAAAAAAGAAGAAGTGGGGAAAGATAGATGCAGATATTAATCTCATGAGTTTGTTAAGCTATATTGTGTTCAGTTGCTTAATTTGTAAGAATAGTGTGCAATATTGCATACCTTCAAACTCTCCACTCATGGGGGGGGGCGGGACATAGCAGTAGATAATATTATAAAAAGAAATTAATGTGGATAAATGAGTCATTTTTGAGGCAGATCATTCAACCTTATGAAAGTGATAGCGATGCAAGTTTTTGTTCTCCTGTGACTTCTTCCATTCCCCCTGCTTTGAAGCACTACTAAGGGCTCTCTCCTGCTTTTTTTTCTTTTTTGTTGAATATCCCTGTCATTTTGTTCTTTGATTTTTCCTCTGTGTGAGTCATCAGTTCTTTATACCCAAAAACTTCACACATAGCATTGATGTTTCTCTTACAGTTTTTTTTAAAAAAATGTCTTTTTACATATCCATCCTCCATAATCATTGTATGACACCTAAGTGTCTTGATCCAGCAGATGTGATCAGCCTGCAGAAAGCTTTCTGCCCATGGATCTGGTTTCTTGAACGCACAAAATCCAGATATGTGGCAGACCACAGACTGTCACCAGTCATGCACACAGAAACCCATGACCTGTTCCATATACACCCATGATTAGGCTTATGCAGTTGACTCCTTACGTATGTATGTAGCGGGGCTCTTGTGCTCCCACAATTCTCTAGGTCAGGAGCAAGTGCTGCAATCAGATGATCATATCTTGGGTTAATAAGGCAAGGTATGAATGTGCCTTGCAGCGCTCCATGAGACCTCTTTGTCCCTCCTTTGACATGAAGCAGCAAACAAACTAGGAAGACTCCAGTTAACGGTTGTCTCCTGTTCTGAACAAGGGAACTGTGGCTAACAGCTTCAGAACTAGCAAAGATTCTAAGTCATGGCTTGAAATTGGATTTGTATCCTAGCTTGTTCCAAAGCAGTTAACCATGTTATATTTAAACAATAAGAAACAAAAATAAAGGGTAAAAGGACCCTAACAGTTGACTTTTGTATCCTCGCCACCCTTGAAAAATGTGATGGAACTCCTCAGTTGGAGAATCTTCCAGGGCATATATTGCCCATTACTGCATTCATAAGAAGAATGGCATCTGCCTTTTGAGTTTTCCGAAGGTAACATAGCAGCTGTTATTGTTCTATAAAGTTGTGTCCTTTAATTTTCACAATCAATGTACTTTAAAACTTTAGTGTTAACATTAGTGGGAGCAGCTAAGCATATAATATGTCTAAAATTAGGCACATACTGCACAGAAATCTGAACCTAATTTATTGGTTCTCTCTATCCAGTGACATTCATGTCCCCTGAGAATTAATATTAAAATAGCAAATACAGTTCAGTTTAAGTGTTGCATATTGGGGCAAGAAAATGTTATTAACGCCCTACACATTTTGGAAAAAAGATTTCCACCTTCAGAGGCAATTCTCTTTGTTGGAGCACTGCAGAAAAAAATTACTGAGGGTTCTTCCTTGGCCAGATGCAGCCCACTGCCTTCCCTACCTTGTTTTGGTTTTTGCACATTAGGGCAAAAAGCTTAATTCCACACACACATTAATGGAGTCTGAGCTGACAGTGCCTGGGGGCAGGATAGGGATGATGGAGTCTGCTGTGGAATAGCTAAATTAAAATTTTGACCCAGTATGCATCAGCTGTAGAAAAAGGTAAAATTCAGTTTGAGGGTTATACGGAAAGGAATCAGAAATAAAACTACCAATACTGAAATGTGAATGTATGTTGTGACCATACTTTGAACGCTGCAGTTTTGGTCACACCTTAGAAAGGATGTTGCAGAATTAGAACAAATAAGAAGAAGGGGAACCAAAATAATCAGGCTGGAGCAAGCCTCCCATGCCACTAGGCAGTTCTCAGCAGATTATTCCTGATGGAAAATGTGATTACCTGAGAAAAAATGGGTTTCTTGCCTTTGCTCTGTGTCAATGTAAGAATGAAGAAGTCATTGATGAACGAACCCTTTAAGGAGTAAATTAACTTTGGTAGCCTTTTGACTTAGAAAAAGTGCAAAAACAGTAACAATTCTATGCTACTTGGAACAAAACATTTTATCACTCCTTGATTTAAAGTTTGCAGGTCTACAGAAGGGCGAGATATATTTGTTTACAAAGCTAGATCCAGTCCACCAGCCCAACAGTTGACTAGACTTCATAGACACTGTGCTCAAGTATTTTATTTTATTATTTCATTTTTTAGGAAATGTCATGGCATTACCTGCTGATTACTAAGCATTTGCTACGTTGTATGGCTTAAGATTTTTTTGGCTGCAACAGTAACTTTTTCCTTTCACTTATCCGTAAGATTGTGCTGGCTGATCCATCTCTAATTGTTGCTGTGTTGTAGGAACCAGTCGAATGTGCGAAGGATGCACACTGCCGTCAAGCTCAACGGAGTTGTGCTAAACAAGTCACAGCACGCCCAACTGGTGTTATTGAACATGCCTGGTCCTCCAAAAAACAGGCATGGGGACGAAAATTGTATCCTTTTTTGGTGCACTTTAGGCATAAAAGCAGCCATCCAGCAACACCCAAAATCTGTTATGGCATATTAGAATCAGATAAGGGAAATATTGAATAGAACTGTATGAAATAAAGGCAGTTGACCTATTATGCAGGAGAGATGAGTGATTTAATAACAGTGTGGGAAGTCAGTTACATAATGATAAAATCTCAACACTTCCTGCTTCCGGATAAATCTGCAAATTTACATTTGATAACAGATAACAGAAATTCCCATTTTACTTTCCCATGCGGAACTGAAGTTGAATTGGGGAATGAGAGTGATTTGCCCAGTGAGATCATCGCTGATCAGAGGTATGAAGTCGGGCAAAGCAAGCTGAGTATGTTTTGCTAACACATACCTTAAGAGAGATGCGGTTTGCACCTTTAGGTGTGAGAAGGGGAAGCATATAATCACCATAAGGTTTCGGTACAATTTTATTCCAGGTCTTAAAACCTTGACTACTTTGACATCCAGATATGGAGTTCTTGGAAGTTTTGACAGAAGGCTTGAACAGAGTGCTCTTGGTACGAGGAGGAGGTCGTGAAGTTATCACCATTTACTCCTAATAATTTTACTGAACACACCGATAGTACTACACATAACATCTGTTTCTGGAATTAAATGTGGGACTTTGGCAAATCTTGTTGGGACTAATGACTTTTGCCCAGCCCTATTTATTGCATACAAAATAGAATCAAACAGTTGAATCCTCTTTTTTTTCTTTTATAAAAATGTAAGCAAAATTATTTCCTACATAGATCTCTAAAATGTGTCTTTATTGAATAAATGTATTATATGCTTGTATATTTTTTTAATGTAGAAAACGGAGACGATATTTTTTTGTTGTTCTGGGGATTAGGGTGGGACACAGATGGGCATACTTTTTGCACATAGCTCCTAGTAAATACAATAGCTGCTTCTTTGACATAGGAACAGACTCCTAAGTTTGTACTACTTTTTATAATGATGGTTTTTAAAAAAGAAAATGAAGAAATGGGGCTTCCAGGAACCATTTTATAAGAGTCTGGCCTACATATTTTGTACCACTGACCCTGCTGACTGGAAGCAGGTTCTGTCTCCTTACCAAGTCGCTATGGTTCTGTATTCATTTTAATCCACAACTCTGTGAATTGTTTAGCATTGTATTTTAATTAAAGATCACTGGTTGAATAAAAGTCCTTTGATTTAGGAACCAAAATTTTGACTACTTGAAAGTGGTCCTTATGAGTCCAGGCTTAAATTGTTGCTAAAAGCTGAGTCTACCTTAAAAAGATAGTACTTCACTTACAAATACAGCAAGATCTAATCTTATTTTTAGAGTATTGTTTTGGAGTGTCTTGTTTTTAAGGTTTTGAACCCCAGCTCTTAGTTTTTAGGAGAGAAGAAAGGAAGAAATCCACTAGAATAAATCATTTAAGCCTTTGAAGTTACACATGTCCAGCTGCTGTAGGGAAATAGAAGACATCAGAATGCAAAAACTTGACAACTAAGAATACTCTGCTCTTAAGCAATATTGACTGGACCCTATAAATGGCAAAATAAAAGTCTAAAATTCATCCTCTAATACACTTGCCTACCCATAAGCTGCATAGTACCCGTTTCATTTAGTAGGCAGGGAGTGGCTGGAGTTTTGCTTCTTCCTCAAATTTCTGGTAAACACCTGACTTCACCAGATCAACACATGGCCACTATCAGTCCTCCATCCTCTTGGGCAGTAGCATGACTGTTCCACTTCCCTGACTACCTGCACCAAAAGCCTAACTATATATTTCCGCTCAATATTGGAAGGGGGCTCTTTTGGAGACCCAAATGCGAAACTGAAATATTATAAATAAGATATTTTGTACAGATGCAGGTAGAATCAAGCAACTGAGAGTTAAATACAGCAGCTGTTGAGTGCAAAAGAAGTGCACTTGGTAACAGCACCAGCAGTGTTATTAATATTACTTAGTTAAAGTGAAAATTCTGGAAATTTCACCATGAGAAAAACCTTAAGTGTTTTTAATGGCTTTTGTGGTTTTTTGGAGGGGGTGGAAATGCAAATAAATAGAATATAGAATTACTTATTAGATCAAATATTTCTCACATTTAAAAATGTATTGTGCATATGTTAGGTTGGCATCCATCTTGGGAGAAAATGGAAGAGTGTGCCTTCAAGGGTTATGTCAGACAATTGGAGAGTTAGTGCCTGCTGTGTCTGTAGAGATGAATACAGGAGAGACATGTTTTGTTGCAGCTGGGGCAGATGAAGGCATCCAGTTGTGCTGCTGCAGATGCACCATGGCATCTCTTCTTTCTGGGTTCCTCCCAGTGGTCATTCCTCCTCTGGTCACTGCTGTGGATCGTTTAAGAAATGTATTATACATAAGTTACCCATGCATGAAATTAGAAGTGTGTGATATATTGGTTAGATTTTTCAAACAACAACTGCAAATATAACCATTGTTAGAGATGGGATTGCAAGCTTCTACTCTCGTCGAGGTACCTGTAACGCAGAAAGAGAAGAAACTTAATTTTTCTGAAGAGAGCTTGGAAATGAACATCTGAATCACAACATGATTTCACGGATCGTGTGCATGGATAGTTCAGTGCCCGCACACTGGCGATTCAAGACACATCTGATGTTTTGCCAGGTATGTAATGTACATAAGACCAATTAGCACAATCCTTAACTCTCAGAATTGGTTTGTATGAGATGGAGATCATGGATAGGTTCCATGTGCATTGGGCACACAACCAACTGGGTTCAGGAACAATGCTGTAACCCTGGGTGTGCAAGTACATTTGTGTGGCTGGCTGGCTGGTACAATGTTGATTTTCCACCATGCATAGCTGCATCGTTTTTAGAGCCATATCTTTGTAGCTCGGAGGTTTTCCATCCTGTTATCAAATTACTGCATATTGGGCCTCAGTGGGTAAAATCTTGACCTTGAATGTATGTTAACGTATTCCTGGGGGTAGTGAGATTTTTGTACTGAAGCTATATTGAAGTCAGTACTACCATTGTTAGGGAGTAAGGTTATTGGCTGTTGATCTTTGAAGAAATGTGAAAGCTAATTACTTTTAGCATTTCACATAAATATTACGGCTCACAAGTTTTTATTATGCAATGAATGCTATTATGCTAGCAGTTGCTTCATCCCCTATCATTAGTTTGTTGCTTTTGTAGTTTATTTTTGTAACTTTGTTGTGATTGTTGCAATCATTAGGGATGTTCTAATTACTTATTGATTGTCCATAACGCATTTCACAGTTGAAGTCATACAGTGCTCCAGATAACTCCATGAACAGTTTGAAATTTGTCCTCTCAAGTGACCTTAATAGGGTGCTTTGAAACACATCACTTCACTGTGGTCATGGGCTTAGCACGTGTCTATTGCTTTCGAAAAGAAGAAGAATTTCAGAGGTACTGTAGTTGATCAGTTTCCCCTAAGGGAATGGCTATTTTAAGAAGAATTGCTTATATATCTTTTAACACGTAAAATGTTTTCCTGTGTTTTCTCTTCTCAACCCTGTGAATTTATGGCTAAAACCCTTATCTCACAGGAAAAGGGTTGGCATACTAACCAGTGAACTCCTTGTACCCAAAGGAGGATAGCACATTTAGTTGAGTTGGCCAACCTCAGTGGATCCATGTGTTCTTATTTGCCTTCAAGGAAATTTTGGCATAGTGGCTCAGTTGAGATTATTTTGCTGGATATTTTGCATAGGACTCACTACGCTGTGGTCTAGTCCCACCCTACTCTGGCAATGCCTGTAAGAAAAAACTGGGTGGGTGAGCCAAAAGGCATGTTGTGATGCTGGCATGGGCAAAACCCATGTGATTTAGAAGACTCGTTTAGTTCTTACGGATATTCCTGGAGAAAGGTTTGGGGGCGCATCACTTCAATAGCAGAATCTGTTTGGACAGAGGTTGCAGAATTATGGATTGCACCATTTCAGAGTGTAAATGCTAGTGTGACATTTCCCCGTTTTTTTAAAAAACCCTCTCTGCGTGTAGTAAACTAGCTTATCAGGTAGGAAAGCTTCCACTGTAGCTCTCCTTGATGTGCTAGTTTGCTCCATGCAAAAGAAAGGAGCGCATTGGGAAGCTAAGGCAATGCTCAACTATGTTTTATTCCAAGTAGACCCTTGAAAATTAATGAGCATGACCAATCTGAGTGAAACTTTGATATGATTTAATTCAGGGTGGTCATCAACTTTCACTTTTTCTGCACTATCTTAAAATGATGTATCATGCAGCCATATACACAGCATTGGAGCATTGATACATACAAACTCTTGTAATACTAGGATTCATTTGCATGTCTCAAAAACGCTTAGTATGAATTAAAAACATGATTCAGCTTCTCACCTGGTCCATTCTGTTGCTTATTTACCCCTTGCAGACCACTTACTACCAGGCATTTACTCCAACAAACAGGAGGAATGCCAAGACAGATCCTGGCAATTGCCAATAACTTTGTATTGATTTGATTGATTATATTATTTATATGCCACCCATCTGACTGGGTTGCCCAAGCCACTTTGCAGTGTGCTTCTGCTAAGGGCAGGAGTACAGATGGATGGATCTGTCTTATTTTCAGTCCATGTCAGCTTTGCATGTGTTGTTCAGTCTGCTCCATCTTGTTTCCATGTTAATTTGCATTTTTAAAGAAATAATCTGCACAAAAAAATCCATATTTAATTTAGCACATTGAAAACTTATCTCACAAAATGCACAGGCCTAAACATATTCTATGAAAATGTGCATTTCTCGATGTATTTTATCTAAAAAAGGTGTGTTTTAAAATACATTTTGATATTTTTGGAGCAAGGATTGCATGACGGAGAGGCACAGATAACTGAAGTTCCAATCCATGCATTAGTCTTGGAGACACAGGTCAGGTCAGTTCACATACGAATTCACAAAGAATTCAGCATCTCTTGGCAAAAGAGAAAGCCTGTTGAAGGAATTCTCCAAATGCACAATCAGCTTGCACCCCAGCTGCCTACCCAGGTTGTGCAGCCTTGCTCCCATTAGTGCTGGGTTGCTGCTGTGAGAACAGAATGCTGCTACATGTAATCTTTTCTGTATAATTTCCCTGATGCTACTTTGGTGGCTCTAGTCCTCATTCCAGCTTCAAAAGCTGCATAAACAGAAGTGTAATGGAGGGTTTGAGCCGCGTTTCAAAGTGATCTAATTGTGACACTGATGTCACAGAGCCTGGGGTGGGTGGGAGAGAAGGGGGGTATTTCTGTTCCATTTGGGGGAAAACACGTTAAACACTACGTGTTTCTTTGGCAGCTGAATAAGGGAAATGTATTCTACTCATTGGAGGAGTCCTATAGGCTTGGGCTGAAGAAGAGCATGACCAAGAGAGCCAAAGTTGGTCAGGTGAAACATAATTCCATGTCTCTACGCTGCGTCCTTACAATAGACAACATTCGGGGGGAAATGACACCTCGCTTTTGTGGAGAAGGGGTGGTGGGTGGTTTATTTAAAAAAATGTTACATATTTGGATAACAATACACATGTTCTAGGACCTATTTTCCTATTAAGGAAGTTTCTGTAGGTCTTTTCTAATGGGATAATTTTAAAATCTGCCACAGAATTCAGATGAAATGTTTCCAAGACAAATTCAAGCACAGTGCTGAGATTTTTATTTAAAATAAGAAAAATATCCATCTTTGTGTACCAGTTTATGCTCTGCAAATTGATCATTGGACGTTTTGGCACAGGGGAGTAGGAATGTTTTCTTCTGTATGTCTGAATATGTATGTAAGAAGCTGGTTTTAATTCAGTCCTCTTTTTATTTTAGAGCTAATCCCTGTGTTCCAAGTTGAGGATAAACACTAAATCGTGCAGAGAAAGTACAGGTTAAATAAGATCATGAACTAAGATCATATTGGTTCTTTAATGAAATTTAAGCTGGCAACAAAACCTGCATGTCAGCATAGCTTGTAAAGGAAGATCAACAAGTTCCATCTAAAACAGTAATAAATTATTTCCGTGTGGTACCACTTTTGTCTTTTACAATGTGTGGAAATATAGTTACAGTACATCTGAAGCAGGCTTTCTCCCTTATACAGCCTGTCTCTTGTGTGTTCCATTGCAATGAAGTCACACATCTCAATCTGGAAACATTAATCCGCTTTGAAATTGTTGCACCACCAAAATACATAGTGTAGCATTACTCTCTCATAACCACTGTTCCTTGGGTCCTATAGCCAAGTGCTAACACAGTACACAAGATTCTAGATGCAACATTCAAGACTATATGTTCCTTTCAAGCACAGAAAAACCCTTTGCATATTGGCCATTGGCTTCTGCATCCTGAGAATCCCAGCTTTTGTTTTTAAAGGGCAGGTTTCTAGCCCCTTTTAGACAAGCTATAGAGGGTGTGGAAAATGAATCATGAGGAAACTCCCATAACTATAGGGGAAGAGGGAAAGAGAGGAGGGTGCTCAGTAGCACTGCTGATAGTAAGAGGCAAAGCATCAGTACAGTGGTACCTCTGGTTACATACCTGACCGCTCGCACCCTGAAAAGTACACAACCAGAGTGGTGATATTGCGCTTCTGTGCGTACACACACGGCGAAACCCAGAAGTAAACACTTTCGGGTTTGCCGCATTCGCAAACCAACCCGCAGCGAACGCAACACGAGGTATGACTGTAGTTTAAATAGTTCACTGCCCCCAACTAGCAGCAATCATGGCAATAACAAAAGCCGCCAACTACAGGTCACACAATGCATTGTTGCTCAATGTAGATTTGGTGTTGTCTTTGTTAAGGCTTGGAGTGTAGTCAATGTTGGAACCACAAAACTGGGCAAAATCAACTCTTATTTCAAAGGGTGATCTTTTGCAGTTAGGCAAAGTCTTTAGGAATACATGCTCTGGCACAAAAATAATCAGTCCCTTTTGTTAATATATTTATTTAGAAGTACAGAATCCAGCAACCACAAATGTTTCAGGAGCCATGCTGCTTCAGTGCCCACTGGATAGACAAAGGGATTCAAATTTGAATGGAAAACAAGAACCATGACAAGGTGTTTCGTATATGTTGGGAGTGTGGGCAGTAGGGGGGTGGAGCAGCAGGGTATATTACAGCAAATGACAGCAGCCATGGGTAGGTTTGACATATTCACACTTCTGAATTTAAGTCCAATATTCTTTTTCCAGAATCTTCACCTCACTATTTCCCTGAATCCTTCATTCTACCTACCTACCAAGTTGAATCACAAAATCCACACACAAGAGGTGGGCTGAACTAACAATTGATCTAACCTAACATCCTGTTTCCCACAGAGGTCAGCCAGATGTTTCTGGGAAGACCACAAGCAAGACCAGAGGGCAACCCCCGTCTTTTGTGGTTGCTTGTCCCAGCTCTGGTGCCTAAGGCCTCCGAACATGAAGGTCCCATTTAGCTATTTCTCCACAATGTTGCCTCCTGAGAAAACAAGGCCTGTGGTCACTGTTTTTGACCAGGCCTCTGTTTTCTTCCAGTGTCTTGCCAATATCACTGAATTCCCTTTCGCATCCCTAGTAGATTCCTCATAGCCTTTCCATTGCCACAGACGGCTCTCTCTGACTATAGTCTAACAACCAACCAACTTTGCTACAGCTTTTGTAGAACCTTTGTCTAGCATTTCTGCTTAGGACGAAAATAATTTAATTGTTAACTGTAGCCTTCAAGAAAAGCAAGTTACCTACTGCTGAACTCATTTTCTCCCACCCCTGCCCCTTGGTGGAAGTGTCTGTCTGAGTAATGAGTCATTTAATTAGATTTGCACTGTTTGGTTGTCATTGTGCATAAAATACAGGTACAGAAGACTATTGAAGGAACTGATGCTGTTAAGATGCAGGGGGCTTCTGCCTCCCATTAGTAATACCTGTTAAGATAAACGGCATTTATGTATATACATCAAAGGAGATCAGTTCCTCATTTCTACTGGGGTGAATCAGGGATGGTGATCCATTGCTTATTAACAAAAAACAGTATATACATATCAATATATTTTCCTCACATACCAGTAATTTAAACAACACACGCCTATCTCAAATAGTGGTTTCCAAACTCTGTTCCTGGGCAGCTGGGGGTTCCTTGAGAGTTTATCAGGGATTCCTCAATAGAAACATTTGTGACAACCAAGGATAAAGCGTTTGAAGGAGAACTTGTCTGCCATTATTTATCATCCTGGTAAAATGCTGGAGAAGTGCTGAATGTGTCCTACAACATGTCCTCGTTTCATGTGGCACCCCCAAATGAATGGAGTGTGCTCTTGAACATGCCCCAGACTCTTCTGCAAAGAGCCAAGGTTTGCCGCAAGGTTTCTTCAGCTGGCAAACCAGTTCAGAAGGGCTTACCTGAAGGAAGTTTGAAAACCGTTCTTCTACATCTACCCAAGTTAAAGGGATTGCTCCTTCCCTACCAAAGTAGACAGGGATTTGCTATTTAGGCAGATTGCTTCAGATCCAATAGAAGGACATCCTCATCTTTTGCCTCCTGCTTGAGCACTATTTTTTCAGGAGTAATCACTATCTTCTCTTCGGCCTGAGAAGGGCCTTTTAATCCACCACCTTTGTCTTTCTTCACTTTGGTTATTACCTCTGTGTAGGAAATTTCTTCAGAGACTGGCTCGGCATCCCCACTGTCAGCTGTTGTTGTTGTTGTATCGCCGGTAGCCTCTTGGGTTCCATCTTGACCTTCAGCCATTGCCTGCTCTTTAGGTTTCTTCTTCTTCTTGAAGGTCTCCTTGGTTGGTGCGGCATTGGATATATTTTTCTTAAATCTTATCCCAGTTTGCCTCAGCCTCTCTCCTGACTGCCTTATTCGCTCTCTCCTCTCTGGCGTTACTATTCTCGTTCGGAGCCTGTCCACCCTCTTGCCAAAATTTTGCCTTGTCTTCTGGAGGTTCTCTCTGGAGAAGGCCTTTTTTATATTGTTGATACGTCTCATGCCTGACTTCTTAAACCGGGCTGCTTTGCTTTCTTCTATGTAATACTCCTCATCGGAAGAGAGATCGTCAGGTGGGCAGAAGGCATCTTCTAGGCGTTCCCCTTGTGTCCGGTCTTTGATAACTGACAGAGACAATGGGCACGGAATGTCCTCCTGCAAGTGAAAGCACAATGTGTCAAAAAGGGCTTATTGTTGAAGGAGGAAAGGAATAAAGGTGCTTCCAGATGGCCAGCTCCTTAGCAATTGCTGCACCAAAACAAAATATACCTCTAAAGGGCTTGGCAGGCAGAAGGTCCCAGATTCAATCCCTTAATAGCCACAGCCAGTGTAGACAAAAGACTCAGTACTGTATAAGCTTCCTGTGTTCATTATCATTGTTTTATCTTCTGTGCTGCCTCCTATGCTAGCTCCCTGCCCCACAGCCAAAAAAAAGGCATTAGGGTTGTTTTGTTTTTTTCTCCCTGGACCAGGCAGATGTAACACTGATGATCAATAAGAAGTGGACCATGGCATCGCATGTTTTCTGCCATCTTCAACTCGTATCCTCCTCTTGGGCACGAGCCAAATTCCTGGTTAGTCTCTTACAGACATTTAAGAGTGTCACTGTCACCCTCAACCATGGCTAGGAGAATCGGTCCAAAGAATCGATCCATTTGGTAAACCATGGTTATGTCACACATAGTACAACAGAGCAGCATGTCTAATCACACCTAGTGGGTTCAGTGGCTCAAAAATGCAAGCAGAGCAGCAAAGCCTTAGAAGGATAAAGTAGGCAGAGGCTGGTGGGGCATTTTGATGTAAGTAAACTGAATATATTACACACAGCACCAATATTTTATTTATGCTTGCAGGGGAAGTGGGAGAGGGCCTTCTTGGTGGCTGCTCCCAGAAATTTGACTAGCTCCCTCCTTGTAGAGGATGGACTTTCTTGATCCAACAGGAACTGACTGCTTTTAATGAAAGGGCTGGTGTCATGCTGTTTTTATTGTAATTATTACTTTTATAAATCAAAGTTTAATTGTTTTTTAATTAATGCTTCCCCCCTCCAATGTTTTTAGCTGCTATTACTTTTATCTGTAAGCTGCCTTGAGTGTCTGTCAGAGAAAAAGGTGGGACATCATCATCATCATCATCATCATTATTAAAATTTTGATAATCTGCCTTTTGGTCTCCAAGGACCACCTTGGCAGCTATTGCAGTGTGCAATGGGACAAGCTATTCCTGTGTGCCCATCCCAGTTTTAGTAAATGCCATGCACTGATTTTGCTCCTGTCCTTTTTAGCTAATGCTAAAGTCACTCCAGGCCTCCAGTGCAAAACAGGGAAGCCACTCTGTAGACTTTTGCACATTCCAGGGCCCTGCCCTGCTGCATACAGCATGAAAAACATCTGAATAGATTGCAGGAACTGGGTGCAGCATCAGCTAAGAGGTAAAAAGAGAATGCTGGATACTCTTTTTGGACTGTGAGGGAGTGGATGGGGTGTCATTCACAAACCTGACTGTTTGTATAAACATTTGGCTAAAAAAAAATCACACGGCATAGTCTGTGATTACTGATCACATTTGATCAATAATCACATAAGCACATTTGATTTATCAATGTAGTTTAATTTTTTCTAAACATGACTGAGGGAAAATGTGATGTTATAAATGTACCAAAGGGCCATTTCACACATTGTATAGCCCAAAAACCTGTTTGGCTACTCAACCAAGTGGACACAGCTAATACCAGCGTTCTGGCTGGTATTTGTGACTGAACACCCAATTGCCACATCAACTCATTATGGCAGTTAGGTGCACATTATTTTAAAAAATGCTCTAAAACATAAATGAAACTAACAAAGGCCTAACCATTGCATGGAATATTAAAGAACAAAGATGTCAAGTCGCTGTGTAGAAACAAAGGAGAAAAAAAATATACAGGAAGATTCAGAAACATGCACAGTTCAATCCTATCGAGACTTCCTAAGGAGTAGGAGAATCTAGTTCCAAGTAAACATGTGTAGGAGTGCCCTGTAAATTTCCCTTTGGAATAAATGGAACTTTAAAGTTTTGATCCTATCAAAAGCCAGTGGTAAAGTTGGGCAATTTTAGACTGGCTGTAATGGTTTAAGGGAAGGGAGCTCTGTAGATGGCATTTTGCTGCATGGGGCCCCCAAACATCTGCCCCAAAGTCCCTCTGTGACTGAACCACTATCAGAATCCCTCACCACAGTAAAGAAATTGCATAGATAGACCATTCACTCGCATATATATATAGTACATTTAAGGGAGGGAGGACTATATGTCTTGAGGATCTCAAGTCCTTTCCCTGAATGTCCAGTTGTCATATTTGTAAGTCTCCGTTCCCTTTACATTACATAAGAAGATGAAAGGGGAAATGTGCAACTGCTTTGAAAATCTGCACCTTTCTGGTGTTCTAGCTAGGGATGGCAAAATTGTTGGAGATGAATGACAACAAGCACTTGGCACCTTGTTCACAGCCTACTATTCTGCAACTGGCAGTAGCTCCCTAGGATCTGGGGTAGGAGGTTTTTCACAGTCAGCCCTGATACTTGAGACCCTTTCCACCAGAGAGACCAAACCTGGGATCTTCCTATGCAAAGCATGTGCTTGGCAACTGAGCTATGGGCCCATCCCAAATTTCTGGCCAGGCAGCTGTTTTTTTCTACAGAGAACACTTCATTCTCCACAGGCACAATCTACTGCTCGGGGATTGGAATAGGGAAGGAAGTGCCTCCAATTAATTGCCTGCCATTAATTTTGAGAATATTTCCAATATTTGCAAAAATATCATAGGTGGTAGAATCCAGATCATCTCATCTGAGATCTCAGCAGGATTATACACAGGCCTCATTTGCATGTGACACTAAGCCATAGTTTAGAGCAGGGGTCAGCAACCTTTTTCAACCGTGGGCCGGTCCACCGTCCCTCAGACCATATGGTGGGCCGGACTATATTAAAAAACGACGACGAATTCCTATGCCCCACAAATAACCCAAAGATGCATTTTAAATAAAAGGACACATTCTACTCATGTAAACACACGCTGATTCCTGGACCGTCTGCAGGCTGGATTTAGAAGGTGATTGGGCCTTAGGTTGCCTACCCCTGGTTTAGTGTGTCAAGAATGTGCCACATAGTGTCCTTGCATAGTTTCCCATCAGAGCTGGAAGGGGTCCTAACAATCATCTAGTCCAACCCCTTGCAATGCAGAAATTTGCAGCTGTCCTATATAGGGATTGAACCTGCAACCTTGGCATCATCAGCACAACTCTTTAATCAGCTGAGCTACACCCACCACTCCTCCTCTGGGGTAGCTGCAAGGAGTTCACTTCTGCCACAGTCTAGTGTGTCTTCTGAAACCTTAATGGAGTTTAATGTCAACTTTGGTTTGTTTAAACAAGCCAGCCTCGGGACCCATGCTCTGAAGTTGGCTTGAACCAAATGACAGCTACCCACAGCTAGTGTGTGCTATAAGTAGCATGCAACGCTCTCCCCATCAGTGCCCCATGTTGCCAAGTTTAGCGGAAGGCAGGGATGCAGCAGGCTTGACTCTGTGCCAAAGCTAGGCGCATAGACCATCCTGTCCAGTGAGCATGCTGCACATTGGCTATGTACTAATATAGTAAAGGTTGCTCTTGGTCTCCAAACATCAGTTGATCCCTGCACCTCACAGGAGAGACATGCCATTGGGGTGTAGAGCTACTAATATTATAGGTTCAGTAGTAACTTAACTATTAGACTAGAAAATTCACACTACTTTCTTTTGCCTAATGTTCTACAAATATATTTTCAAGTACCTGTAGTTTTTTTGCCAAGCTTGTGTGTGTAGAAATGACTAGAGTCTGCAATAAGCTGTAATGTGAATGGATGATTTTAAGAGGATTTTTTTGTCAATCACTTTTCACTTTTCCCTTAAATGGCTGTTTTTACAAGGAAGAAAACTGATGTTATGATGGCAAGATGCTAAATATTCTCAGTTCTGGGTGCCCTTATTGAGGATCCTGAATATCTCTTAAACACAGCACTGCAGATGCAGGAAAGATCACTTCTGTGCTCCTGCATCTGAGCACAAAAACTAATCATTTGGGCACACTCAGTACATGAAATATTTGTGTGTGCATCAAACACCTTCATTCAGCACAATAACTTTTCATTCCTTTCCACTTCACACCATTCTTGGGGTAAGTCATTTTTAGATAAGCAGTTCCAAAGAAATCCTGAGAATGATATGCAAAAGAGTCACCCCAGGAAGAGCTTAGAAGTAAATCACTGGGGTGGGGGGTCACAACTTACAATAAGGTCCAACAACCAGTAAGCAAAATATAAATCACCTTTTTGGAAAGCACAATTAATGGAAGGACTACTTTGTGCAGAGAAATTCAGAGGTTTAGCACTCTAGTTAATTCTCTGGAAAAATAACAGGGATGACAGTCAAGCATGGAATACTCTGTCAAGATGCCCAAGCGCCTGCCTCAGATTGCCTTTCACAGAGGCAACAAATAGTCCTTGCTGATCTACAGTTAATCTTATGCTGGCTGCCGGAGAAGCCTCTTGACACTAATAATAGACCGAGTGCTTTGCCACTGGCAGATTCATACTGCAACACGTTCAGAGGCAGAAATCAATTTTTTTCTAAAAATTAAATAGATCAAAAGGGTATCACACACACTTGACATCGGAAAGTCTGCTTTTACCTCCCTCTGGTTTGTTAAACAAACAACAAGGATGTCAGAAACGGTGATGAATGCAGCAGAAGCGATTGCAATTAAAACAAAACCCAAACCCCGTTTACCTGATAAATGACAACACGAAACTTGTTTTTCCGCAGCATTTCCTCTTGCTTGGCCTCAACCTTCTGCACGTTAGTGTTCTGCTTCTCGACACGTGCCCGCACTTCTTTGACACGAGCGCTCACTTTGCGGGTTTTCTCCAGCAGCTTGTTGACTGTGTAGCCAGTGTTGCTGTGGGCCTGAGCGAGCTTCAGAAGGTCTATCTGAATGGTCTTGATGGCATCCTCCATTTCTCTGTGCCTCTCTTCGATGCGTTTCTGACTCGCCTGCACACTGTCCACAATGGTCGCCACTTTGTCCAAGACTCTGACAATGGTAAAGGCGGCATCTTGCTCCTCCTCGTCGTCGTCCGTGACGCTGGGCAGGCGATTCTGGTGGATTTTATCCGCCTCCAAGGTGGCTTCACGGTGATCCATACTGTCCGCTCTTCGGATCGCTCTGCAGGAGCTGAAATATAAACGCCTCGCAGCAGCTGCAGCTCCAACTCCAGCGGGGCAATACTGGCACTGAAGCAAGAAGGTTGCTCGACAGCTGGTTTTAGGGGATGTTCAAAAGCAGGGTCTGAAACTTCAGCCCAGGAGACTTGTCAAATATTTATAACCACAAAACAGCCTCGCAGGATTGTTCAAGTGCTTTCTGTATGCAACATGAAACCTCTAAAATTAGGAAGCAAAGTTGGGGAAGGAACATACGTTCCAAGAATCACATATTTCTACCAATCAACTTTCTCGAGTTAATCCAGGAATAGTTAAGCAACTTACTAATTAAGCCAAAGAATGAACCGGCATGCTGTTAAAATCCACTGTTGCTTTTGTTTTAATTAAGCTCTTTTCTTGGGTGCAGGTGACGGGAGGGCATTCAACGTTTTCCAATGGCCTTTTGGCAACTGAAACGGAAAGTGCTGCCACTATCTTCCAAACCTTCCAGTAAAGAATAAACAGACTCAGAACAGATTAAATATCGTGGGGAAACATTGTATTGACATTTCTTTCCAGTTCAAATATTGAAAGCCTTTTTATTGAACAAATTATTAAATCCTACATGCAGAATTGGAAAGCCTAAAACTACATGTTGAACAGCTGGAACACACCCTAGTTACATTTTAGCTCTGGATCTTCCAAACAGCTACTAACATCCTATTAATATAATAACTACAACCAGCAGACTTTATATGCATGAGACACATTCTTAGCTCTTGAAAAGTATTCTAGACAAGAGCTCAAATCTTTTATGGTATTTAATTTTTTTTTCTTTTTTGCATTTTAATCACAAAGACTATACAATTTATTTGTTGATGTGAAAACAGGTATCCTCTTTAGAAAACTGTAATAAGTATGAAAGCATTTTAAATAGTGACCAACACAGGCTTAATCCCAATCATGTGAGTTTTCTTATTAAACATAACTTAAAAAAAATAAAAAATACACAAGTCTACCGAGACCTGTTTCTGCAGGGCAAATGACCTTTGCTCTACTGGGCAAGCTTTCAAATTCAGAAATGTATATTATTATCATCATCATTATTTTACAATTTAAAAATAAAGTGTCAAATATTTATGAAGACGGTGGTGCTTTGACCCAGTCTATACATATTGGGCTGGATCTAGACTAAATTAGTTGCACTGAAATCGTAATGACTAACTTGTTCAACCGATTTCAATGAGAATTAAGTGCAACTGAATCAGTCTAAATTCAACCCACTATAAATATGTAACAACTACACACAAGTACACATCTTCACAAGTCATGCGATTGGCAGTGTCTAAAAAAATCAGTTACTAACTTTCAAAAACATTTAAATATCTACGGTATTTAAACACAGTGTCTTCTAATTCCTTGTAAGAAAAGTACGTTGTAAACATCTTTACCCTTATGTCATGCCTTGTTTGCTAAGAAACAGGATGGGATCCATTTTGTTTTTTCTACAACCATTGGTGAAATGTCTTGGTTCTCAAAAATGTTACATTCCGTAAGTAAAGCACGAGTCTATTATTATAACCATGTGATACAATACAGGAAATAAACTACCGTATCTTCCAAATCATGAAATGAGAAGTTACTAGAGCAGTCCGTCGCTGTCAGCTGCTTTTGGAATAAAACAAAACAGAGCTACACTAAAAAAAAAATGTCCAAAAATAAGGCCTCTGAAATAAATATTTCCATTCTTTTAAAAAAAGATAATAAAATTGTACATCACATGGGCATTGTAGGTATAAAAATTGCTCTAAACCATTCTGGATGACGTATCTGAAGTAAAGTGGCCTAGATTTTGCTTCTGCCGTCGTCCTCTGTTGTTCTTTGGGCATTTCCTGTTACGGGAAGCAGAAAAAGGGGGAGTGGGGGGGGATGGGATGAGGGAAGAGAAATGATTTATTAACTGAGTGTATTTTAAAAGACCACTTCACGATTAATTCACAGACAAAAGCCTCCAGAACATTAAAGGCTGCATCATCCATCATTGACATTTGCTGCAAAAGCCACACATGTTGTCCCTTTGGGGTTTACACACCAGAGGCACTACTAAGAATCACACTGTTTGTCATTCCCCCTGCTCTGCCTGAAGCAGAGGGAGCTTGTGTTTCAAGTTGTACACTACAGGATGCTTCCGCTTGCACATTGAGCAGCATGGGAGCCATACCCTCGCCAACATTTCTTCGATGAACAGGGACGTCCTGAGGAAAAGCAGGACATTCTGCGATAAAATCAGAAACTGGGACGGCTTCTGTAAACCCATGTTTGTCCCTGGAAAATAGGGACTCGTTGAGGGTCTGTGGGAGCTGCTGCAGTGTTACTCCTTCCTACTCAATAACACTGCAAGTATGCAGTCACATGGGAGGAATCTTATACAGAAACTGAAAAATTGTCATCTAGTACAATGGTGACCCACAGCAGCTGCCCAGGTTCTCAGAGCCAAATCACACCCTACATTTTAAATTCCAGTACGAAAGATACCATAGCTAATATGGCAAAATACGCATGCTGTAACATCAATCGTAAATGGGGCAAATGGGTTAAATGGCTGCTTTCCCCTACAAGAAAACGTGTCTTAATTCCTTCATCTCAAATCACAAAAAGCAGTTCCAATTTAACTCAGAAGATGCTACAACCCATTTGTGGTCTGATGTAGGGCTAAGTTGGCTGTGATAGAAGTTGTGTATATATTTATTCCATTAGTCCACCCTTCCTTCAAGGAACTCTGGGTGACATAAGAGAGGGTGCCCCCCCTTTCCTCTCACAATAACCCACGTGGTAGGGTGGCTGAGCAGAAGTTACCATTTTGCCAAAGAAAACAGTAGTCATGGTTTAGCTGCAAAGTTACCAAATTCTATTTGGTAACAAATACAACATTGTGCCACTAATGGCACTGAGCTTGATGCACCAAGATTAAAATGGTCTCTTGGCTATTTGGAAGTCACATACAGTGGTACCTCAGGTTACATACGCTTCAGGTTACAGACTCCGCCAACCCAGAAATAACACTTCAGGTTAAGAAATTTGCTTCAGGATAAGAACAGAAATCATGCTCTGGCGGCGCAGCGGCAGCGGGAGGCCCCATTAGCTAAAGTGGTGCTTCAGGTTAAGAACAGTTTCAGGTTAAGAACGGACCTCCGGAACGAATTAAGTACTTAACCTGAGGTACCACTGTATTGCCCTAGCTAAGGCATACCAATTCCTTGGCCCTCTGGCTCAAGAGACTAATGTGGGCAGCACCTGTTGGAAAACGCCCTGGGGTGCCCCTGCAGCCCCCGGTATGCGCAGCTCTGGAAAAGTCATTTCCCTTCTCCTCTAGTGCGCTTCAGTGACATATATCAAATGATATATGCACACTAATCTCCTAGCATAACACAGCAAGAAGCAGTTACAGGTAGGTAGCCATGTTGGTCTGCCATAGTCAAAACAAAATAAAAAATAAAAAATTTCCTTCTCAGCCAATCACCCATTCCCACCACCCTTCTGAGTCATACCCCTCCCCACTCTCTCACTATATATGAGGGTCTGGTGACTTCTGTTTCAGTGTATCTGAAGTGTGCATGCACAACTTAGTTGGTCTCTGAGGTGCTACCGGAAGGAATTTTTTTATTTTTTATTTTGTTTTGACAGCAAGAAGCGTGAGACTTCGTAGAGCTAATCTACGTATTTATTTACACACTATGTACAGACAAAGGAGTCATGGTGCCCTCTCTCTCCAGCTCCGAGAGAAGAACAGACAGAAGTAAAAACAAAAGTACAGTACAATAATACATTCAACGGAAGAGATAAGATTGTCTTCTGTTCCCACACTCTTCCCAGACAGGCATGTGATTTACACCAATCTCATCTGCAGCATCGGAGACGTGAAATACTAACATCCCCCCCCCCCATTTCAGGTAACCGATGCTGCATAGGCTAACGCAGCAATAAGTGAAGTAAACATACAGTTGTCATACACATAGTATACCCCCTGTAGCACCTGTCCCACCTGTGGGACTACCCGCAACTGGCCTGGCCTTGTGCCTGACCACCTTGTACTTCGGGTTACCTTCCTTCCATGGGACTAGAGCCCTAGCTCTGTTCCTGTCTGAGGAATAAGTGTTGACCCTTGCAACCTTTGGGCGTGATTTCGCGTCCTTTTGAGGACAAACCCTGTACCCCTTGCAAGACCTCGGGTTTCAAAACCTGTTTCGAGCTACTAGCCACAGCTATATTTACAAGAGCTGTGTCAGCATACTCTCGAGCATACCTAGTGGGTGGCTTACCCTTTGTAGCATCGGAGGTGTGAAATACAGCAACATTTGCCTCTGACTCAAAATTAACAGCTGGGGAAACAGGAGGGGGGCCATTCAGAATGAGGGCAAACAAAACTTTTGAGGGATGAAAAATCAAGCACCTCTTAGCCAACGAGCCACTATGAATCATGCTGAACACATTTTAAACATGATTATCAGCACAGAAGCTTAACAAAACATCCTTCTCTCTCCCTTGATAACCATATGTGGCCGACAGGTTGTGCCAGATGAAGAGCTGGATGAAGAAACCTAAAGACCGGTATGAAAAGCAGAGTGAAATATGACATACTAAGGCTGTATTCCTAAGTGCAGTTTACTTGGGACTAAGCTGCATCTTTTCAGTGGGCTCATAAACGTGGTCTGAGAAAACCTACCTATGATGTACCTACACAGGAACTATTACTGGAGTCTTTCTGGATTCATTTTTTAGTCTTGATGACAAAGATCAAATACATGTACTTACTGACTTCCGTATGATTAGGCAGCAAAATACATCTAAACCTTTTACCTCTAATCCGCTGAAAAAAACAACTCAGGATTGCTTGCTCCAGGATTCATAGGCTGCCTCATTAGACCCAAGCACTCAAGATTTCAGCAGAGTGCAGCAGCAAGCATGATGTTATCCCATTTTACTCAGCAGCTGGTATGCACTTCCGAATTTTTTCCAAACTCTCTGCATTTCATTTCTTTATACTAGCCCGTTTTGGCTTTGCTCCCAGAATGCAGTCCACTCCTCATATAGTATTAAGAACTACAAGTTCCAGCCAAATCTTAAATGACGGGTGGGTGGGTACGTTTCTGCCTAGCTGCAACACTTCTACTGACTGATATCATGTTGATTTCAATGACTGGAGGTGTAGACTGTCTTAGGCCATTTGTTGCCACTTTCAGGCCCTGACACATGATACAGCCAACTGTGGGGAAATGCTCCATCCCATCCTGCAAACTTAACAATGCCAAACATCTAGCAGCCTTATGATTAATTCACCAAGACCTTTTGCTGTGGGACATTTCCTTACGAGGTAACGAGCAGAATCTTATTTTGAGAAGTTATCATCCTGTTGGCTACCTTGTTTGTGGGTTTTAGTTTTTCTTGGTCTGGGAGGAACCAATAAAAGTAGCATTGTTGAAATCGTAGACCTAGTTACAAAATTACGTGGATGATTAGGACCAACCCAATGCTCCAATCTCCATGATGAGAGGCATGTCCCCCCACTTCTACCATGCATGTACCATTGCATGTGCGGTGAACACGATGGCTTGGCTTTGAATGATCCTTCAAGAAGTGGCATCATGCATAATGGCCTATATTTACAACCCCAGCCCCATACTGGCATTACATTCCTGGTGACACGTAGGGACTCAAGGTGTTCCTCCACTGTGAGAACTGGCGCTAGTTCAGTGTAAGCCAGTAGACCATAAATGCAGAGAATGCTATCTTTGATATGGGTGTGGATGAGCAGGAAATGGTCCTGTAGAAGTATTTTACGCCATGGCATGTATAACAGGAGAAAGGAGAGGTGTATATGAATATCATATCCCAGAGGAAAGATTGCCTCTCTACCTCTCTGCCGTGTCTAATCCATCTCTGGAGCTGAGCCAGAAGGAAGCAGCCAACATTCCACCCTGCTATGGAAAGATATTCAGCAGATTTTGTGGTACATACAGAGTTGGAAGGAGGGGACATAATGAGAAAGTTTCATACTTGGAAGGCTCAGAATTCAGTGCCAAAACACTACATGTGATGTCAACACTTGTACCCATAGTGGCAAATACCTTAGAGATAGGCTACCTAGTTTTTCGGGTGTTTGAAGCATTACTTTATCTTAGCAATTCTTACAAAACATCCTGCAAAGTATCATGGCTTCTGTGTGACAGATTTGTATGTGTGCACAAAGAACCGTGTCTTTCCTAAGACCATCTTGTGAGTGTGTGATTGAGATTTGAACCAGGAATATCCAAACTCATCGCTCACACAATTAGCCACTACATCATAGCAGCTCCCAGCCTGAAGTCTTCTCTGCTATCCAGTGCATCACCTTTCAAACCAGAATCCTGCTGAATCAAATTTGTAAGCCCATAAATCCCACTGGAAGCTGAATGAATCAGGGCCATAAAAAGATATGGCAATAAGATTCCAACTGTGGCAGTCATGAACTTCTAAAAAGGGCGAAAAGCACCCCTTTGTACTTTCCCCCCAAGCAACTTACCGAGTTATGCACATCACAATTGCAACAATAATGGCAATCTGGACAGCTCCAATTATTGCTGCAATGAGGACATGTGTGAGTTTTTGCCTACTCGGGACAACATAAAGTATGCTAAAGTCCGTCTTTTCACAGTGCTGTCCTGTGTATCCAGATTCACACCTGGAAGAGAAGAGAGAATGTTTTTGGAGGAAGTGTCTATTCAAAGTTCAGGCCATTACACAGACAGTGCTGGACTGCAACTGTGAGACAACAGTGAAAGACTCAAGACATCGAATCACATATTCTCAGAAAAAGCATGAGAAAAAGCACACAAGGATCATCTATAAATTGTAAGATACAGAGCTATGTGTTATAAATGGTAACAGTGGACCATTACCATTTAAAATGCTGGAGGCAATGTTTTTAGGGTGTGCCTACACTACTTGTGCCAGTTTTATACCAGTCTGATTATCATGATTATCTTCTCCTGGAGCCTTAAAAAAATATATCCTGGGAAACATTGCTTTCTATGTTGTTAACATTTTGGCCTGACATTTAAGCCAAAAATTTAAGCCTGAATTGCATACGATTTAACAGCTTGTTTGAGTCTTTTAAAGTTTATCAAAATAAAATGCAGTTCCACTACTGCTTTGAGGACCAATCTGGACACAGATGATCAATCAAAGAGCACAATGAAATGTGCTCCAGTGTGTGTACAAGGATTTCTCCTCCCTCCTCCTCGTTTCCTTTCAAAGCAGAATCAATTCTGCTGCAGAAATCCGTATGGGTGCACAACTGGACCCTGTTTCCTGTCCCTTTTCCCAACCCTCCTCTTCACTTGCTGAAGGTTCTTAAGCTGCCCCAGATAAGGTGCCTAAAGACTTCTTGTTCCTGGAAGGGGTGGGATGAGAATTTAAAGCAGGGGTGGGCAGTACGCACACGCGGAAGCAACACAGGTACACCCACCTCAAGAAGGTTGTACGCATTGATTTTGCTAGCAGGTGTTGGGACAGCTGGGGTTCAAAGCCTTGCAAAAGGACAAGGGCAAAAGAGACACCTCATTGTGGGGAAGAGGCAGCCGATGAGAGGATCTGAGGGCACTTCCTCCATCAGAGAAAGGGATGCTGGGCAGCATCTTTTGCCACTGGGTCAATCTACACATCCCCAAGATCCCTCGCGGGAACTGATGCATCCCTTTCTCTGAAAGAGGTCCAATCTATGGACCTCGCCTGCCTTCATCAGAACTCTCCACTACAGCTTTGTTCTTCCTTCCCCAAAGTGGCTTCCTTGAGGGAAGGGGGTGGAGTAGTAAGCAATAGAAAGCTGGCATCAGTTGGCCCCCTTGTGCATTCAAAGGGAACACCCAAAGGGGCTGACTGATTTTCGGGGCGAGCACCAGGATGTTCAACCATTCCTAGTGCCTAGCAATGCCTTGTCATGCTGTGGAGGGTGGGGAGAGCAGGGAAACAGCTCTACGGAGGCTCACACAGAAAGCTGCACCAACATGAAAATGAATTGTGTCATCTTGTATTACATTTCCCTCTCATTTTGTTTTAATCATAGGGTTTACATTGTTCACTTAGCAACAGACAAGAACAGAACAGAGGTTAAGAGTATAGCAACCTATATTTAGAGAATATTGGTATAATTTATTCATTCAATATTAACAGAAGAATGTGACACTCTTTTGGCTCCAGTGACAAGTTGATAAATAGTTAATAAAAACAAGAAGAACAAAAACTGGGCTTGCATAAACCCCATTTATTTCATGCTCACTCGGAAAGGGGACACTTCAGATACGGCTGTTTCTGCTTGGATCATCGTGCATGCCACGAAGAAATTATACGCTAATTGTGGAGTTGAGCACAAATTTCCAATTTCCAAATCTTCTTGGTCGATTGACTTACCGACAGGAAGCCTTCTGTGTAGAATAAATGAATTCACATTTCCCGTGGATGCAGTAACCACTAAAACTTTCCGAGCAAGGAATATGGTTTCCAATGTAGATGTCTTCTCTTTGATCACTTGCATCTTTGCGGAAAAACAGAAGAATGGTAGAAATTGAAGGAAGATTAAAAGCTGCTTATCTTTACTGATTTCGTTGGTGTTTTGCCTGCTTTGGTTTGGGGTTTTTTGGGAGGGGGGCCTTTATTGCTCTGTTATTTTTTTATTATATTTTATTGTACTTAGATTATTATTGTTTGCCATCTTGAGTACCTTTTGGCAGAAAAGCAGGCTATGATGTCAACAACCAAATAATTTTTTTTCACTCACAGTAGTATATAACTACTGAAAGGGGTCCATAAGTTCAAATTTGTCCCATGAGGATGTTTCTCCAGAACAACACCCACCTGCCTCACACCTCATGCCATATGTGATATCAGGGGCAGGGAAGATAGAGATGTGGCTGCCAATGCAAAATTGGGAGCTTCAAAGTGTATTCTCAATTGCACATTGACAAGGGAAAGGCCCATAGGATCAGTTGCGTGTGTTGCTTCAAAGCACCTAGTCACTGGGCATCATTGTGATGTCAGGCAATTGAAAGGTGGGCAGCCCTACCCAGATGTCAAATTTAGTGCGATAAGGATTTGGCTCACAGAGCCAAAAAGATTCTCTACCTGTGCCTTCTGCCATATAAACAATAGCCATAGATGACTCTGCAGAGAGTTTACAAAAGTTAAAATTAATTTATATACAGTATATATAATAAGGGAGGTGGGTGGCACTGTGGTCTAAACCATAGAGCCTAGGGCTTGCTGATCAGAAGATCGGCGGTTCGAATCCCTGCAACGGGATGAGCTCCTGTTGTTCGGTCCCAGCTCCTGCCCACCTAGCAGTTCAAAAGCACGTCAAAGTGCAAGTAGATAAATAGGTACTGCTCTGGCGGGAAGGTAAACGGCGTTTCCGTGAGCTGCTCTGGTTCGCCAGAAGCGGCTTAGTCATGCTGGCCACATGACCCGGAAGCTGTCTGCAGACAAACGCCGGCTCCCTCAGCCTATAGAGCGAAAGGAGTGCCGCAACCCCAGAGTCGTCCACGACTGGACCTAATGGTCAGGGGTACCTTTACCTTTATATATAATAAACTAATGCCTCTCTTAGAGCCCTCTCCCCAAAGGAATATTCCTAAAATACAAAAGAAGGACTTTGGATAATTCAACAGAGCAATAAATGTTAAATGTGATTCAGGTTTTAAAATAATATAAAATCAGAATAGTTTACTGTTAGAATTATGTTAAATGTTCACTCAGCAAATGACATCAAATGAGTCAAATACATGAAGAGCAGCAGGTTAGCTAGTGCTGCTCTAATCTCTAATCAATATTAAGTTCCACCAATGAAAAAGTAGAATTTACGAAAGTACATTGATGTGGGCAGGATAGCAGATGTTCTCCTAAGCCAGAAATGTTTGTGAACTTATTTACAAAGTTGCCTTAACATGTTTTCTTAAAAAGCAGCAAACTCCAAAGTCAATTGCTGTGACCACCTTAAAGTTTAACAAACTATTTTAAAAGCCTTGGAGACAGAATTGGATCTCATAGTCATTGTTGCTATGTTCTGGCTGATGGAAACTTTGCATTCTCTGCTGTCCCCTCCTCCTCCCTGCTTGAGTGCCTGCACAACAGATGATAATTACATGGTAGGCAAAACAATTTTCAGCCTGGTTTGTGTTTTGGGTTTTATTAAGAAAGGTATCCCCCCACCCAAATCTTGCATAACAGTCTGTGTCTGCAATGTGAACTACCTCCTCCTCCGCCCCTCACCCCCAAGCAAATGCCTCTCAGGTCCCAAGGTTTCTATCTCAAGCAGAAAAGGCAAGGAGAAGCTAACTGGGGCAGAACGGAAGAGAAACCCAGCAAAAAAATCATTTCAGTTAAGTTCCCAGGAATTACCGACATCCCAAGGCTCCGAAATAGACCTTGGAGGTCAAACTTCTAGATAAAAGAGAGGTTGACAGGTTCTACAAAGTAGCTAAACCACTGAAGTTTCAACTTGTACTGGCTCTGAATGCTGATCCTTCAAAAGGAAGGCGTTTTAGCTCAGGAGATACAAAGGCAGGCAAACCAAAGCGGCCTGGAAGCAGAGAGAGCCAGGAACTGCAGAACCAGAACCAGAAAGGTGCACAAGTCAGTTTTATTCTGGTTTCATCTATTAGGTTCTCCTATCTTAAAAAATGGGGGGGGGGGGTTTTGCAATGGAAAAGGCCACAATCTCAACTGGCTTGAAGCAGGGATGGAAAAATTAAGAGCACTCCCTGGCAAGAGCAGGGAATTCCAGGCATGGTAAGTGTGTGTGATTTTTTTCACCTTTTAGTGTGAACTTGGGGAAATAGGAGACGAAGTGAGAGTGTTGTTGTCCCAGTGATAAATGCATACTTGTATAATTGGTGTGTGGATCTGGTAGTGTCTGCTGTGTTTCTACGTTTTGGATCTCCTAGTAGTTGTTATGGTCCCAAAATGTTAGTTATTTTTCATTGTACCTAATCATTCTGCTCAAAACAGTCGAACGCATATTCTAGCTTGCTTAAGACAGGAAAGTTGCTCCTTACCTGTTCTGATACAAGACGGAAAGTCAAAGAGACTAACACTTTCAGTTTATGGACAAGGTGTAATAATTAATTAATCCAGACTGAAATAATCAGAAATTGGAATGATTCGTTGATGTGCCCACACAGAAATGTCCCTCTATCCACAGCCCCAAAATAAGTTCAAAAAAGCCCAGAGGCTTCTCCTTTAGCACAAATTTATCCAATAAACAATAAAAGGGGGAGAGAGAAAATATCAGAAGGAGGAAATTGCTTTTCTGTAGAAATGGTTTCTTTCCTTAGTTTCTGCCAGCTTTAAAAGTCACCTTTAAATCTGAAGTGCAGAACACAGGAAATCTATTTTGTAGGAATAAGTCATCCTTCAGAACAATACATGAAAGCTTCCTCTTCCGTGTTTAATAACAGGGGAGTGTTTAGCATTAATGTAAGAAACACATGAGAGCTTGGGCACAATAGAACAACATCATAACTCCATTCATGGAGCAAAAGGAACACAACATCAGTTCATTTAAGACTATTTATATGCTAAATTTTCCAGAATAAATAAAAATGGCTTTATTATACAAAATGTCTCGTCACACACAGTGCAAAACTGCCAAGGCCATCAGAAGTGCTTGTAAAATGGTATTTGTTCAAGCAAAAATGCATTACTTTGAAACAGATTGGATGCGGCAAGTTATTTTCACAGGTTTAACTCAATTATTGAAGGATGTCTATGCCCTTTCCAATAAATATTTTCTGGAGGGAAGGAAATGCTTCTCTCTGTACTTAAAGAACAGCAATGTACGTGTCTTCATCAGGACCTGCGAGAACTGCCATCCTGCAAAAGAAAAACCTGCTTCGACAACCTATCTAGTCCAGCATCCTTGCTAGCGCTGCAGACAGAAGGGCAGTCCAGTGTTAGAATCGTACCTTTCACATCCGGCCGATACTGCATTCCATCATCTTTTTTCCCCAATAAGCTTGTGTCGTCGGAGTCTATTTGAGGAAAACCATAAAAAGAACCAAAGATATTTATTGCTTTGTTGTATTATTTTGATACCTAAGAAGGCCACTGAACAGCAAGTAGGTGGTGAAACACTGTATTTTTTTCGTGCAGCTTAAGAAGACAATATTGTCCAGAGTTGCCCTTACGTATTTCTTGTATGTGGGTTAATGTTTGAACTCCAGGAGATGCAGAAAGGGGAAACTAAGCAGCAAAACGTTCCACAGATTTGGTACGTCTCCTTAGATAAGGGGAGTCAAGTGTGGTGAACAAATGTGGCCATGGTATCATGTTTTAAGGTTAGTTGTGATACTTTATCTCAGTCCCAAACTGAATCAACCCTCCAATTATGATGCCTGGACAACATACACACTTCTTCCTCTTATTACCATAATACTTTCATTCTCCAAGTATCACAGCTTTGTTCTTTCAAATCTCCTAGCTGCAGAAACAGCCATTGGGGAAAGATTATGTTCAGTCTCCAAAAGCAGGCTATAAGCTGCATGGGCTTTCTCTGCAATGTAACCCTCTGAAAAAACTCCACCATCTGAAATCTCTCTCTCTGTGTGTTAATTCTTCCACCTATCTTCCTTTCACGAAGAGGGAACCTTGTGGCTGTGTCAGATAGCCTGGAGGACCCTAGACCGTGAGAACATACCTCTATTCTTTTCCAAACCATTTTGATAGTAAATGCAGTTTTCATTGTGGAACACTGGGCCTTTATGTGTGGGCATTGAAGTGTACCCAACTGCATTTTATCCTTGGATATTCCTCTAAGCCCTGAACCACCAGCAAATGTTGTGGGAATGTGAAAGGAAGAGGAGCCTTGCTACTCTTTGCAACTTTTGCTGGATGAGTGCTCCAGTGCTCAAACTGCACAGCAGGAGAGCGTAGAACCACTAAATTCTTTTTGTTAAAAAATAAAGTTCACACAACAGCATGTGCTTCGTTCTCAATGGTGTCACGGACATTACCCAATCAGAGCAATGTTGCCTGTCTAAAAAAAGGTTAGATCCCTGCAACAGAATCCAGTCTGTCTGGAAAATCACCAGCTGAGGGCAACAAATCACATTTATTATGCAAAAAGAACTTATTGAAAACAGGGTTGTGTGTATTCTGCACTTAAAATTGGGGTGGGTGGGTTATCACAATTCTGTACCAAAACAAACTGAAATTTGTGAACTATATAAACTGCACTTTAAGCAGATTTACGGTACATGATTTCCCTTCTTTTGCAGACTATATTCTCCATTTTTAATTTATTCTGCAGTGGGTGGGACAAGGTGCTATACAGAAATGCACACACACATTTGATGAAAATTGAACCTCTTAGGCAACTCAATCCCTCACATCTTTTCTGTGCTTCTGCAAATCCCTAATTCAGAACCCTATTTCTAACTCTGATGTTAAAAAGCTGTACAATTTGCTGGTGGACATCATTTTCTACTGAAAATAAAATTTGGAGTACCTGAGCAATGTCCAAGGTGTCTGATATCAATCTGTTCTTGTCTCAGGCAAGATGCTTCTCGAACAAAGCATGGGTTGTTATAGGAACTTCCGTCAGATGCGCAAACAGGATTAAAACTGTAGCCGCTGCAGTCTATGTTGCAGACGCACCTATTGACACAAACATGCACTTGGATGAGGACCGATTAATTCAGCACTCTGCATTTTGTACAAGTGGCACACTTGTATCTGCACGCTGCGTATAAAAGGCAACCATTGTACTCATTAACACAAATACATACTTTGTTTAATAATATTAGTGTCAAACCATCTAAAATGCACCCTTGAACCCATGGCCCCAGGCCCCCAACAGCACAGCACATAATACTCACAGCCACTCTCACTCCTGTGGCCATCCTTCAAGAGATGTCCACTAGTTTGCACTGACATTAGAACACCAGGCTATCTGTGATTTCAAGGCCAACTTGCCAGTCACTTTGGTGATCAGTTGAGAACTAAAGTGATACAGGTGCCAGGGACAGACTTTGGTCATCTTCCATAATATGGCGCCCTGTGCAAGGCGAAAATTTTGTACAAGCACTTCAGATGAGGACTGGACCGTGTGAAAAATGAACGTAAGATTTTAGCTGCAGTTCATTCACTTTCAGCTTTGCATTCTTGTCATAAAAAAACGCCTCTAG
Organism: Lacerta agilis; assembly: GCF_009819535.1. Taxonomy (NCBI): domain Eukaryota; kingdom Metazoa; phylum Chordata; class Lepidosauria; order Squamata; family Lacertidae; genus Lacerta; species Lacerta agilis. The sequence continues at coordinate 9,941,046 of NC_046318.1, forward strand.
ACATTCCTATTTCAGTTTCTAACACTGCTGGTATTCAAAGGCAAATAGGGATGGGACTACACAGAAAAACCTCTTAGTACGCACAAATTCCTTCTGTGGAATCAGTGCTATCATCTTTCAATGTCTAAGAAATGGTCCATTTAGTAAAGCCCATCTAGTCTCAGAGTGGCCAATCAGATGTCTGTTGGAAGCATGCAAGCAGATCCTAAGTGCAACAGCACTCTGTCCATGCACAAGTAACTGCAGTCCCATTGGTTTCAATGGAACTAAGTGCATCTGGATCATAGGGTTATATTCAGAGCACATTTGGGGACAATGTAGGACGTGGGGGGGGGGAGATGTCCCATTATGCAAGCAAAAGTTCTTCTGCTCCCATATTTTTTTACCTGAATACCAGCCATAATAATCAAACGTAGACTGAAAAATGCAGCTTTTTTAAAAAAGAAATGCAACACATTTTTTCTTGTCAGGGTGGCACTATCACTAGGCAACAGACAAAAGGTACCACTAAAAAGCTGCAAACTGTCAATTATTTAGTTTTCTCTTGTATTCCCCCCCCCCAACTAGGGTAGATGGAATCTCTGTCTTGTCTCCCAAGTGGCTTTTCCTTATGGGACACCTCAGATCTTGCCGTTGCTGAAAACCATTACGAAGAAGATACAACAGTATAAACTTCTGTTCCTTACTATAAGTCAGGAAAAAAGTTGTAGTGGTTGTTTTCTTTTAAAGCAAAATAAATAAATAAATTTATTGCTGCAGGGCGGGGGGAAAGCTGCAGTAACAAAAACATTCATTCATGCTTTTCAAAACCCTGTCACATTGGTTTGATTATGCTGTTCTGAAAAACAGGATTATGCAATCTGGATTATTTCCTATCGCATTCAGCTAAACCACTAGAAGGCTTTTCAGCAGAGTGTTTCATCTCACAAGCAACAGAGAGTTGCAAAAGAGAAAGCTTATGCATCCAGCATCCTGATGTAGGGGTCAAGAGTGCCTCTAGTGCAGCCTTGCACAACTTCCGACATTCCCCACCTCCTCAAGAATGCCGAAGACTACTGTATATTGCATCCTGGCAGGTAACTGAGACCCATTCAACCATCTCAGAGGGGCACCAAAAACAGGGATTATTCAGGTGCTGCAGAGCCACCATAGCTATGCAGGCCTGAAGCTATGGACAGGCAAAGCAAGGTCTACTCCATTTTCCAGGAAATGGGTTGAGGCCTGGAAGTAATCAGCTTCGTAATAAAGATTGCATTATCTAGCATTGCTGGACATCTATGGGAGAAGAAAAGGCTCAGGAGTAAACCTTGCACAAATCCAGAGTCTCTCTAAGACGGATGGATGGCGTCTTGTACGCCTCCTCCCAACAATTCCTGAGCCAAGCTGGTGCCAAACGCATTGCCCTACTTTCCTTCAGACCACATCAGCAAAGTTGAAAGGGGGGCCTTGTCGTCTGGGCAGCCCAGGACCTCCATACACACTGTCCAGGCTTGCGCCCCTGGAAGGTAGTTTGACTTCGCACACTGCATTGTTTATCGACACTACAGATGCCAACAACAAGCTAGCAGTGAAGGTTCACGGTTGCAAAGTATACAGGAGCTCCATTCAAGTACTCTGAATGGTCCTCCCCTCCACCACCAACCTTCATATGTTGAGCAGGAAGGTCTGAATAGGGCTGTAACTGCATTTGGTTGGACACAGTTACAGTGTCCCCTGCAATGGTGAGACCTGATTGTACAAGGTTCCTATAAACACATCTGAGCACATGTGTGTACAATCTACTTTCAGTCCTTTATCCTCCAAGTGGGAGAAGGGGCCAGAGCACATAGTTTTCTGCTCTCTATGGGACATAATTTCAGAATGCCTGGATGGGAAGATCAGATCAGAAGAATCTTTGTTTGCATCAGCCACTAGCCATAGCAATAAAATAAAATAAAATAAATGTACTGAAGACAGAGGTAAAAACTTAACTATACAAAATACATTTTGGAGGTTTACATCAATAATCAAATAATAGATCTTATTCAAATTGCCCCTGCTAAAAACCTTGCAGTTTTTGCTGTCACCTGATTATCTTGATCTGCTAGTAGAAAGGACACAGTAGCAATGGTTGAGTGACCTGGTATGGACAGTAGCAGAAGGGTAATAATCTCACTCCTCGAATCTTTATAAAGAGTGCAGGCTAGTAGTACATGAGCCACTGACTCAATACTATCATCTCCATATGGGCATAACCGTCTTTCCAGTGAAATTTTCCTGGATGGGAAGCATTGATGACATGAATGTTTGCATATTATATACATAATTTAAGAGGGAGGTGCAACATGAAGCTATGGAGTACTGATTTCTTACCTAACTTGAAAACATTCTTTTGGTGGGGTCAGAAGAGGCCAGATAAATGCTCTGGGGTCATATCTAGCCAGCAGCCAGCCAGCTGAATGTCCCTGGTCTAAACAATCAGAGTAGAGTGTATTGGTCTGGACTGATACTGCTCCAAGGTATCATCAGAATCCATATTTGCCCTCAAAGGATTTGCAACTTGTGGATCAAGAGAAACTGGTTAAGTTGCAGGAAGCAGAGAGTAGGAACAAATGGACAGTTCTGTGAAAAGCAAAAGAAGCTTTGGCAAACCCCTTCCTTTTTATCCCCTACAGGAAAAGTTTTGCCAAATCCTCTGGTGCTGTTCAGTGTTGAGGAAATGGGGCTAATGAGCATCGGCTGCATGTACACCAAACATTTAAAGCACCCCGCCAAAGAACCATGGAAGTTATAGTTCGTTAAGGATAATGGGAGCTGTAGCTCTGTGAGGGGTAAACTGAAGTTTCCAGAATTTGAATGTGTGCACTTTAAATGTATGATATGTATGAAGTCTGAGTTGCTGTGGGAGTCAATAAGTGGGTGGGGCAAACTTTGCTCACCATTCAGTCCTTGCTCAGTTGAAAAGATAGCTGCCCACCCTCCAATTAAATATTAGTTGCTGACACAGTTTATGAAGAAAAGAAACCTGAGCTAGATCTGACGGGTGTAGCTTTCCCTCTGTAAAGACAAAAAGCCACATATCACAACGGTGTCAAGTGGAATTTCCACAGCAGGCTATCCTAAAACCACAGCGGCTTGTGACTAGAATATCGGCTTCTTCCTCTCAGTAGGAAACCAAAGTTGCCTTGAGAGAGGTGATGTTCCATCCCAAGGGTTGCCATGGATACGTCCAGTCACAAGCTTCCAGCTGTGGCGTTCAACCCTGTCAGTGTCATTTAAGGGTAATTGAAAACAACAGGTCACTAAGCAAAGTGGCACAATTTGTTCAAATGCCCATTTGCAGGGGGTCACTCTGGCTAAGCATGGAAGAAAGCTGCCTTGCTCATCTTCATGGACCTCGGCAGAGAAACATGTAGCTTAAGAAGAAGAATATCTCTCAGGAAACATACTTATTCGTGACATTTGCATCCTTCCTTAACCTCCTAGGAGTCTGAGACAAGAGTCAATCCTTCTAATTAATCCTCACAACAATTTCGTGAGGTAAATTCAGCTGAAAGGGGATTAGGTGACTGAAGGTCACCCACTCAGCTTCATTACTGAAGGGACATGAGAGTTCAGGTCGACCCTTTCTGGATAAGGCCCCACAGCCCTCTGTCAGGCAGAGGGGAAAGCTACATTCCACACATGGTACTTCTAGTTCTAACAAACTGGGTGCACCCCCCCCCCAAATATCGAAATGTTTAGCTCTGACAATGCTTATCAACTTGTTTTGTGAGTTTCTTGCTCCATATTTAAATGGAATTGCCGATGACTCGAACGAAGCCAAACTGAGATACCTACTGAATGATGAAGACCCTCCAAGATCACTTACGGTTGCCAGATTTCTGATCACCGTCCTATCCCAAAAGAAGAAAAACGGACTTCTGGGCGGATTGGACATTCCTTTTAAATCATGACTCAGGATGTAATTATGTGTTACCTTAATTGATGTTTTTATAATTTTATAAATAGGGGGTGATGCTTTGTGTTGTAAATTTACTGCTTAGTCTGTTACTTTAAAGTCCTTTCGAAGTTCTAAGTAGAAAGGCTAAGTATACATATGTTGTTTGAAAAATCGTGCGTGATGGGCCAATGGCCGAAATAATAAATATCTATATCTATCTATCTTGTTTTGTGGGTAGAAGTCTTGGTAACTTGACACCCTCACCTCCTAATGGAGTAACACCACCAAAGCTCACAGCACCCTTCCATCCCTTCGGCAGGAAATAGCTATGTGAGAGGATCTCTGAACAGATGCCAGCATGACTCAAGTCCTTGGGTTTCTGGGGCATCCCAAAATCTGTGATTGTTTCCCAACTGACCAGAGAAATCTATGGCGTAGTTCACATACAGACATGCATGCTTTGATGACTGCCCTCTGGTATATCCAGTGGGATTTCTGGATCCCACCCCTTCACCACCCTTTGAACAAGACTCCCATGCCATATCATATTGCAAGCTTCTTTTGCAAGCCTCCTCATTTTCAAGAAAGATCTTATTAGCCGACATTGGTGTGTGTGTGTGTGTGTGTGTGTGTGTGTGTGTGTGTGTGTTGGTGTTGGTGTTCGAGAAACACAAAGCCCAAAGAGACCTTTCACATGTGGAATTGTTTGCACAGTTCATTGGAGCAGAGCCATTTGTTTGGCTTTTGTATATGTCAGGCACTGCACTTTTTGCTTTTGTAACCAAGCCAACACTCTACATAAGAACATCCAGGGACCCTCACAAAACTTAACATATTTACATTGGTGTTCAGGAGTGCAGTAGGAAGCTGTAATGCCATTGTTCTTGGCACAGCTGGTTTTTTTTAACTATAGATGCAGAAAGCAAACAAAATCTCAGTGGCTCTTATGATCCAGTAATGCTTTAGCAAGTCTCTATCAAGTGCCATTTGTTTCAGTGATTAAAAAAATCTAGATCATTATCTGCTCAGTCTGTGATAATGTTAATCATATTTTGAAAAACCTCCTTGCACTTGAAAAATAGCAAATCAAATATCTTAAGACAATTTTAGGGCATGACTGGAAAATAACATGTGTCAAAGCAAAACAGGGAAGCACCTGATTTACCATGATACTTTGCTTAAAAGGTAAAGGTAAAGGTACCCCTGACCGTTAGGTCCAGTCGCAGACAACTCTGGGGTTACGAGCTCATCTCGCTCTATAGGCCGAGGGCGCCGGTGTTTGTCTGCAGACAGCTTCCAGGTCATGTGGCCAGCATGACTAAGCCGCTTCTGGCAAACCAGAGAAGCGCACGGAAATGCTGTTTATCTTCCCGCCGGAGCGGTACCTATTTATCTACTTGCATTTGACGTGCTTTCGAACTGCTAGGTAGGCGCCACCTGCGTCCCAATACTTTGCTAGGAAACCTAATTCTTAGGATACACTTCTGCACACATTTAAAGATTTTGTCACTCTAGTCATGAAATAGCTCCTCCCAAAACCTCTACTTCCATCGAGGAGGTAGAATTCAATGCAGGTAAGGGACTGAGGGAGAGCAAGATGCTCAGACCTTATTTGTAAGTTTCTTCCTATGCTGCTCTGCAGAACACTGGAAGGCCCAGAAAGATGGGTGTCAATGGCATGCTTGCATCCTATGCTGTTGTTATACTGCCAAAATAACCACATAACCACCAGCCTCATCCACATGTTCCTTCAAATGTAATTAGAGTTGTGTAGCAGCAGCTATACCACTGCTGGTAATGTTTGAATAAAGTTTCTGTTAACTATGCTTGAAGATCTCTAGATCAGGAGAAGTTGGATTTAAGTGCACCTAGTTGTGTGTGTGTAACCACACGAATTACTAGTACTGCCCTACAGCTCCAAACCCAGGTCTGAAACATAACTCTATGTAGGTCACCTAAAGTGGAAAAACAAAGCTGGCAGGAGACAGTTTCAGATAAATACCAATTAATGAGGAAACTGCACCCTCTCCACCCCAATTTGAATGGGACAAGCAGGAGCTGACCTGTGGGCACATATTATGGTTGAAATATGGTTGGGAAGGCTGAATTTATTGATCTGAAATGACTAGCCATGCCATGGGTAGCAGACAAAGCTACATTACTTTACTTGCTGGCAATATTTCTCTCCCAATTTTTCTTTCCTGTTTTCATTATCAAACTCCACTTGGAAAAACTCACACCTCTGCTATCCCTAAATCCAAAATTCATAGTGTGGCCCAAGGACAGCTGTCCAGTTGTGGTACATGCTATGGTTGGAATTGTTATGTAGGTTGATGTGGGTATGCAGCTGGAGGGGAAGGGTTCTGTTGGACTGCACTTAAAATAAACGTTATGAGAGTGATGATCTGGTTTTCCTAAAACTGAAAATAATGCAATCCAACAGTGAGTCCAACAGTCAAGAAGGTGGTTTCTGCATGTGGTGTAGAGGGAAGTGAGGGGCAGATGGGGCTCGTCCACGTGGGAAGGTAGCCCATCTAGAAGGACAGCTCTGGTCCTAAGCCTCTGCTGCCTTGCCAAAAAAAGCTGAGGAGTAAACCCTGGCCTACACAAATCCAGAGTGGAATCTCTAAGACTGTTGGATGGCCCCTCACATAACTCTTTCTGGCAACTCCTGCAGCCAAGCTGGTGCCAAATGTATTGCTTTGCTTTCTTTTGGAACACATCAATGAGTCCGAGAGAGGGGTTATTGTCTTCTGGCCAGCCCAGGACCTCCATATACACTGCCCAGGCTTGTGCCCCAGGGAGGTGAGTTTGGTGCTAAGAATGCAGAGGTCTGACTTCAACCCTGGAGGTATACTCCATTGTCTCTCAAGACAGATGGATGCCAACAATAATAAGGGAGATTTTTTAAAGAAGTACACATTATCAAGATGCTTCTTCTGTGTATTTGAGGATCTCGAAGCAAGTTATTTCCTTTCTCCCACATTATCATTTATTTATTTATGAAATAAAAAAACAGGGATGAATTATAATTTGGAGATATTTTCTCAGCAGGAATCGCTCACATATTTATATGCAGGAATGTCACATACTGTACTAATTTGAATCTATCCAAATGTTAATTTTCCAGCCGTGCTGTGCAGCCCATGACAACCACCTGCTCAAAATTCACATCTTTCTCTTAATCAGCCCAATAAACATTAAAAGAAAGCACCAAAAGAAAAAGAAAAATCTGCCGAGATAATAGAAGTGATAAAGTTGTGTATATTTCTGTGCTGAATGTAATATGCTGTGGTACCCCTGGCAGTCTAATTACAGAATACTGCTTAGGATGAAAAATGCAAGTTTGCAACCTTTTCTAAGGACGCTTTTAAAGCCCAGAATGCAGAGCTGAGGCTGCTCCACCATAATGGCTGCACATTTCAATAGACTGTGGGAAAGCATATGTTCTCTAAATACAGGTGAACATTTTACTTTTGCATTGCAGGAATAAAGGTAAGCAATTCAGCCATTTCCCACATCCACTTAGCTCTATGACCCCCGCCCTCCCCAAAAAAGTTGCCTCAAGGACGTATGGCCGTGCAGCTACAAATGGCTCCCCCAACAAACCGCCGGCTAAGAGTCACTTGTCCCCCTTCTGTGTGATGTTCTGTTGTGTTGTTGTTTTTCTGTGTTTTATGTTGGAAGCTGCCCAGAGTGGCTCAGACAACCCAGTCAGATGGATGGGATACAACAAATACACCATCTACATCTAACCCTTACTTACCCAACATTTTCTGCATCTTCATCACACTCAGCCCTATACTTGCAAACTCCACACTTGGAATGTTTTCTTTGAACTTCAGTTCCAGATCCTTCGTATTCTAGAGCAAGATCAAGTCAACACAGAGTATTGTTTAATTAAATAAAAATAAAACAACAACAGAGAACACATTTTCATATTATTGACACTTTTCCTTGAAAGCGGCTTGCATGGAGTCATCCTGTTTTGTCCCCACAAGGTATCCTATGGGACTGAGACATGCCAACTAACCCACAGCCAGCCCGGTGAGCCTCATGACCCAACTGGGGAAGCTGACCCCACACCTCTCTACCCCATTGCTCTTTCCGCTATACTACACCAGCTCACATCATTAGCTAAAATATTTGTATACTCAAACTTTTTGCCAATGGAGATTTAAAAAAAAAAACCTGCATGCTGGTGCATAGCAGATGCAATTTACTCTACGGTAGCTACCTAATCTAAATATCTGAATTTGCTGCCGTTCCGAATGACAAAATGGAAATGTTTCACATGCATATATTACTGCAAATTGATCGTTATACTGAAGTTTTCCTCTGCAGTCAAATATCCAAGAATACAATGGAAGCCAGGTTATTATTATCCAAAAGCAGCAAGCGCTTTTGCTTTATAAACCAGGGGTTGGGGACAGAACTAAGCTTGGGCATGCTGAATGAAACCACAAACACCTGAGGAGGTCTTTATGCAGAAAGCACCATGCAAATGCCAGATTTACACCAGCACAAGCATGACTGATAAAAACTGGTATTTCAATGTTTGAAATTTTTATTACTGTCATTGTTAAACATCTTTGAGTGCTCAAAATGTTTCACATAAATTATCTTACAATACTTACAGCAATTTTGTAAAGTAGGCAAGTGGCATTATTCCCACGTTACATTTTTTAAAAAAAGTTATTTACAGTGGTACCTCGGTTTACGAACTTAATCCGTTCTGGAAGTCCGTTCTTTAACTGAAACCGTTCTTAAACCAAGACGCACTTTCCCTAATGAAGCCTCCCACCGCTGGTGCCCTTCCACCGTTCGGATTCCATTCTTAGACCAAGGTAAATTTCGCAAACCGGGACGCTACTTCCGGTTTTGCCGAGTTCGTAAACTGAACAGTTTGTAAACAGGGCTGTTCTTAAACCAAGGTACCACTGTATTTGTAACATTTATATTCTGCCTTTTCTGCAATGAGCTTGAGTTGGCAAACTGGGTGGGAGCCTGAAAGTGCAGCTTGTCTGAAGCCACTTAAGTGAGTTTGTTTGCAATGGCACATTTTTGAACTGGCAGCTTCCACATTTGGCACTCTTGGCCACTGTACTACACCAGCTCCCCTATACATTACTCTGAGGCAGTGATCACATGTCACACTAAACCATGGTTTAAATTGTACTGGAATGTGCATGGGCTGCAGCGAGCCTCAGACTTGTGTGTGTCCTCTCTCCTCTCAAGTTTCTAAAAGGAAGAATTCAGAAGCTTTTGCAGTAGCTCATTGGTACAGCCACAGACTACAGTTCACTGGTAGAGAATCTACTTTGCATGCAGAATGTCCCAGGATAAATCTCCAGACCCCTGCCTTGGGAATGTGGCACTGCAGGTCAATATAAACAATACTGAGCTATATGGATCAATGCTCTGATTCAGTACAAGGCACAGCTTCCACATTTAGTTAACCACAGTTTGCTGTTTTGTCTGGATCCAGAATTGCGGTTAACCCTAACTATGGTAAGTTTCAGGCAGTCAGCTTCAGAATCCACAACTGGAAGTCAGCTTGCTTGAAACTAAAAGCAGTTAATATTAGTCACATTTTTGTCACATGAAACAACAAAACAAAGTGTGAAAGCGAAAAGCAAGCACCTGAGCCCAGGATGTACTGTGGCTCATTCCTGCTCATGTACATCGCACTAAATTAGCGGGATGTACAAATCTGGCCACTTGTATCACTGGTTCAGATTCAAAATACTTTAATAATAGAATTATACAACTGATGTGGAGGACACAGTGAAAAAGGTACAATTTCAAATTTGTATATATGCTTGGAATTATACCAATCCCAACCTGTAACTGCCACAATCAACTGTTGTGTGTAACAGACAGATGGCAGTTAGCTGAATAGTGCATACTGATTATCAATTTATTAATTACTAAAAGCAATCTGCCAGGGACTTTAATCACCACCATACTTTAACAACCAAATTTTGGAAAGAGGGACTCTGAAACAAATTATTTCAATAATAATTAACATGACGATCTGTATTGCAAGCATGCCATTTCCCTAGCTTGAAAGCCTAGACTAATCAATTGCCATCTGTCCACAATTAAATATGGGTACTGTATTTTTTTAAGTGCCTAATTTAAACTTTGTTTAGGTAAACAAGCACTCACTGTGGTTAGTGTTAAACAAAAAGAATAAGAAATGAAACTGCATGGCAATTAGCCATTGAGGAAGCACTGAACAGGTTGCATCCTGGAGATTCATCCTCTCTTAACAGCCCTGCAGCTGTGAAAGAGGCTTCTGTCCCATCATGCACACTCCTTCAGCCTGCTGGGAGGAGAGAGCTGCAATTGGACTAGGATGATTCTCTGAGGTCATCTGTAACATTTAATGCACTGTGTTCCTTGTTGTTCTGTGCTTGGGAGAAGTCTGATCAATATAGGTTAGCTGTGATCAGTCATGGCTAAGTCTGATCAATATACGTTACAGTAGCGGTGAGCAGTCTTGGTTAAGTCTGATCAATCTAGACATTACTTGTGGCTGATCCTTCCTCAGGATTGCAACGTATGGCTTTGAAGCTGCCTCCTGCTCCATAATTTCTGGAGCATTTTAGAGTTCCTGGGCAATACCAGCTGGGCTGATCTTGATGATCTAACTCAGACGGTCTCTTACCACAGTGACGTGAGGTGCTGCCCTGCACTTCCTTACCGTGACCAGCGTGCCTGAAAATAGCTACGGTAAGACTGGAAATAACAACTCCTGGCTAAAGGAAGGAAGGGCTGGGAAGAGTGCCAATCATATGACTGCCAGTGAGAAGAGAAACTCCCATGTTGTCCCATGGAGACAAGAGTTTAGTAGGTGCTCACTCTCTCCCATCATACCTCACTCACCTAGAGCTAGAATATTAGCTGTGTACACCAGCCATGTGTCTACGTAACTCTCCTGATATTGAGGAGGATTTTTGGCATTCCTTCCCATGTGGTAGTGGTAACGAACCTGCCAGCGCCTAGTTGATGAGTATGGGCATTTGGGGACTCTCGTCACTCCCAAGGTTCAGAGGCACTAGCTATAAACCAGAGCATGACCTGGTGACGTCACGCCATCAACTATGGAAAGCAAAGAATTAAAGGAGCAATCCACCCCACAGCAGTGTGACTGCTCAGGCAGTGCTCAAGGCACTCACTCACCTGATCACAACAACAGCAAACACTAGCAAGACACCTGGCTAGTGAGCTACTACAGAGTAGACCCATCAACAAACATTAGCAGTTTTGCAGGCCATTTGGAACACCAACAGCACAAGTTTACATGTCAGACGTAAGGCCCACTGAGCTTAGTAGGGGCTCACTCCCAGGAAGGGGGTAGAGAATTGAAGCCCAGGTGAAACGTCAGCTGTTTTATTTATTAAACTACTGAAACCTTCATCCAAGGATCATAGGGCAGTTTACAATATAAAACACCAAATACATAAAATTGTAACAAGCAAAACAATACCCTACAGGCACACAGTTTAAAAGACCACAAATTGTTTAATTGTGGTTTTTAAGAAACAAGAAGACATATCCAGGTAAAAACGGCTGCAGGAAAACCCAGACACACACAATAATCATTCATACCTTCCTTAGAAATATACGAACTGACAACTTAAACTGAGTTAAAGTATCAATCCATTCTAGCCTATTGTCTTCTATAGCTGGCAGGGGCTCTCTGAGGACTCAGCTTTCCCACCTCTGCAAGCCAAGATCCATTTTAAATGTAGATACTCTGATTAAAGTCATGCAACACATGCACTCCTCCGCTGAGCTGTAGGCTCTCTCAAAACAAAACAACCTAAGAAGTTAATTTGCTCTCTCATCCAACAGAAGTTGAAATTCCATCCATTAGAACAATACGGAGTTAAGAGGTACCACTGATTTATATCTGAGGTTTTTCTCATATATCGCATCAGGGGCAAATTGCCCGCTAGTGCCCCTGTGATGGGGTGGTGGGAAAACTCCATAAGGGCAAATCTCCACTGGCTGCGGGGGAGGAGTGTTTTTTCCTCCCTTCATTAAAAGCCAGTGCAAAGCCCCCCACCCAAAAGGCAGGCAAAACTGAGATGCAGAACGCTTCCCCTCTCGCAGACTTGGCAGGAGGGGGTATTCCGCAGAGCTCTGCCAGTGGCTCCTCTACCCCTAAAGGCTGGGGAGACCAGCTGTGAACTGGGCGGTGGAACAGGGGTGCTGCCCCTTGGGTGGGTACCGCCTGAGGCAGTTGCCTCGCCCTACCTAAGGGGGGGAAGGGCTTTTTAGTACACATATTGGTGCATCACTGATAGAAAAACAAAGGGCAGAATCCAGTAAAAGTTATGAAACTTTTGTTTTAATGGGAATAATTTAAGCAGGTGCTTATTCTCCCATTGAACAAAGCTTAAATTTGGCTATTGAATGACATAACTTTTTTTAAAAAAAATGTTAAGGCTCCTGACTTGTCTTTTTCAAGGAAATGGTGGAATTGTTCACAAACTTTTCAGATATCACCTTTTGCCAAGGAAAAGCAATCTATGTAGTTGTCTTTTTCTGCAGTACGTGCAAACATTTCCAGCTAGGATCCTGCATTCACACAAAAGAACAAAAATATCAGCAGTACTCACCCCCTTCTCCTGATCCAGAACCATTATCTGAAAAGAAAAAAAATAGAATTATCTGGGACTGCATTTTTTTAATTTTAATTTTCTTTATTTAAAAGCCTTTATAAACAGCTTGATTGTGTTGAATGGGCAAGACCAATTGAATGGAGAGGAATAACAAGCAGCACTGGGAGGCAGGGAAGATAAACTGGTGTGACTAAATACTCTTCAGGTTCATAGTTCTTACTCTGTTCCCACTCCTATATGATAATGTATTTTCTTGCTGAGAAAAATCCCATCAGCAGCCTGATCCACAAAGGCCAGGAGCATTATCACAAGATGCTCCAGGTTGTTGAGTGCTGGATTCCATGAGGCCCATAGTATCCACCGGCAATTACCCCCCGGACTCTGTACTTCTTCTGCCTGCTTAGACTGCCAACCAAAGCCTTATGTAAACAGCTGCAGGGATCTAGAACCCAGGCCAGCAAATTATTTAACATGGATGCTTTCTGAATCAGCCAAGTGCAAAGAGGGGTCAACCAGCACTGGCTTTACCCACATGAAGCAAGACTCAAGGTGTTCTTCAACCTCTTTCTATCTGCTTTGGCAGAATCTCTCCCTTTACTTACCTTAGCTGCTCATTCGAATTTCCTGCATCTACCCACCTCACAGAAGACAGCAACCAAAATGCATATAGGAAGGAGTCTGACAGCAGCTAAACTACTTTTTGCCTAGATCTCGGCCCAGGAAAAAGAGGCTTAGGAGTATGAAACGGGTAAACTGTCCTTCAGAAATTCCAATATGATAAAGGAGCAAGGAAAATTAGAGTTATAAAATCCTAGTACGGTAGATGATGTCTGAAGTGGGTCAAGAGGCAAACAAGACTAAAGGAGACGGTATGCAGGCATTTCTTTGTGGCCCCGGTACATTTAATGCCATCAAATAAGAAACTTCATTTCATGTGTGTATGTCTGAGTTCAGTTCCCTAACACAACCTTCCCCAGTCGGGTGTCCTTTAGATGTTGTTGCAGTACAACTCCCATCATTCTTGGGTCACTCTCTATGCTGGCTATGGGTGATGGAGTTGAGATTCCCAACATTTTTAGGACTCACCCTGTTCTTTGGACTGTAAATGGTTTTAACTGCTTTTAATATAGTAATTCTATATCGTTGTAACTTATGGTGAAGGACAAATCTGAAGACAACATCTGGTTGAAGAAGGTTGCCCTTACATATGGCCCAGAAGGACATATATAGCCTTAAAGATGGTCCAATCAGTGGTGAAGGATGCATTAACTCATAATGGGATAAGTGGGGGAATCCCAATTGGACCATAAAATGACGGCCATCAATCTCCTTACTCCTTTTAGAGCCACAGCCATGACTTGATGGATGTAACCCAATGAAGCGATGGCAAGTCACTTAGCTCCCCTGCTGAATTTCTTCCTGCCTTCCTCCCACATATTCCTTTTCTCAAATTCTCTGTCCTGATCCTCCCTCATCCCTTGCAATTTCCCCTCCTCTGAATGCAGGGCAGAGCATGCCAAGGAGTTGCTTACAGTGACTTTAAAATGAGTCAGTTATTTGCAAAGAATAATAGAGACATCATAGCCAATCCACTACAGAGTCAGAAAACGCAGCATGAAAAGAAAAATTCTACATTTGAAGAGCAGTTCACATCAAGCAACTTAACCGGCTGCACACAACGACAACAAAGCACTTCGTATGTTGCCTTGCCTTTCAGAATTACAAGATTTAGACATGTCTGGTGAATTGGTTTTAACCTTAGTCATCTTATGACACTCTGAGTAAGTATTAGGGCACTAAATTTTCTGCAAACTGTGTAATGTCCTCCTCTCCTATTCTTCCTCATTCTAAAACAATGAAAATAAAACAGCAGAGCTGGTGAGAGGGGAACGGACTCAGGACCTTGAATGAGAACTATTGATTGCAGAATACAGAACATGCCTCCAGGGTAGATGCGCAATGGAAAATGCTGGTATGTATTAACCCAAAGTGCCACAAACACAAACATGAGTCAATTCCAACTTTTCTTTGGGGAGTCAATGAAAATGGGGGGGACGGGGACGACTTCAGTTTGTGATTTACTTAAGATTAAATTCTTCTCAATTTCATTTTGAAAAGTGAGTAAAATACAGGGAAACAAACTGTAGGTCCCCTGCCCCTTTTCTTTGTACCAGGCTTGTTGCATCAAATAGTAACGGGAAGACTAGAAAGCGGTTTTTACGCTTGTCTTTTTCTGCCTTTGGTACCTTACATCGTGCTAGCTTGGGGACTGCTTGAGACCTGTCATTTCAACGGGTTAAATGATCAGACGTTAGAGACATACTGTCACCCCTTCCCTCCCTAAATACTGAGGGTGGTTTCTGCCCAAGAGCTCTTAAAAACTCAAATGTGAAACGTCTTATCTTCTAACAAAAATATTTAACCTGTCCCAAAGAATGGCATCCATAGAAGAGGACTGGAAAGGGGTCAATGTAACAGTATTTTTAAAGGGGGATTTCATACCCTCCAACATTTCTCCAATGAAAGTAGTGACTTCTCATTCCATAATGATTGTTTTACTATTTATACCCCACACATCTTACTGGGGTGCCCCACCCACTCTCGGAAACTTCTAACATATGTAATAACATAATAAAACATTAAACATTAAAAAAAACTCTTCCCTATACAAGATTGCCTTCAATTGGCTAGGGGGCTTGATAACTCCAACATTTCTCCATGAAAACAGCGACATCCTAAGGAAAAGTGGGACATTCCATGATCAAATCAGAAACTGGGATGGCTTCTCTAAATCAGGGACATCCCTGGAAAATAGGTACTTAGAGAGTCTTGGATTTACGGAAGATCTAAGAAACTACAGGCCTGTTAGCTTAAGGTCTGTCCTGAGTAAATTGGTGAAAAGCATTATTAAATATAAAATTATCACGCATACAGAAGAACAACATGGAAAGCCAGTGTGGGGTACAGCAGAAGCGAAGGTGTCTGCACAATCCAATTAAGCATTTTCCATATATAAAAGTCTCTGTAAGCTAGAGCCTTGCCTTAAAGAGAGAATGAACTGTCCACAGTCAGTATCAAAAGGCTATCATGGTCCACAATGCTTTCGGGTGGGTTAAAGATGATGTTCTAACTCAGGAAGTAACTGTGTTTGGTCGGTTCCACTGCAGATTGTGGCTAGTGGAAGCACATTATGGAATGCTCCCTCCCCAATAATTTGATGTACACAGAAACTAGGTGTCAGATGAAATATATTTTTGCCTAGCCTTTATCCTGATTCTTAGCACCACTTTAGTCTTCTTCCCATTGTCTTTATATCTCCACCGCCTGTTTAAAGCCCACTGTGTCTGCCGGCAATTACCCTAAAGTCACAAGTGTCCTCAGGAGGGTTGCTACCTAATTGCCCAGAGCGGTGCAGACTCAGATGGAGCCTTAAACTGTTTCTTGGCAGGATACAAACAGTAGCTGATCATTCTTTCATCCAAATCTTGGCAAAGTGTTCCAAAAAATTCACTCTGAATGCTTAAAGCACAGTAGCTTGCTGTTCAGTTGCAGGAAGCGCAGGCCGTGTTAGGTCAAGCGTAAGCTCTTTCCATAATACCCAAGGCCATTTCACACACTACACAGCAACATACCTGGGCTAGTCTCTGAGAAGCATACCTGTATGATATGTCTTTTCACAGTGTTTTGTTGCGTTCCTTTTCCTAGATGTGCACTTGGGGGGAAATCTTAGACATATGCCTTTTAAAAATAATACGTGAAGAGACCCTCATCTACACACCCTGCCTTTATCATGCCTGACAACTGTTTCTGCACCCAAGGAGAGATAACTATATTAGTTTACAGGTATATGGGTTAAGTCAGAAATGAGATGTCTGCCTCAGAGAGAGGGAAGGCCGGTTCACAGATTATAGGAGCAAGTTTTTTCTGCTGCATTCACACTGGTGTCCCTTCTGGGGGGCAAGTACAGTGGTACCTACGGTTGCAGACGGGATCTGTTCCGGAGGTCCGGTCGGATACCGAGGTTTCCGCAACCTGAGGACCGCTTCTGCGCATGCGGCGAAACCCGGTCAAATACTTCCAGGTTTGTCACTTTCGCATCCTGAAGTTTACGTAACCAGAGGGTTACGTAACTGGAGGTACTACTGTAATGTGTGAAAACACACCACTCTGAACATTGAGGGGCAATGCAGAAGGTACATATTAGGAAGTCACAGCTGTCTTCAGCATTGGGGATGGCACCAGGTTTCGGACGAACTAGGAAAAGTGTCCTTGTGGTTCCCACTTTACCACCACTCCAGCAAGTCTGCGGGCAGCGGTGTAAACTTTAACACACACACCCCAGTCCAGCAATGGTAGAAGTACTCAGTATGGTGGCTGCAGCTCCAAGTGTCTCTGTTTTCTGGGCCCTGGTTTCAACTTGGTCTTTCATCTATCGGCTACAGGACAGTCAAAAGAAGAAGGAAAAGGGTTGTTGTTTTATTGCTACCACCTATCACTATAGGCCATGCATGGTGGGAGAGGCACATCTTCCATGTATACTTTAGGTGCTCCCTGTGAGAATCAAGAGCACAGGCACAGCAAACACTCCTGCAAAGTGTGACCAGCTCTTGGGCAGAAAAGAAACAGGCAATGCCTGTGAATCAGAGCTCAGCACACATATGGGGCTCTCATTTCCGGACTGCAGCCTGAACTTTAGAGCAGATGGTGACCTGAGAACACATGGGGCACCTTCCCCTATCACTGCTGGCAAAAGGGACATGTGTGTCTGTATATAGGGGCTGCTCTGCTGGGCTGAGGCCAACAAGGGTCCTGTCTCATTGGCAAGATTTAGATCCTGGTTTGGTGCTGGTTATGAACCTCTCAGCTATGGTAGGAGGTTTGATAAGCAGAAAAGCTGATATCTGGAACCCCCACCCCATTCCCATTTTATTATTCCAAAGGCAAAGTACCTAGGATTTCCTGCTTAACAGCGATGAGATTAAATTGCACCACTGACTTTATTTCCCCCTGCCACCAAACACAGTATATCGTTGTAATTGCATTTCCACTACATAAACAAACAGAGACTGTAAAACCCCGGCTGCTCAAGATTCATAATAAGGGCTTGATTACTTCAGATTGAGGGACACTAGTTCAAAATTAAATGTAGCCTTGAGAGTCTCTGCCTTCCCTGCAGTGAAATGTGTTATGAAAGGAACGAGAGAAGCTAGCAAACACCTGACATCTCACAGAGCAATGGTGTTTGCTCTTAATAATACAAATACAGCACGAAGGTTGGTTTGTTTTCCCCCCCCCAACTTAAGAGTTTAATAAGGGAGCCAAGAGGTGGTACTTCCCAATAAACAGGTCTCTCTGAAGGTGCAGATTCAGAAATCCATTAGAAAATTAAGCTGCATGCCCACTGTGCATGCTTAATTTTACAAATTTAGCAGAAGTCAGTCCTGGGAGCAATTATATTTGCTACTGTGGTTAACAGCAACACACTGAAATGAAAATAAATCAGAAGAGTTTAACTTTTATTGCTAATTTGCCAATAAGATATGTAAGAGAAAATGGCTAAGGGCCTATTTCAGCTATGAGAACGGAGAAATGCTAATGTTGTTTGTGCAACTAGGTGCAGTAATTTTGGAACTACTGGATAGCAACCACAGAATTCACAGAGGGCAGGTATTCCCAGTATCTTGTCTATGATGAAGTATCTTATCTATGATAAAGTGGAGCAGACCAGTGAAGCTGGAACAACTGCAGGATCCATTGGCACAAAATCCCTGCAAAATTTAGCTCAGTTTGGTTGTTTATTTTATTTCATAAAATGTATGCACTGCTTGATAGTTTAAAGAAAAATCGCTCAGAGTGGTTTACAAAGAGATAAAAATCAAAGGGGGGGGATTACAGTATTTTAGAACATACTTTGTCAGCATTTGAGACTTGGGTCTGAAAACAAAGAGGTTACTGCAAGTCTGCACACTCACTTCAGAAAGAGAGAAAGAGAGAGAGAGAGAGAGAGAGAGAGAGAGATGGGGTTGACCCAGAACATGATCTGAGGGCATGAGATGTGCCCACCCTGAGCTCTATGATGGAAAAAGGCAGGATGTACCAGTGCTGTACAGGGTGGTGCTGTGGTCTAAACCACAGAGCCTAGGGCTTGCTGATCAGAAGGTTGGTGGTTCGAATCCCCGCAACAGGGTGAGTGCCCGTTGCCCGGTCCCAGCTCCTGCCCACCTAGTAGTTCGAAAGCATGTCAAAGTGCAAGTAGATAAATAGGTAGGTACTGATCCGGCAGGAAAGTAAACGGCGTTTCCATGTGCTGCTCTGGTTCGCCAGAAGTGGTTTAGTCATGCTGGCGACATGACCTGGAAGCTGTCTGCAGGCAAACGCCAGCTCCCTTGGCTTATAGAGCTAGTTGAGCACACAACCCCAGAGTCGTCCACGACTGGACCTAACGGTCAGGGGTACCTTTACCTTTACCATTTGCAATGGCAAGTTTTCTCCTCAGCATTTGATGAAGTAAGCCACAACTTATGAAAAGTCATGGCACAATAAACATGCTACAGTTTCACAGACCCCTTTGTTGTTTCTGCTGCAACCACTCAACCTATCAGTGCTTCTGAAAACCTCATCCCAGAAGCCCATGAAAAACAAATGCATCCTCTCTCCTCCCTAAAAGCAGAGTCAAACCGCCTCTGAAAGGTCACTTTCCCAAGAAGGTTGTTTGAGCCGATCTGCCTGAGGCAATGGAACAATTTTGTACTGGCAGCCAGAGATGCTAATAGTCACAGCCTCCAGCGTTTAACTGTTACTTTGCCCCAGCAGTGCCCCTGGGGACTGACCCTATCCAATATCCTAGAAAATGCATTGCCTGCCTGAGTCCAGATCAGCGATGTTAAAACAAAAGCTTGCTAAGCTTCCTCTACCAGCTGCACAAATAGCTGGTCCTTTATGTCAGGGATGGCCAACATGGAGTCATCCTGACCACTGGCTATGCTGGTTGGGGCTGTTGTTGCCCCCTGTTGGCTACTTCGAACCTAGAAAGCTGCAAGTTGTGCAGACTTACTTGGGTGCTTCAAGGAAGCCCCTTTGCTTTTCAAACAAAAAGGGCAAAAGCCAACCCAAGCTGAGCATTTTAAATATTCAACATGGCTGCTCACACATTTTACAGGTCTGCACTAACGTGTAACAGTGTTCGCTGGTTTAAAAATAAAAATGATAAGTCATGTAGCAATATAACACTACATTATCGTAAGCATTCTGAACACTGAAATGGCCAAACAACACAACAAGGAGCTACAATAAGCACTGGGCATTAGTGTCCCATTTTTCCGATTCACGTTTAGGCATTAAAATAATTTAAGGGCAGTAACTGGATTCTCAACTTGCAAAACAACCCTTGGTGTCCCACTTGCTTTGCCCCACCAGTGTGGTGAATAGCTGGTTTGCCCATAATATGCTAGGCTAAAAGATGGCTGATCTTGTCAATGAAAGGCCTTTCAACATTCCCCAACTATGGCTAAACCAAAACAAGGCAGCTTAGCGAACGGTGTGGACTTGGAATAAAAAAAGAAGGTCCCTGCAGGACCAATTTACTACTAGTAATATTACTATTGCTGCTATTCATAGGTCAGCCAGCCAGTATTTTGCTGATTCAAGTGGTGGTATTCAAACTCCTTCCAGCCTCCAAACATGGCTCACCAGATTCTGCCTTGGCCCCTCCACTAACCTACCAAGTTCCTCCAGGCTCTCAACCAAGCCCTGAAAGTTCTGCCCTGGTCTCATCCACGAAGGGGCAATATTTCTGAAATCAGGAGAGGGCAAAGGCTGACATTCTAATCTAGGCAGAGTTCTTCCAAGGTTTATTTGCCTTTGTTCATGAAAGCCCTAGAAATGTGAAATAGGAGCTTTGTCTCCAGTTAGAGGAGAACAGCAACAAAGCCTTCATCCAGATACAACGAAATCCAGAGCCACCTACTAACTCAACTAAACTGTATGATGACACTATCTACACAATCAGGGCAGACCTTGGTGATACGGCACCCTGGGCAAAGGCAAAATTTGACACCATCTCCAGTCCTTGACCCGCCTTCCCAAAACTAGGTAAGAGGCACTGGGCTTTGGGAAGAAGGTGGGAGGGCTCTGGCAAGGTACTAGAGTTCTCCTTTCTCCTTACCAAAGCCCATTAAGTGCCTGCAGGGCTTTGAAAAAGTGCCTTGCTTGGCTGCATGCCCAGTGTGGGCACTGCCCTAAAATCGCCTCTGACACCATTACCTAGTATGCACACACCGTAAGCCAAATTGTGACTTACTGGGACATTGCAAATGGACACGCTTGTGAAAAGGAGTTTGCCACCACTTTGCTTCTGCCAGGTCACCTTTTGCTGACATACCACACTGTTCCTAGCTGCACCTCGTGTTTAGCAAGGCAAGAGCTTGGCCACAACATTAAACCAAACCTTGACTTAGAAAAAATGGCGATGCATCAAAAAAGGACTGTGGTGTTGGTGCTTACCATGTCATGCAAACCATTGCTACCACAATACAAAGTTTTTAAAGCGTATTAGCTGATTCTCAGTCTCAAAGGGGTTTTTAAAATCAATATTTTTTATGTGACTCGCAAGAAGTTGAAAGTGGAATTAAAAATAGTTGTTGCTGTTTTTAAAACAAGATTGGCGTTTTAGTTCTGCACTGCAACATTATATGCAGAGATGAGCCCAGTTATTTAATGGATGAAGTCAAAATAATATTTTAGAAGATCTTGTATTTATTATATTATATTCCTCAAAGGCTACAAAAACGTATCAACTTCCCATGGCATTCTCCTGCAAGGAAGATAATATGAGGTGCAAGGACGATAGCACAGGATTGCAAGGAAATAATAAAAAGCACTAGGCAGATGTGCTTGAAAATACAAAAGAGGTAACAGGGTATAAATCACCAAGAGAATATCTTGTTTGCTTTTAGGCAAGCTCAGTGATGCGAATCATATTAAGAGCTGCAAAATAATAGGTAAAATCTTGATTGCAGTCTGCTTGCTAGTGGCCCGATATTGAAAGAAATATCAACTACCAACAAAAGAAAATCATGGCATAGAGCGATGCATCTATCCACCAGCAAAACTGGCTTCCTCTTGTGCAATGGGACTACCCCTTCCTCTCCTCCTTGCTGCAGCCCCTCAGGCCCTTGGATAGGATTTGGAAGGGGTTGGAGGGGCTGCAGTTGGGAAGAAAGGAAAGAGAATACTTGCGGTGCATGTGGGAACCTCCTTGTCCTATGGTGAATTTCACCCATAGGATTTTAATGTAAGAAATAGCTTACTTTAAGAGACTTTGGGAGAAGTCTAAAACTAAAAAAGGACTCTTTAGATAGCTGGTTTACATACTAAAGGGGGGGGGAATGCAGAAAATGCCTTGAAATAAGCCAACTTAATAGGTTTATTACTGGCAATTGTTGAGTTGATTTTTAATGTAAGATTCAAGAGTTCTTATTTACATTATGACCTAATAAGTATTTCTGAATGGTTATGTGTTTCTTAAATAAAAATCATCTAGTTCCTTTAACACATATGACTTAAGACTACTGTAATGAACACTTAAGGCTAAGATACCTTATTATTGATTCTTAATTGCTATTTTTTGTTTAGTGCCTTTTTGACCTTATTAAAGCTTTACCAACAAAGAAATGAAATGTTGGCAACCCTTATCAATCAGCAACTCAAGGAGGGACAAACTGGTGCCTAGCATTTTATCCATACAGGGGGAAAGGCCCAGAGAGAGGGGGACACACACACACACACCATGGATTCATAAAAATGTGGGGAATATTGTGTTAGCTTCCCTGATTATATTGCTAGTGCTTCTGCCCCATATTCTAGTGTTTTTGCACAAAGTGGTACCAGTTGCATTATGGAACTGTAGCTTTTTGACCAAAATACCAGAACATTGTGCATGGTGTGGCACAATCATGAACATCATTGGACAATTTTGCCACTCCATCACCAGTTCCGCACATGATCTCCCAAAAAAACTGAAGGAAATAACTGTGTGCCGGTATACTGTCCCAAATTTCATGACTTTACTCACACAATTTTCCAGGTTATGAAGGCTGCAGACTGTTTTTTTTTCTAGAGTAAAATAACATGTCAGTGCATGTTAAACATGCACTATATTCTATTAGTTTTCTAAAGTGGCTTTCATGTCACATGAACGCTCAAATGTAATGCAGAAATGAACAAGTTAGGGGAACATTGGGGAAAGAAAACATCCAAGAATAGGGCTAAGCAGAGGTAATGGCAGTCAGAGGAATAGTTCAGCATCCCTCAACGGCTGCCATTTTATGTGGCCTCCTGCAGTGCCGACATGCAGTTGAAAATTATGGGTGTTTCACCATTGCATCTAGCTCCTCTAGCCCCTAGAGACTGAGGGATCATGTCCAGATTGGGCATAACATTTCAGTACAGAAGTGGGCCCTTGATCACTGAATCCTGGTCCTAGGAAAAACACTGAAGCATCCAACAAATGAAATAAAAAAGGCTGTCCCATTAACTGCTGTTTACTCACCTGAGTAACAAGGCCCTCTAGCCACCACTGTTATCTCTTTCTGATGCTTGCAAGCAGCTCTCCTGAGAAAGCATTCATTTTGGTAAGTGTCTCCATTTGAACCACAAACAGGAATATATTTTGTGTGACACTGCAAGGGAGAGGGGGAAAAACAAGAAAAAGAAATTATTTACGCAACCCTGTGTATAGGTATTCAGCTGGGGTGGCAAAGGTGCAATCGGAGAGTTTGATTTCGTGGCTCGTGGCTTCCTTCCAGAGGCCCATTCCATTCAGCTGCAAAAACAAACCACAGCAGCCCAAGGAGGAGCAGCTACAGCAGCGAGACAGAAATGCACAAGCAGAAATTGGTATTTTCATGTCCCCAGGATGAAGAAAGCAAAATACAATCGCTGCAGGCTGCAGCAGGACTGCATAGAATGGCAACAATGTACAGAAAGTTTTTTGTTTAATATTAAAGTGCCTATCCACAACACACTGTTGCAAAAAAATAAAAAAGATAAAATCTAAATATACCATTCATGGTTACAAGTCACAAAACAGTTTTTCCTTCCTAATGGCATGTGTTCACAAATATGGTACCAGGTAGCAGTTTGCATTTGTTGGAATTTTCATATTTTAGTTTTTTGCTTCGTTTCCACACTTAATAGCTCTTACTCCCCAATTAAAGTGTAGTGGTTGTTTAATAATAATACAACAGTAAAAGTGAACAAATAAGGCCCTCAGGAAATGGCTGCACAAAGGACATGCAGACCACACATTTCAAAAGAGGGAATTAAAAATGGGCAAAATATTACAGATGCATCGTTTGCATTGTTTCTTAAAGATATAATGAAAACCTGAACACAGAGTATTTTCTTCCCTCCAGATGCTAATGGAATGAAGACTGTTTCTTGGCACTGTAACACAAAGCAGGCGTGGACTTTGGTCTTTCAAATTTCAGCAGCACCCTGTGCAAGGCCAAAATTCAGTGCACCTCTCGCCTTCTGTTGTGCTCAATTCACTACTGGCCAGTGGGTGTATAGAATGCTGTTGAAATATGCACATTCCTTGGGGCCTCTTAGAGGTTTTATATATTTGATCAGGAAATGTGTACAATTCCCTCTTCATGGGCAGATTATGCACACCTTTTCCATGAGGCCCAGAGAATGTGCACAACAGTCAGTTGTTATGCACATTAACTGCTCTATTCAGCCTCTGAAGAACATGCTACACCAAGGCTGGATCTAGACACATCAAAGAAGTGTTTCAGTTAAGCGCGTTGTAAACTCATGCAGGGAAATCCAGTACGGAAAGATGGGACTTCACAGTGCCATCTGGTGTCGCAGTGTTATATCGCATATACAACGCATATAAAACGCTTTTTCTTTACCAAATTAGCTGAGTTCCAGATCATACAAATGGGTACACGAGTCAAGCTCTCAAACTGACAGTTTTTCAGAGGACCTCATTATTTTTGATATTAGATAACAAAGGTGAAAATTCCTTACCAGAAATTGGCATGCACACGTCAAACTATCTCCTTCTTCCTTACAAACACCCCCATATTTACACGATGATTCATCACATACTCTCACATCCGATTCCTTTACATTTAGTTCTGAAAAAGGAAAGATTTAAATAGATTATGTGTTATGCTTTTCTTTAAAGCAAAGTCAGTTGTGCAAAAAGGAACTTGACAGCCCCCCGCCCCTTGTAATAAAAAGCAGCCCTGGGAACTTGTTTTTTTAACAGAGGAATAGATGACGGAAGTGCTTAACTCTCCCCCTGCATGCCATTTTGCTGCTCAAAACCAATCTGCTCCAAGTTGCTCCCATCCCCATGTTCTAGAGGCTTAAGCACAATTTTTAAATATGCACCTGAAACCTGTGGGAGGGGAGAGCAACTTGGGAGGAAGAGTTAATTTGAAATGGAAAAATGGCTGGCAGGAAAGTGCTACGCACCTGATTCCTTGCTTGAAATTGTTTCCCAATATTGCTTTTCATTTAAACCAAGCACAGTGGATGTTTGCAACCCGCAGTGCCTGCAACCCGCAGTGCCGCGTCTGCGCATGTGCAGGTTGCGATTCGGCACTTGTGTGCATGCGCAAAGTGTGGGTTAGTGCTTCTGCGCATGCGCGAGTGCCGAAACCCGGAAGTAACCCATTGCGGTACTTCCGGGTTCGGCGCAGAGCGCAACCCGAAAACGTGTAACCCGCAGCATTCGCAACATGAGGTATGACTGTAACAAAAAAATACATTTGGAGATTTATTGCACATATTTGCAGATAATGTGCTCTTTGCCCCCACATAAAGAGAAGAGCCTAGCTCAGTGGTAGAGCATCTCAAGGTAGGGCTGAAACCCTAGAGATATGCTGCCATGTGGTACCAACAATCATCAGCTAGATGGACCTGCGGTCTGACTTGGTATAAGACACCTTCCTATGAACTTCAGTTCAGTTTGTTCATTGACTAGCAAAAGCACTGAAGCAGGGTGGTAAAGTAAGCTGGGTGGTAACTTTTAAGAAGCAGGCACATTTCATGCTGCAGGAGAGTAGAAAGAGAGAAGGCCAGGAATATGTGCAGCCATTCAGTTCCATGTCTATACAAGCAAGATAATAGGTCTTCCCATTTCAAAGGAATACTTGAAGGATAAAAACATTAAAAATTGACAAGCTGCCAAATACTGCGGCTAATGAGAACCAGAGACGTATCTTACAGAGACAGACAGCGCCTGTTAGGATTTGAAATGTTACGCACAAGTTGCATGTATAAAACATTCAAACACAACGGTTGCCTGTCAGTTGGCAATGCACTTCCCCCTTTGACCCTCAAACCATCTGGAAAACCCTCTTTCTCAAACAGAAAATATCAATAATGGCGAACACTCTGCTTCAACCGTCAGTTGCTCTGGACTGCAGAAGCCAAGGGGGAAAGAGCACTCGGGTCTCATCTATCAGCCAGCGGAAGAGCAGCCACCAACCACTTAGCCAAGCAAACACGCCTGTAGTGTGACAAACACTTATCTGGAAAACCCAGGCGTGGGGAAAGCAGCTGGGAAGCAAGCTTTGCAGGTTCCCAATTTTGGTTCTTTCAGCTTCTCCTTTTTCCAATCTTGTTGTATTCTTGTTTTGATGTTAATTTTATTGAATTTGCTTTACACTGCCATGAACAGTCTTGGGAGCCTCAATGAAAGGTGACATAAAAGTGTTTAAAACAAGTAAGATGCAGTGTTGCTTTAACAATGGGAACTATACCAGCAGGTAAGTTACATAGGTATTTGCTAGCCAGATTTTAGCCTGACCAGATGATAGGGAATTAGTACCAGTGTCTCAAAGTGTGCTTGAGCTGCTACTAATAAGGTACAGGGAGGGGAGAGGGAGGGAACTTAAGTGCCTTGAAGGAAGATGACAGGGAAGAACAAGGCAAAGGGAAAGGCACTGAAGAAGTCCTCAAACCTAATGATGTGACTGCTGGTGTTTTAAATGCAGAAAATTAGGCTACCATGAACTGCCTTTCCGCAGGAAAGGCCTCCATTTACAAGGAAGAAGAAAAAGGACAGATTTAACAAGCTAATCCCTCAAAGACTACTCCAGGGTCCTTTTGAAATGTATGTAAAGCAGAACCCAGCAAAATCTTCCTCGGAGATTAATAAAGAGCAGCCCCTGAGTGGTTTAAGACATGCCGCTACAGCTCCTGCGTGCAGCAGGTTCATATCTAATTCGCTCTCACAAAGAAGAGCAGCCTTACTCCACACATATCAGGAAAAATGGGACCTGACCTCCCTCTGAACGTGGCTTGGAAGTCACATTTCGGTGCAGAGAAATGAGTTGCGCCATCTTAGCTCAGCTCTCTAAAACAACGCTAGACACTGTAGTCTTGAGAGAGTGGTGAAAACCTGTTTCTTTGGCTCCAGAGGTGGGATAGTATAGCCCATGCCAACAGCTCAGTTGAAACAAAACTACCATTCACTGCCATCTTGCCCTTGCTTCTTTTGGAAGCCATTCCACCAGGCTGCAGTAGAGGGAGATGCATAAAGACTGTCATCTTCCACAGCTGTTGACCCCATCCTCACACCAACTCCAAGCTCAGAAGACAACCTGGATTGAGGTGTCTCCATCCCCACTACCAGGGCCTTCCAGACCAAACACAACTTTATTGGACTCACTGGGTTCAAAGAACTCTTCCAATGCAAACCTTGTCGCCCCCTTGCTGAAAGGGCCAATGACTATGGAATATGGCAACAAACTTATAAGATCCCAAGTAGCATCTCAGTTGAAACGCAGCTAATAGCATAGGCTGGCCTTTATGAAGTCTCAGAAGGCATTTGCACCCTGCTGAAACAACAGCCTCCCTTGCTACTGGGTGCGGAACCTTAAACCAGTGATATTTCCAACATCCCGAGCAACAGTATAGTTAATAGTTTGAATATGCTCCACCTGCTGAGTCCAGAGCTGATGAAGACTTCGGTTTGTCCAAACGTATCTTTATGTTGCCTACCAGAATCTGACTTCGACCTCTGTAGGAACAGCCTTACTCTTGGTGCCAACCATGGTAACATGCCAGAGGAGGGCACTACCCCAATCTCTTGTACTTCAAAACCAACATGGCAAGTGGCTACTGAAACAGAACAGGCACAGAGGGCATCCAGTCCAATTAAAGTGCTGATTCTGCCCCGGCTCCTCAGTCTGAACAATGAGTTGCTCAAACAAAGACTGAGCTGCTTTTGTATCACCTTGCCTTACCTCCTGACTGACATCCCAGTGCTCAGTAAAAACCAGTGTTGTCACCCCGGGTACACAACCCGGAGAGAAAATGTTACCGTACTTTGTCTTCAAACAGATTGTTAGTTCACATTTTTACCCTAAAAACTGATAACCAGGGAAGGACATCTGATTAGCAAAGTGTCAGAGGGTTAGCTTGGCATCTTTATTCCAAAAACTCAGCAAACAGCCAGTCTGTCAATTCCATTTTGCAATGAGAAAGTTTGACAGTTCTTCAGCAAAGATTTGCAAAAAGCATGTTCTGGGAAATTTTCCAATGAGTGGAAAACTAGGCCAACCGCACACACAAAAGTAAATAAAATATGAGGCAAAAATATATCCAAGCAAAAACAGAAAGAGGAAAGCACTGCTACTATTTGGAAGTCAAGACCAGGTTTTACAGCACAATCACAAAACAATGCTCTCGTGTTTCCCCAGTGACATATACGGATATGTAATGCAGTTAAGGAATGGAGAGTCACAGGTCCTCTAATTCAAGGCTATGAAGACTATTATGGCTTCCCCAAAGTCTGGTAATTCAAAAGTCTGGTTCACATACACACCCCAAAAACAACTCTTTTAAAAATGTTTTTAAATTAATATTATGTTTTAACAATATGTAGCAAAACCACTGTACATCAAACATGCTTGCTTCTCATGTAAAAAGAAGAAAACAAGTCAAACAAAAAAGAAAAGAAAATGAAATGAAATGAAATGAAATGAAATATAAAGGAGAGGGAGTGGAGTGCAAGAGTCTTGGGGGGGGGGAATGCTTTGTGTGTCCACTTGCCCCTTTCTAAAATTTATTTATTGGTGTGTGTTTGGTATGCCCTTTTGGAAATTATCAAATAACAAAATAAAATCAGGATTCAGAGGTGGTTTTTTCATGGAGGGTATGTGTGCTGTGCCCTGTTGGTGTAGTGGTGATGAAAATGCTGGGGGGGGGGGAGAGCAAAAATGGGAGATGGGTCGAGGAGGGTCTGTTGGGGGGGTGAGAAATGTCCAAATTTATACCTCAAGAATGTTGGAGGGTATGCTGATGTCTCCCTTAGCCATGGTTAAGGTAAGACGGAGGGATATACTACTCCTGGAGAGAGAAAATGCACCAACAAGGTAGGACTTGGTCCCAAAGCCTGCTCCCCTTTCCTTAACTGCAGTTACAAGAGCCCCAGTATTATGTCGGCCCCTCAAGTACAGAGAGAACATCAAGGCTTCAACTCAATGCTCACTATGCTTATATATTACCAAACTGATGGGAATTAAAGGTAAGGTCCGTTAGGTCCAGTCATGGACGACTCTGGGCTTGTGGCGCTCATCTTGCTCTATAGGCCGAGGTTAAAAGGTAAAGGTAAAGGTACCCCTGACCGTTAGGTCCAGTTGTGGATAACTCTGCAGTTGTGGTGCTCATCTCGCTCTATAGGCCAAGGGAGCTGGCGTTTGTCCGCAGACAGCTTCCGGGTCATGTGGCCAGCATGACTAAGCCGCTTCTGGTGAACCAGAGCAGTGCACGGAAATGCCGTTTACCTTCCCGCCAGAGCCGTACCTATTTATCTACTTTCACTTTGATGTGTTTTCGAATTGCTAGGTGGGCAGGAGCTGGGAACGAACAATGGGAGCTCACCCCATTCAAACCGCCGATCTTCTGATTGGCAAGCCCTAGGCTCTGTAGTTTAGACCACAGTGCTACCCACGCTGAGGTTAGTGAGTGCCAAATAGTAAAGAGAACTGTGAAGTTGCTAGTGACTGCTATCAGTGTGCATTTGTGGGGAGAGGGAGAGAGACGTTGGTTTCAACACAGCCACTTGCCAGGGTTATGAGGGACTCTCCTTCCCTTAATAATGGAGCTTTCAGGTTTTGTGTCAGATTAGTCTGATTAGGTCTAGAGACAGAGGAAGCTGAGCCAGTCTCTTGGTAGGATAATACTTGTTCAGTTAAGATATTTATATTGACCCGTTGGAACAAGCAGACTCTCTTTGAGTCTGCAACTCTTATGGTCACTGACAAAACTCAAGGTGCTTCTCCCCTGCTGGTGTGATTCCTTCCCCAGGTTAGCAGATTAAATTGTAATATTGTTTGCATTTCTAATTAAAAACTAAAGGTTGCATTACCACTGACTAAAGAAGACACATCATTGAAACTTAAATGTGCTTTACTGGTGAGACCTACACATTGAGAAGGAAGCACTGCGGACTTCAACGGAGCTTATCCCAGGGTGCATAGGATTGTAGCTACGTCACGCAAAGAGGTTTAGGGTGCTAAACAGCTTTAGTTTTATTCAGAATAGACCCATTTTAATTAATGGACATGCCTAACTATTGAACACTTTCCAAAATGATAACGGGCAATCATATTATAAAGAGCTTATAACCCACCTACTCTCAGCAGCCGGAAGCATCAGGGAGACCTGTCAGGAGTGAACTGGTACCAAACTGTATGGAAACAGCCTTACTGGAAAAGCTAACCAACAGACTGAAACAGACACTGGGACAAATAAGAGAGAACGCCTTCACCCCAGTATTGCTCTCCTTTATTACATACGTAGCCCAACAGGACAACAACAAGAATTCACCAAAAGCATACGAATCAATATTCCTAACTTGACCCAACTATCTCTCTCTCCCCTCCACCCCAAACACACGTAAACAACTGTCACTGCAGTCAAATAAAGACAACCAACCATGCCTTGGCTCACTCCACTCAACTTCTCTCACTGCCAAGAGAAAATAATAAATGAATAGAAAGAGAACCTACCCAAATGAACTGACACAAAACCCCCCAACACATACAGTAACTCAAAGAATATAAGTTTTACCAACCCACCCCCTCTCTTTCCCCCCAACCTTATACTGCATCAAACACTAATGCAGGGATCCCCAAACTAAGGCCCGGGGGCCGGATGTGGCCCAATCACCTTCTAGATGCGGCCCGCGGATGGTCCAGGAATCAGTGTGTTTTTACATGAGTAGAATGTGTCCTTTTATTTAAAATGCATCTCTGGGTTATTTGTGGGGCATAGGAATTCATTCATTCTGCTGAAAAAGTTTGCTGACCCTTGCACTAAAGTCTCACATCAAATGTAACTGATTTGTAGAAAAGACTCTATGACCTGAAAAAGGAGACAAAGCACGTACTTTTGCAACCAGACCCGTCTCTACCCTGTGGCGCAAGTGGCGCATTGCACCAGGGCGCCAAGCTCCGGAGGGCGCCTGGTTGGGAGTCCGGGCTGAGTTGGAGTAGACCGGGACTCCAGGGATCAGCCGAGTAGACCGGGACTCCAGGGAAGAGCCGAGCTGAACAGAGCTCGGAAAGAGCCCTGCAGTGCCCGAAGCTGCCACTGGGGGCGCAGGGAGTCCTCCGCC
The DNA here is from genome assembly GCF_009819535.1 of Lacerta agilis. Classification (NCBI taxonomy): domain Eukaryota; kingdom Metazoa; phylum Chordata; class Lepidosauria; order Squamata; family Lacertidae; genus Lacerta; species Lacerta agilis. The sequence continues at coordinate 9,972,250 of NC_046318.1, forward strand.
GGCGAGCGGGGCTCTTGCTCAGCCCCAGCATAAAATCCTGTCAGTCGGCTTTTATTCCCACGGCAGCAGGGGTTCACAAACAACATCCTGCTGAGGTTCAGGATTCCACCCGGAATCAGACCCCTTTAACGGGTAATATTCCCATAAATTCTTATAACACTTTACTTTTATGTTTTTGGAAAGAGGGCTAGTGCAAAGTTGGTGTGTCTTTTTTATTATTATTCTCCGCGCTAAGCGTGCATCATTTATTTATTTATTTATTTATTTATTTTTGAAGCCGAGAGCTGGGGTCATTCATCGGTTTGGAGGAGGAGGAAGTGTGTGGGGGGGAGCCTGCTTGGCCGCCCTGTGGCTCGCTCCCCTAGCAAAGAAAGGTTCTGGAAACAGACTTTGATGAAAAGAGAGAAATCTGGGTCTGCATGAGCCATTCCTCCAATACCAAAAGTCAATATTGCAAGCCGTTTCTTCCAGGTTTCTTTTTCTTTGAAGGATGGATTTGTGTGTGTGTGTGTGTGTGTGTGTGTGTGTTTTATGTTGCATTGGGGCTTGACCCCTGGGAAGCAAGCCATTGGCAGTTTTTTTTAAAAAATGGCTAAGTGTACATTTTCCAAGCTACCTCTCAGGATCTCTCAAAATAAGAACAGTTATTGCCACCATCACTTGTTTTTGAAGCTCTGCTTGTTCCTTTGTGGCCCTTTGGAGAAGGCTCAGCCATGTTGAGAATCCCCAAAGTTGGGCTTCCTGCCCCTGGATGGGCCCCCTCTGCTCTTGTACACCCCCCCCCCCCAGCAGCAAAAGAGAGTCATGCCTGTGATCACTTCTGCAGAACTGTGGTCTCCAACCTCAGCAACCCCCAGATGCGAGCTCTCCCAGTCCCAGCTACCTATTTCACCTCAGACTGCTGACCCCCCCCCCCCATGGACCTGAGATCGAAACCATGTGATCCGCTTCCACTGGAAAACTGCCAGTAATACCGCTTTCCTTTTTTTCTTACTTTTTCTGCCGGTTTCTTTACCAGTGCATTGGCTTCTGACACCACTGTTGTACCTTTATATGGACGCAACAATGTGAGTAGGATTGGGGGGGGGGGAGAGACGGTTGGCACTAGGTTGCACCTGGCTGTGCAGAC